>NC_142204.1:70734893-71040726 GCF_049639895.1 Pseudopodoces humilis | reverse complement strand
CTGGCCAGAGTTCCATTCCCCATATGACTTATGTGACACTGAGGGATTGCTTCCCTCCTTTCCTGAGGTAATTCTACCTGCAATCCCTTTCCACAATTATTGTGGAATTATTGGATAATTATATTATTATCAATATTATTATATATCCCTGATATTTTCCAAGTGTTTCCTGGGAATTCTTGGGAATTCCCAAACCTAAGAGATTTAGGGATGATGTACACACGGGGTCTCTCAACCACAGCTTTAACATTTGAAAAAAATACCACAGGAACTTCAGTATTTCATTTCAAACATTAGTGAAAATGTCAGACCAAAGGGTTCAGCTCACACCAACTTCTTACAGGTGTAATTGCCTTGTGTGTAATGCCTTTATATTGGTTATAATGAAATCCCCTTTGACTTCCAGCAGGGTAGATGGGAGCAGAGTGAAGGCCAGAATTTCTATCTAAGCTGTAGGAGCAGTTCTGCATGTAGAAAGTGAGCCTAATCCTATTGGCATCTCTCAGCTGGTTTGATAAAATCTATTTTACCCTTCTTACATAGATGGTCACTCCCACATCAGCTTCATTAAGCTGAAATTGGTGCATGAGTGAAGAATCAGGTTCCAGACACCCTCTTCTTACAAATAATTCTGGTTTTCTTATGAAGCTTTACCAAGCTTTGCCAAAATGCCTGAGTAAAGAATTGAGTAAAAGTGTGCTGAAACATGAGGATTTGGCTCTAGGATTAGTCATACATCTGGATGACCTCGTTATTCCTATTTACCATTAAATAAGTGTGAACTAAAGCTGGTTAATGTTATTTTTTGGATTTTCTACACAGCAACAATCAGTTTCTCTTCCCAGCACGTAGCTGCCATCAATTCTTTTTGTCTCTGTGAATAAGAAGAAACTCCTGGGGCAGGAGAAGAAGTTGCCTGGCTTTATGCTGAGAATCAAGGCAGACATATGATTCAAATGTCTCCTTATTGTTTTTTGCCTCCTGACATTTCCCACATCTCTCTGTGTTCTGCTGCTGCAGAAAAATAATAGCTAAGATTAAGTTAAGTGGAAAAATACTGCTTCATTTCCAATGTCAAAGCCACAGAACCTCTGGTAATGCAGTCCCTGAAGGAAAGCAGAGCAGGTGTGAGGCGTTGCTTTGCAAAAGCAGGTAAAATGCTGTAAGAGTGGATGTTCTCCTTCTCTCAACCACTAAAAAAAATCCAGTTATTTGGTTTATTTTTTTTCTCCTTTATTTTATGCTCACTAAGGGAATGCTGTTTTTACAGTTGTTCACAGGCATTTTCCAAGTCCTCGGGTGAATGGGTGCAGGCTGCTTGTTGGCTTCCTGAAATTAAAATCCTTAAGTTTTAATCTTCCTTTGGACCCATGGAAAACCTCAGGTATATGAGAGACATAAAAAACAACGCTCCCATTCCAACTCTCCCATGTTTAATTATGGTTTTCCTCCCCCTTCTGTAAAGAAGTTTCTAGATCCCACCCACAAACTTCTTATTTCAACCCAACTCCATTAACTCCTCATGTTTTGACTTGTGGATTTGTTGGGCATCAGCTCTTGCCTCAAGTAATACCCAAGCCTAAATTCCTATGGTTTGGGGGAAAACAGGTGGCTGGGTAGAAAAGAAAGTCCCAGAAATCCTGCTGGCACTGAGGGGGAGTTGGGACCACTTGGATCATCTATCCCAGCAAATCCATTGGGGAGGAAGAGAACCTCAGGAAAAACCCTCAGATCAGAACTCCACCTTATTAAATCACAGGCAGCTGTGCATGACAAACGTTGGAGGCAAGACTTCAGAAATTCCAGTGCTCACAGAAATATTTCATCCTGCTGAATGCAGCTTTGGATATTTTCTGGTTTGTGTAACCAGAGTAGAAGCAGAAGCTCCAGGCGAGAGAAACAACAAGAACCTGAACTGAGGTGAGTAAAATTCCCGGTACCAGCGACATGCTCTTGTATTTCCAAGGGAAGCAGCGCCGGTATCAATCCTCCTGAAATGAGACATCAGCCAGCCAATTTCAAGGCTTGTCTTGCAGAAAATGGGGCACAAGATTCAGCAGCTGAGCAGTCCTGCTGACCTCAAATTTAATTTGCTCTGAGGTGATATAAGAGCAGGATAATTCGATGGTTGTTGTACTTCCAGAGTGCTCCTGACAAAGTCAATCTGTCACTGACACCCCCGTTTCACAGGAGGAACTGCAACCCACAGATGCTAAAATCAAGCCCACAACAACAATCCCCACTTACCTGACAATCTCAAGGATTTGCTGCCAAGAGGAGAAGAAACTGGAACGATTTCTGCTCGGTGTGCAGCTCGACACAGGCACTTTGGAGGATGTTGAAAGGACCAATTGCCTGGTCAGGCTCTGCTCCCAGGGAGCAAGTGATGGGATGAGAGGAAACGGCCTCAAGCTGCACCAGGGAATGTTCAGTTTGGACATCAGGAGGGATTTTTTCATGGAAAGGGTTGTCAAGCATTGGAATGTGTGCTCAGGTGGAGTCCCCACCCCTGGAGGTGCCCAAGGTAGGCCTGGAGGTGGCACTCAGAGCTCTGGGCTGGGGACAAGGCAGGGATCGGTCACAGGTTGGACTTGATGGTCTTGGAGGTCTTTCCCAACTCAAATGATTCTGTGATTTTACAGAGCATGAGAGGTGCCTTTGAAATGGCTTCCCACACTGCTGTTAGACATCTGAGCCTCCCACTGTTTGACCAGCACCTTCTTGTCCTTCATTTTCACTAAAAAATAAAAATCCATGAGAAAAAAGGGTTTCTTTGGGAAATTTCTTTAAGAAAAAGCCCTTCAGACCTTCAATACTGTAATATCCCACTCTGAGCTTGAATGATCCTGTGTCTGTCACATGTGGCTGATGGTTTTTGGCTGTGTTGCCTTTGATGGTGCCAGTCAAATTCACCCACTGTTGTGATCCCTGCCTGTGCCTGGGACAGCGTGAGGTCAGGATGAGAGGAAACAGCCTCAAGTTGTGCCAGGGGAGGTTTATATTGGATATTAGGAAATTTTTTTTCCACAGTAAAGGTTGTAAAGAATTAGAGCAGGCTGCCCAGGGCAGTGGTGGAGTGACCATCCCTGGAAGTGTTCAAAAAATGTGAGGATGGGGCACTCGAGGGCATGGTTTCATGGGGAACAGGGTGGTGCTGGGTTGACAGTAGGACTTGATGGTCTTAAAGGTCTTTTCCAACCTTAACAATTCCATAATTTTATGTGCCCAGACTCAGCTCCACAGTTTAGGCGATGGAGAAGGGTTTGCCCAAAAACTTTACAATGCATCACGTTGGAATTATCCCAGTTTGGTGGGAAGATGAACCCTGAAGTCCCTGCCCTGACTCTCAGGCTGGGCAAATCAAAAATTTCTGGACAAACCCATTGGGCAGCCTGAGTCCCAACCTGAACCTGTTTAGCAGCAGCCAATCTGCAAGAGGTCAGTGATGGGAAATCCCAAATATTTGGTGGTGTGAAGGGTTTGTGGGCAGGGTGAGGATGCCCAGAGAGCTGCAGGTGTTGAAAGCCTTGTGATAAAGGGCCAAGTGAAGCACCAAATCTACAGGAACAGATTTAAATCGACTATTTTGCAGCAGTGTTCTGTGGGCACTGAATAAGGCTGAAGACTGATGTTGCCAATTTTTTTCTGTTGTTGTCAGCAAGAAGGACAAATTCAGCAATGCAGATCCTTGCAGATGAACCACACAACTCCTTCACTGCTGCTGCAGGGTTGGAGAAAAGGCAGGGCAGGAGATTTTGGGCTGTTTCACCCATAATCTTTCAGTCACCAAAAGATCTGACAATGCTTTAAAAGATGTCAGTGGAGCAGAGGTGACCTTTGAGGTCCACGTGACCTTTGGAACACAAGAAAGATGAGTCTCCTGTGAGATTCACTTGGAATTGCAGGAATTTAAGCTGTCAGTGCACCTGAAAAGTTCCCAGATGTGGTGGTGTATCCAAATGATTCAGCAGAGGTTTTGTGATTCCCATTGAAAGTCTGGTCAGGAAATATTAAATGCTCAGCAAGAAAATGAAGTGTTACCTGCTGCACACCTATAAAATGAAAGGTAATGTGATAAAATGAACTGAAAGGTCTCCTCTTCTCTGTGTTAAAAACGGCACTGGTGTGACTGCTGTTGCTGTGTAACAATTCCCCTTCAGGAAAGGCAAGTCCTACAATGTAATATAATTTTTTTTCCATGATCTTTACAGGTTTGGGGAAGAAAAACATTTCAAGGAGTACCCAGCTCCAGGGGTCTGGTGAAAAATTAGATCAGCCACATCTCTTGTATTTCCCACAAACTAAGAGGTGTCTCCAGAGCAGGTGCTGGAGATGACTGGACACTGAGGGCCATTCACCTGCTCCTTTTGCTGTCTTTCACAACCCCTTCACTGCCACCCTCCATTCCCTACCCTTCCCCAAATCATCTCCTGCTTCCCATTGTGTTCCCTCTTCCTTCATCTTCACTTTTTCCCAATGTCTTCCACTAAACACCACTGATATTTTTTAAATTGTAGTGACGCAACCTAAATTTACAAATCATTCTGCTGCTGGTTCCTCTGGCAGATCTTTCTCCTTAACTCATGTACCTCATC
This sequence comes from Pseudopodoces humilis, assembly GCF_049639895.1. Classification (NCBI taxonomy): domain Eukaryota; kingdom Metazoa; phylum Chordata; class Aves; order Passeriformes; family Paridae; genus Pseudopodoces; species Pseudopodoces humilis. The sequence goes on along the minus strand of NC_142204.1, from coordinate 71,036,131 downwards.
TATTTGAATTATAAACTCATTGGGGCAGAGGCCACATTTTAACCGTAGCACAGTGGAGATTTATGTAGCATAATTAAGCAGGATAATAAAATACACCTCAGTGAAGGCTGAAATGTAAATTGTGGAACCCACGTTGGTTTCATTGCTCTTAAGGTGAACATGTGAAGACTTTTTCTCGCTTCTTTCATAATTTAGATGGGGGGATGCAGTGAGTGCTGCAGGAAATTGTCATTGAGGAAGATCTGCTGATGGGCTGCTCACCCAGGCCCATCATACCCTGTCCAAGCAGAAACTGCTCTTCCTGCTGAACTTGTGTCCCATGTGTCCTGTTTTACCTTCCCCAGGCCTTCAGCCATTTCCTGGGCCTGCAAGAAAACTGGAGAGGGGCTTTGGACAGGGGGATGGAGTGTTAGAGCAAGGGGGGATGGTTTCAAACTGCCAGAGGGCAGGGATGGATGGGATATTGGGAAAGAATTCCTGGCTGGGAGGGTGGGCAGGCCCTGGCACAGGGTGCCCAGAGAAGCTGTGGCTGCCCCTGGATCCCTGGAAGTGTCCAAAGCCAGGTTGGACAGGGCTTGGAGGACCCTGGGACAGTGGGAGGTGTCCCTGCCCATGGCAGGGGTGGCACTGGGTGGACTTTAAGGTCCCTTCCAACCCAAACCATCCCATGATTCTGTGATTTGATGTCACTACAGCAGAAGATCTCCAGATCTCTCCACCTTCCTCCATCCCTGTGCTTGTGACACCCTCACAAATCTGAGGTCAAATCTTTCTTGTCTTGGGGGCTACAGAACCTGGATATGTGATAACCACAAATATCCATGCTAGATTTGTGTTCTCCTGAAATTCTCTGTGTTGGTAGCAAGATTCCCTCGTGGATCACTGTTCCAGGGAGCAGAGTGCCCCCACACAACTGTGGGATTATTCAGGGCAGCCATGGATTTAGGCAGACAAGAAGAGTTGAAAAGTGCAGAACAGTGAACAGCCTTTGCTGTGTGCTTTTCACACCGAGGTAGAAAGGAACCAGAGGAGATAAACACAGCCTCACTCTCATTTTTCCAAGGGAAGAAGCAATAAGTTTGTAGCCTTGGGTTATGAACCTCTTGGTCTCTCAATCGCAGTCTCGGCTGTGGTCATTATGAGTTCAGTAAATTTTGGAACCTTTGCAAAACACTGTGGCCTCTTCAGCAAGAAGCCGTTTGTCTGAAGTGGGTTTAGTTCAGTGGATACAGAAGTTGCTGGAATGTGATGGCAGGAAAATCCATGGGGGTAGATATATTCCTCAGTGTATTTCTTACAAAATTAATGCTCCCTTGCTTCCATGGAATAAGAAGGGGCTGGAATATCAATGAAAACTTTATTCCCACCACAGCTGGAAATATAAATCAACATGCTGCAGAAGGAAAACAAAACCCAGAGTTGTTTTTTTTTCCCTTGTTTGGGTTCTTTCTTTTCACGGTGTCCCCCACGTGCTCAGTTCTCCCTGAGCTGGGAAAGAGTGGGGAATACAGAGAGGAGGAAATGGAGCAGCTGGGCTGGCACACACCTGAAACTTCTGGGTCCAGCTCTCACCTCTGGAAGGTGTGGATGGATGATAACAGATCACGGGAATGCAGCAAAATTCTCCTTTTGAAATCCCTGCAGGCTCTCTAAGTGCCAACATTTTCACCAGTAACCATCCCTTGAGACAGAAATTTTTCATTCTGCAACTCAGAAGCCTCTTTAGCCCAGCAGAGCTGTTCACTGCCCTTGTTCTCAGCCAGAATGAGGCAAGTCCTGCCTCAGTCTTAAAAAAAATTTGGTGTTGTCACCCTTTTCCCATACAATACACACTGAGGTGAACAGAGCTCACTGTCTGAGCCCCTGTCACGGGAACAAGTGGCCCTCTGTGTGGTAGCACAGGGATTAGAACACTCATCCAACCTTGAGCAGTTCTTCTCACCCCTCCCCTCTTGGGGATCACACAACCCCACACTGAAATCAGTGAGCCTCCTTCAGTCCCAGGCTGAAGTTCTTCAAATTGCAAAACCCACCCAAAATGTGAAAATGAGCAAAAAAATTAAAAAAAAAAAAAAATCAAGATCTGGCATAAAGTCAGGTAAAATTTAAATGTTCCAAACTCATGCAGGTATCAAAGGAAAAAGGAGACATTTCAGGCTGAGAATGAGAGATGCAGAAAGCCCTGATTAGGAAAGTGTCACTGTGGGCCTGATGAAGGAATGAGAGGGCACATCCTGGAGTTAAATATCAAAGTACAGACAGGTGAGATTATAACAGGATGAAACCCAAGCATGGATTAATGTTCTGCTGGGAATTGTTCTACTTGCTGCAAGGAGCAAATTTCCCATTGTCTCTGCTTGAAAATCCTCTGTGCAAAGAAGATCCTTTGGCAACTCGGATCTGGATTTGGCATTGCAAAACAACATTAATCCTCAGCAATTACAAAGTGTTCTCAGGCTGACCTTCTCCTGCCACATGGAAGCTGGGCAGGAGGAAAAGCCAGAGGTTTGGAATGTGTCTCCCAGCCTTGGATCATAATGAAAACGTTTATGCTGCAGTCAGAGAGTGGCTGCAGACCATGTGGACGTGCCTGGGAGAGCTTTCAAAGCTGTCTGGGGAGGCAGAGAGAGGGGAAGCATCCACAGCATGATGCTCAGAGCCAGCTGCAAGCCCTGCCTGCAGAAATGCTGCAGTCTTTAGCTCAGTGTCCCTCTAATTAGTGCTGCTGGTAATTGGCTCTATGGGTTAAAACTGGAGCCTGGCAGCTGGGCTTTTGAAGGTCCAGGTGACCCCAAAAATCAGCTGGCAGCAAACAGTGGGGTCCTCAGCTGGAATATCCACGTGTGGTTGCACTTCCCAGGTCACACTAGTCCATGGTGTGGGAACCTTTGGAGAAGTGATGGATCCATAAAAAAGCTGGGATCAGGAAGTTAAGACAAGTGCTTGGCTGATTTTGTAAGGAAGAAAGGAGATTGTGATGTGTGGCAAGGACTCTGAATTCTGGAAGTGCTCCATGGATTGTTCCCTGCTGTGTTTAGGGAAAGAGCCAGCAGCCATTCCAGGAGACCCAACCCTCCTCTTTTAGGATTTGGCTTAGCCTTCCTCCCAGTGACTGGCCAAATCCCAATGGGAATGGGGCTCTGTAGGGCAGGAGGCCAAGTGGCAGAGTGAGATTCCTTAGGGCAGTTTGAGTTATTCAAGAGTACCTCCAACACAGCTCAAGTGGCTGTGTTCCTCTCCCACCTTCCTCCTACCCACTTCCAGATCATTCCCTGACAGTTCAAGAAATTCCTGCGCTTTCCTCATTGTCAGCACTGGGTGCTGAATCAGGAGATGAGAAGCTGCTAACGTTTTCTGGGGCGTTTGCCCAGCTATTCACAGCACTCAGGTCCCAAAATGACTTGGGCCAAGAGAGAGAATTCAGGATTTTAATGAGCTATCAGATCCTGAGGTTGTAGTAGAACTACACCAGCAGTAAATCCTATTTGCTGTCCCATTCTCCAGAGTACTGACACACTGCTCACTTCTGCTGGAGGAGAAAAGTCTTTTTGTGCTGAGAATAATGAATGGCCTGAGCCAAAGCGTGGCCAGATGGTCCCAATCAGCAGTTGTTTATACCCAGACCTGGGAGAACAGGTCAGGCAAACCCCCTGACCCTAATGCTGTCTGTAGAAAAATAATCAATTTACAAGGCCAGGCAGGGTGACCTGTGAGCCCTGTTTGTTGATCCAAGACATAACGGCTCAATAGCTTTAATTATTAAAGCCAGAACAGACAACCATTGATCCTCCCACTTAGTGCCATCTCTGCAGCCTCAGGGCTAGTGATTTAGAGCAGGGGAATTTGTGGGGAAAGAAAGAGAACCGACTTTGAAAGGCTGATCCACTGGATCACCAAAATTTTGGACCCTGATTTTGAAATCTGGCTCCCACATGTCCGTCCTTTCCAGCATCTCAGAGCAATCAAGTGATGACCCTTCCCTGAGAACACAAGTTCCTATTTTTCAGCTTAACAAGGCATTGAAAAAGTCATTTATAGAGTTGACCCAGATCATCTTCTCTCTCCAACAGTTCACAAAGCAATTGGTGTAAAGGACATTAATCAAGTTGGCGCCAAGAGGTAATTGAAGACAGTAATTACTCAGTTTTTATAGAGCTGGAAATGTAATAAGGATTTTAAGAAAGTAATAAGTGAAGCTTTCTGCTGAGAGATCCCCTGGTGCACACAGTTTAGCCAAGGGCCCATCTTTTTGAAAATACATTTTCGTGTAGTTATTACATCACTGTCTTGCTGGGACATCTCTCCTGAGCTTTTGTAAATGTAATGGGTTTTGCTGAATCTGAATCCACCATCTCTGCATCCCGAATTTCCGTGGCAGATTGACACCTCTAATGCAGCAATAATGCAGGAAACAGCAAACACACGTTTTTGTGCTTTACCTTCTCTCAGCTCCTGCCTTCCCCCCTCCAACCTGGTAGATTTCTGTCAGGCGCCCAATTTTTCGTTCTGCTTTGGAAGCCATGACAAAAAGGATCTGATTAAATTTCCCAAAGGCACATTCAGCTCATGCAGCAGCCCTGAAGCTTTTTGTGGTCAGAAATGGAGGCAAATTTTCCTGGCAGGCTCAAAGGCCATTTCATCTGCTTCGATCACAAGATTCCTCAGCAGAAAGAAAAACTCAGATGAAACAGCAAATTTACCTTCACTTAATCACGATGAAAACTCTTAAAAGCTCCCTGTTTATGCAGAATACCTCGAGTTCAGTGAGATGCTGGTCCAGTTATTCCTTGATTCCTCGGTCATTTCTGGGGTCCATCCCACATTGCCTCAAGTGCAGGACTCCTGAGTCCTCTCCTTGCCTGGAACTGGTTCCTCACAGGAACCTAAATTGCTCCATGCCTTTGTTTCTCTACCTTTACTGACTTTCCTCTGATTTATCTCCTTAATTCTTTGAAAATGGAATTCCTGCTTGCTGGGCACCTCTTCTGTCCAGACCTGTCCCTTGAGTCACTGATGGGGACTGTAAACTCCTCAAGGCAAGCAGCAAATACTCTTTAATTTGCATATTTGCAAATTGGTTTGTACAACGTGGTGGCACAAGCAGGTGCTGCTGGAATAAGAAGCCTCAGTCTTGGCTGAATGGGTTAATCAGGGGGAGGTGACAAAAATCTGGGGTGATGTCCCAGGCCCCCACACTCAACCTCAGCATTTCTATCACATTTATATGAAGGCTTGACATGACCCTACTTCTTTTAAAATTATTTTAACCTAAGTTCCAGCTCCATCTGCATTCAGACATTCTGGGCTGGGAGCACACATTCCATCACTCCAGCAGGTAGCTGCAAGAGGAAGCTCAAGCTGAAGAATTTGGGATATGTCTGGTTCTGGCTCTCCTCCAAGGGCAGGCAGCTCATTACTAGCAAAGCACTTCTGTCCTACAGGGTTTTGTGGCTTTCTGGCTCCGATCTTTGATGAAATTCCATTTAATGACAGGTCTATTCACAAGATCTCCTCCCTAACAAGGACCACTCCCTCTGGAGGGAGGAATCTTCCACGCTGTTGCTGGGATGGGATCCACCTGGACTGCTTCTTAAATGGCTCTGCTACAACCTCTTCCCTGCCTTGCAGCCAGCAGAGCCCTCTGAAGCTCCAGGAAGAGAAAACTGGAGTTGAATTAATCACCCGTGGCTCCAGATGCATTTCCTGCATCGCACAATTCATCTCTGCATTCACTCGTTGGTCTCGTTAGGTTTGATTAAAATTTGGTAGGGGATTCTAGGACCTTCCAATGAACCATTGTGGTGTGTGCTGGAAATTCATTCAGGTCAATTAGACATCTGCCACGTTCAGCCTCACAGGCCATGACATATGTTTGCTCAACAGGGTACGGCAACAAGGAGAAATTGAATTCGCATCCCGAGCAAGGTGCCGCGATGGTGTATCAATATCGGTTTTTAATGAGATGTGCTGTCTTTCACAGGCAGCAAAAAGTGTAAATTTATGCTAAAGTGTCAACAAATGCCAGTCAAAGGAATCTCTGTGTGGTGCCTGAATGCAAAAGACACAGAGGGATAGGAGGAGTCATTCGGATCAGCTTGTGGACTCCAAGGATTGAATCGACTTGCATTTATTTGGCTGCACTTGCCCAAAGTAAAATCCCCTTTCAGCTGAGGCCCCTCAAAACCTGGGGGCTGTTTTAGGCCCCTCATGACAAGCAAGCCACTGAGGGGCTGGGGAATGTCCAGGGAATGGAGCTGGGAAAGGGTCTGGAGCCCCAGGAGAGGCTGAGGGAGCTGGGAAAGGGGCTCAGCCTGGAGAAAAGGGGGATCAGGGGGAATTTCTGGCTCTGCACAACTCCCTGCCAGGAGGGGACAGCCGGGGGGGTCGGGCTCTGCTCCCAGGAACAGGGACAGGAGGAGAGGGAACGGCCTCAGGCTGGGCCAGGGGAGGTTTTAGATTTTGATATGAGGAAAGATTTCTTCCCTGAAAGGGTTGTCCAGCCCAGGGTGGAGGTGGAGTCCCCATCTCTGGATGTGTTTAAAAAAAAAGGGGAAATGGCACTTTGTGACATGGTTTAGTGGGCATTCAGTTAAGGTTGGACTTGATGATATTGAAGGTCTTTTCCAGCCTCACTAATTCTATCGTTCTATGACTTTCCCAAGCCAGGAAGATAATCCGGAATTCCTGAGTTTATTTATTCTGACAGCAGAATAACAGGGGCCCTCCCATGTACTTCCATGTGTAAAGTGAGTGCAAACACAAACACAGCCTGTAGCCAGGCATGTTAAAATGTAAAAATATATAATGTATTAACACAGCTCCCTCAAAAACACATGGCCTGTTCACTCAAAGAATCCCAGAATATTTTGGGGTAGAAAGGACCTTAAAATTCATCTCATTCCACCCCCCTGCCATGGGCAGGGACACTTTCCATCAGACCAGGCTGCTCAAATACTGAATTTTGGACACTCAGGATACTGAGCAGAGACCACTGATAGATTTGAATGTTTCCTTTATTTATCTAATAATTTATTTAATTTAATTATTATTTAATTTATTTATCTAATTTCTTTTGTCTAAAAAATAACTTATTCCCCAGTTTAGCTGAGTTGCTCTTCTCTACCAGTTGTCCCAAATGGAGAGTATTGTACACATTTTCCATAATAAGCTAATTTAACCAGCTAATTTAACATTAATAGCAAATCTGTGAGTTGAACACCAGCAAATGAACTCATTAAAGAGAAAAGGACTAGAGTGTTCTCCTTTCTTGTTCTTTTTTTTTTTTTTTTGTTCCCTCTAGTTTTGCACTTTTAGCAAGATGCTCTGGGGAAATCAGGATTTCAGGGAAATTTGGATGATCAAATAAATAGGGTTCGATTGATGAATTAAAAGGATTCATCAGAATGTCAAAATCCTTTTTCAGGAAGATGCCAGCTTTGTCTGTGCTGTTTAGGAGGGACCCAAGGCTAGAGGACCCCACATGGGCTTTTTAAAATGGATTCTTCTCCGTCTCCTCAAGTGCTGCACCTCTCCAGCCCTGGGGCTTGCTGTGAACACTGATTATTTCTGAGATAAATCTGAGGACTTTAGAACACATTATTGTGACTTTCACATCAGTGAGGCTCAGGACACAGGGATTTAATTGTCTACTCACCCAAAGGCTTCCACTAATCCTTCACTACTTCAGATACTGCAGCTGGGCCAGGTGACATCCAGAGCTCTCTTCCCACCTCAACCATTCTGTTTCCTTCTTTTTCACTGGTGTCTGTAAAATTTTGGTGAAAATACAAGGCATGAGTGCACACAGGTAAAATACTCCAATACTCAAGTGTCCCAGCCACAGAGTGTGAAACTTCTGTTATCTCCAGACACCTGTGGGTAACTCTGTGTTATCTCCAGATACCAGCCCTGCTCCTGGTCTGTGCCTGGACACACTCTGCATCTGTGGCCAGGTGCAGATGTGTTTCTTCTGAGGGTCTGAGGCACACCAGAAAGTGCCTTGGGTGAGAAAATACGTGGGAGGTTTAGGGATCAGGAGAAGATTAGGATGGATATTGGGAAAAATTTCTTCACCAAAGAGTGATCAAGCACGGAACTGGCTGTCCACAGCAGCGGTGGAGTCACCAGGGAATCAGAATCATGGAATGCTTTGGGTTGGAAGGGACCTTAAAGCTCATTTCATTCCAACCCCTGCCATGGCAGGGACACCTCCCACTGCCCCAGGCTGCTCCAAGCCCTGTCCAACCTGACCTTGGGCACTTCCAGGGATCCAGGGGCAGCCACAGCTTCCCTGGGTACTCTCTGCCAGGGCCTCACCACCTTCACAGACAGGAACTTTTTCCTAATAACCAATCTAAAGCTACTCTCTTTCTATTTGAAGCCATTCCCCCTTGTCCAGCCTCTCCATCCCTTGTAAACAGTCCTTCTGCATCTTATTCCTTCCTTCAGGCCCTGCAAATCCACAGTGAGGTCACCCCAAAGCTTCTCCTCCTGAGGCTGAACAATCCCAACCTTTCCTCCCAGCAGAGCTGCTCCACTCCTCTGCTCATCCTGGAGCCTCCTCTGGACTCTCTCCAGCATCTCGAGATGTCCTTCCTGTGCTGGGAGCAGAGCTGGAGGCAGCTCTGGAGGTGGGCAGAGCGGGCAGAGGGATCCCACTGGAAGGGTTAAGAAGCCATGTGGATGTGGCACTTGGGTGTTGGGAGTCTGAGACACAGAGTGTGTGCCCTTGTCTCTGATTCCTGGCTCTGAAATCCAGGAGAACTGAATTTCATCTAACATGAAATTTTTGGGCATGTTTGTAACTTTTCTCTAAAAATCCTTTTTCTGTTTTTCTGATTTCGCTATATTTCTTCTGTATTTTTCTGTCTCTTCCCAGATTTCTCAGCCTCCTTTGGACTGAATTCTTTTGGGATCCTCCCTCGTGGAGAGCCCAGCTTATCTCAGTTCTTATGATTCAAAGAAAACTCCCGAGCTTGTTAGAATCTTGTTTCTCATGTTTATTAAAAGGTCATCACAAAACTTAACAGGTCTTTCCAGGCTGGCTACACAAGGTTAATCTTTGCAATCTGGTACATTTCTTTCTTCTGATGGTACAAACAAGGCCTTGTGGCACACTTTGTGTCTGATGCACAAAATGGCCCCGAAATACGCAGCTCTTTTATCTTTATACCTATTTTTAACCAATTAACAATAGACACGTATATTTTTTTTCTTAGTGACCCAATGACCCAACACCTGTGTGCTGCACTGCAACATTTTCTATCCAATCACTTACTACTACACAAAAACCTCTAGAAGAAGAACATGAAGAAGAGAGAAGGGACAAGAGACAGCACCCTAAATCCTCCATCTTGTCTCTTGTTCTCTAAACTAACTTTTTCACCCAGTGATTTTTTGAAAACTCTAATCTACACACTTACACTTTTAGCTTTTTCCATCTAACTTTAACATTTGTTCTCCTGTATCACCATGAAAACATGCTCATGAATTTCATGTTATATGAAATTCAGTTTTTCTGGATCTTAAAAGTAAGTATCAGAAACAAGGGCACACATTCTGTATTCCAGACTCCAACACATGTTTTCATGGTGTTACATGAAAACAGCTGTTAAAGTTAAATAGAAAAGCTAGCAGTGTGAGTGTGTAAATTAGAGAGTTTTCTTAAGTCACTGGGTGAAAAAGTTAAAGTTTAGAGTTTAACCTAGTTTAGAAAATAGAAGACAAGATGGAGGATTTAGAGTGTTGTCTCTTGTCCTTCTTCTTTCTTCTTTATTTTCTTCTTCTTGAGGTTTTTGGGTAATAGCAGGTGATTGGATAGAAAATGCCACAGTGCAGCACAAAGGTGATGGGTCATTGGGTCATTAAGAAAAATATTTTATGTGTCTATTGTTAATTGGATAAAAAGAAATATAAAGATTAAACAGCCATGTGGTTCAGGGCCATTTTGTGCCATCAGAGCCAAAGTGAGCCAAAGGGCAGGATGAATTAAACTTGTGCAGAAAGTCTGGAGAGACCTGCCAAGTTTTGTGATATCATCCTAATAAACACGAGAAACAAGATCCTAACGAGCTCTGGAATTTTCTTCTGACCCAGAGAACTGAGATAAACAGAACTCCCCGTGAGGGAGGATCCCAAAGGAGCTCAGCTCAGAGCAGCTGAGAAATCCAGGTGTGAGAAGTGCAGCAAAATCAAAAAGAAAAAAATTACACTCAGGAACATGGATTAGGGGTGAGCATGGCAGAGCTGGGGGAATGGTTGGGTTCTATGATTTTAGAGGGTTTTTCCAACCTCAGTGGTTCCATGATCCCATGATGGCAGGAGGAGATGTTTGACAGGACGGTTGGCAGGAGAGGACAGCTCCTTCTCACCCCATCACAGGGTGAACAAAGCACCGTCCCACCCACAGCTTCTGGAAAAACAGCCCAAGGAATTGTTCCAGGAACAACTGGACGTGCTCTGGTGTGGCTGACAAGGTGGGGATCAAGGGCTGGACTCGATCTTGGAGGTCTTTTCCACCCTCAGTGATCCTCAGACTCATCCAGCGGGATGCAGCACCTGGAAGTGATGTCAGCCCTGCTCCTCCCAAAAGCTGACTCAACTCCCACCCCGTTCCTTCAGCTGGAGATTCCGCTCTTGTCTTGGATAGACTGGAACATCCTTGCACAACCGAGAAGCCCCATTAATCCTCCCTTCAGTGTGTGTGTGTGTGTGAATAATAAATTTCCCGTGCTAAAACTACCAAAGCTCCTGCAGCAGCTGCTTGGCTCCCTTGGGCAAATTTCCTGGAAAGGAGCTGCAGCAGCAGAGCAGATTTGCATGTTTGATGCATTGCTGTGTCTGAGTTTCAAAGCAGACAATCTGTTGGCTCTCAGCTCCTTGCACACCTGTTGAGGCCAAGGTGCTGGACTGCAGCACAGTAGAAAATGTGGATTTTTTTAATATTTTTTTTGGTTTGAGACACAGATAAATTTCTCCCTCCCAGGAGAGCAATTTATATCTTGATTAATCTAAAAGTTTGGGGCTTTTGCGCTGAGGGGTACAAGGGGATTTTTTTATGAAGCGTGGGTAAGAGTAAAGAGGAGAGGAAGGCATGTGTGGAATCACTTTCATCCTGGAAAATCAGCTATGCTGGAGGCAAATTCTGTGCCTCAGTGGAGCAGAGACAATTTCAGGTAATTAATGTTCTTCCCTTACCAGCACTGGGAAAATCAGGGACTTTAGTGGGAGATTTATACAACTTCACGTGAAAGCTTCAAGCAGCTGTGGAGAGGGGCTGATTCATGAGGGAAGGTTCAGAATCTGCACACAGGAGCTCAGCCCTGAGCCAAGGATGCTGGCTTGGAGCTGAGGAGGTTTAAGCCACTTTCTTCCACAGCTAGTGAGTTTCTCCAGCCATTTTTCTTACCCTGACTCAGGCACTCTCCTAATTCCCCACATTTGGCAAATAGAGGCAGAAAATCCCTCACACCCCCAAACAGTAGGGAAGAAAACCCCACAAACACAAGCCTTCCCTCATTGACAGCAAAAAGAGATTTTTAGCATCTCTGTGGGCAGCTTGACCAGCCAAGAAAGTTTCAGCGTGGAGTTTAAAAAGTAAGAACTGCCAGAAATCAAGCTGATGTAAAACCACTCATGGACATGAACCCTAATATCAAAAAGTCCCCATGAAGAGGTCTTGCTGTGGCATAAGGATGAGGATTTAGATTGAAGATTAGCAGGATTTTGATCACAAAATCCTCTTTCAGCCAGCCTGGCCCACCACAGCTCACTGTGGGAGTTTGCATCTGATTTCATTTTCGAACAGCCCACCCAGACACACAGCTGCCAGTCCAAGGTGAGGATTTGGCTCTGCTCAAGGATGGGATGGAGTCATCCCTGAACTCTTCTCCCATGTGCAAAGTCTTTGGCCTTACAAAGTCCTTGGACCCACAAGGAATCCTCCAGAAATACCCTGCTAGAAGTGCAGAAAAAGGCAGAAAAAAATTAACATTGTGGTTTCTACACCTTCCCAGGTTCTAATACAAACAAGTTAATTCCCAGACTCTAATATAAAGAATTTAATTCCTGTCTTCCACCTTCTAATGTGTTGTCTGTCCTACATTTGATTATGTGGGATTAGAGTGAGAAGATATTATCTTTATCCTTAACAAGGGGAGAAAAGGAAAATATTTACTTTGGTGGCTCATGTATCATTAGCTGGATGACAGCACCTGTGAAGGTGCCCATTGATATTCAGAGGTGACTCCTCTACTCTTAAAGCACCCCTGAATGTGAGAAACCTCTTTCCTCAAGGCTGCAGCTCCACTCCCAAGTTGCCTGACCTTTGGATTTGCATTTCTGTGAGTTAAATCAGCGTCAGGTGTCACAGCAGGGAGTTGTGAGGGTGCCCTGACAGCGGCACAGAAACCTTTTCACTCCTGGTTTTCATGCCTGAAGGTCTCACTGCTCCCCTAAAAAGGAATTTTCTCTCCCTTCCCCGGCAGCACCTCAGAGCAGCAGGAAGGATTTGGCCCTGCAGGGGCACAAGAGATGGTTCTGCACAGGGTGAAATCCTACCAGCAGCAGAAGGATAAACCAACATACCAGGCAGAGACTTCTTCTCCCCTTTACCACCTGCAATTTGCAAAGCCATTTCTGGGGGCAGCTAACAAAGCCTAAACAAATCCCAAGTGCCTCCCAAACAAAAGGCTAATTTAATTTCAAATTGATTTGCGCTCTCGGTACAAGACGCTTGATTTTGTACCGCTCAGCAGTAGCACAAAAATAAAAAGAGCATCTAACACTGATTAACATCTGAGTCATGGCTTGCTGGGTATGTCACACCAGCTGAATTCGACTGTTCGACTGGCACAGGAACTTCCCAACAGCATTAAACTTTCCTGGCGGAATTTACCACCCCTCCTTCATTTGTGCATATGCTCAGCACATGGTCCCCAAGCTCGCAGGCTGATTTTGCCATCTATAAAAGGCACGCTGACTTCCCATCAATAAGATGCACGTTGCTGTTTGACAAGAACAATGTGCTCAAAGAACGGGCTCACAATAGCTCCTATCAATCAAGCGCTCTGTGGAAAATCAAAGATGACAATGAAACCCACAGCATTAAATACCCCACGGTGCTGGAAATTAATCAGGAATCCTGGGTGCTTGAAAAACAAATGTGTTTTTAATAAATTGGATTTGAGCATCACTTAGAAGCCCTGGATTACCAGCTGAGTGGAGACTGGTTTGATTTGCACTGATAAAACTCCAGGGGAGCTGGTGCCTCTCTATATCCAAGCCACTGATGTCACCCTGAGCCTGCTGGGCTTGGTGACATTTAAGCAATGTGGACACAATTCTTTTTAATACATACAGAATAGATTTTATCAGAAAAACCCCAACCCAGGGCTCTGATCCTGCTCTCAACAGTCCCCAAACAATCCAGGGGTAAATAAGAACCTCTGAGCAGAATTTCAGTAACAGTTCACCCCCCGATGAAAGAGAATGAGGAGCAGGAGTGACATAAATTGGAGAAGGACTTGAGGCAAGGCATGGAGGGACAGGACACAGGGAATGGTTTCCCTCTGGATGGGATATTGGGAAGGAATTCCTGGCTGGGCTGGAATTTCTTTGAATCCCAGAGCAGCTGTGGCTGCCCCTGGATCCCTGGAAATGTCCAAGGCCAGGCTGGACAGGGCTTGGAGCAGCCTGGGACAGTGGGAGGTGTCCCTGCCCATGGCAGGGGTGGGACTGGATGATCTTGAAGGTGCCTTCCAACCCAAAGCATTCCATGATTCCATGATTCTATAAATCAGTGGTGTCACTCTCTGAGTGGAAGAAATTTGGCTGTGACATGAAAAGGGAGGGATAAACCTCTCCAGGATCAGCATCAAAGGTAAACTATCAGGATTTTTAAGTGCTCACTACACCTACTATTAACTCACCCTGAGCAAGGGGAGAATGAGCTACCTCTGTTTCCAGTGCTTTTCCTTCCTGCCTCAAAATTTCCCAAGTCCAAAAAGCAGAAAAGGTCCCTCTGTTATTCTCCAACAAACTCTTTCAATCCTTTCCTCCACCCTTTCACTCTAAGAAAACCAGAGTATTTCAGAGAGTCCCTTGCTTACCAGACTATGGACTGAATCCCCTCTCCCATATTCTTGGTCTAACGAAACACACCCTAAGGTCAGGGAAACATCAAATATAATTCCTGCATTTGGTTTTTGAAATTAACACCTGAAAGAAGAATTTATCTACCAAGGACTAGTTTTAATAGCACAAAACATAGGAATTTAGCCTGGAATTTGGGGAAAACTTGAGTTCTTTATCTATTTCATTGAGTGATGTCTCCTCTTAGGTGACTGAAAATGCAGAAGACAACTGTACCTCAGAATTTTAATTATTTAACTGAAAGAAATATGCAGGAAAATAAGAAACAGCAGAGTGAGACTTCCCATTCTGTTCTATCCTGAGAACAGTGAGACAAAGCTAAGAGGTGACAAATTCAAAGCTAATGTAAAAAGGTATTTTATCAAAGATTGCTTAATTAATCTGCAAATCTCACTGTCCCAAAACAGCACTGAGGCTTGGAGAATTGAAGGACTGAAAGCAAAGGTGTGGATACTATTTTGTCAAATTCAAACAGGCAGCTGAAACAAATGCACTTTTCCAAAAGAGCTCAGAGCAGACAAAATACTGCCAAGCTTCAAGGTATGAACCACATCCTGACCCTCAGAGGCCGGGGACAAATTCCTCTCAGCAGGGAAGAGCTGAGCCACCTGGGAGTCAAATGGCACTGGCTGCCCTCAAAAACAGCAGCAGGAATTACAGAGCCACTGCTCTGCTCATCCATGGACATCCCCAGGTGCCCACCAAAGCCTTTCCATCTGAGTAGGGAGCTCCTTCTTTGCCAGCTCGAGCATCTCCAGCATCGTTAGATGCAAAAACGGGGACATTATCTGAGCCGGCTTCATCTGTAACCAAATTCCCGTTGATTTCAGTGGGAACTATAACTCTAATCCACACAGGATTAGCAGACTTCAAAAAAGATTTAAAAGCTTGAAGCTCGAGTGTTTAAATCCCACTGATCTCAGCTGGAGCTGGGAGCAGATCCAAGGAGAAAGTGCTGAACCCCTCACTTGTGTGGTTTCTTGTCCAGCCCAGCCAATCTCATCCATGTTGGACTCTTCCCTGCAATTAGGCTGATAATTAAGAAATAACAGCATAATATAAATGGAGAGTTGCTGGCTAGCACGGTGAACATCAGGGATAAATTGAGCAGTAATCTGCAAAGGATGTTATTGCCATTATAAAAATAAAGATCTGTCTCCCCAGCCAATCAATTCAGCAGATATATACCAACAATCAAATTGTTAAAAATGACTTCTATAAATTACCCAGTCTTCCATCTAATGGAGCCAGGAACATCTGTGAGACAATTTAGAGCTGACATAACCATACGTCGGGAGCGCTTTTTCATCCTGCTGCCTCTCCGTTCTCTTCAGGGCTGCAGCAGGCAGCTTTGTTTAATACACCCATGTGAAAACAGCCTGGATTTCACACCATGGGTTAGCAGAGTCATTTTGGCAGAAGCACTACAGAATATATGCATTTAATATGGGTGGAATAATTCAATTTCCTCAGTATTATTTCAGCTATGCAGTTACAATCTCCTTAATTCTTCGTTAAACCCTCTGGGCTTGGGGGATGTTGCCGGGTTTTTATGATCTGCCATAGTTCTTTGGAATGAATGTGGAAAGACACACAGAGGAGCAGTTCTGATCATGTATTTTTTAGTCAGATGTAGTGGGGATTTCAGATAAATCTGAGTGATTTAGCACCTTGCTTTGGTCAGGGGAGCCCTGGCTGGGGCCCAGGTAGGGGCTCTGACAGCCTGGTCTAGTGGAAGGTCTCCCTGCCCATGGCAGGGGCTTGGAATGATTTTTAAGGTCCCTTCCAACCCAAACCATCCTGTGATTCTGTGGTTCTGTGGCTGCTGCCACTTGGGCTTAATCCCAGAAAGGATAAAGGGATTTAAAGGTAGAATTTTCTTCCATTTGCAGCTTCGTCCTGGCCGTGCCCCAGCCCAGCCCTGTCCAGCTGGAAGCCACCAAGTGGCACTGCTGGAAGCCACCAAGTGGCACCTCTGGAAGCCACCCAGCAGCACCTCTCTGCCTGCAGGTTCCTACCAGGGTATGAGTTTTTGGAAGGGACAGGGTGAAATGAGTGCTGTCCATGCTGGCTCCTGGACCGAGCCATTACTGAAGGAAATGAGGAAAATCCTGGCTGGGAAGGGTAGAGGTGTCATTGTTTCCCATGTGGGGCAATTTCATGGTCAGGACTCACACCTCAGGCAGTTCTGTGAGTTGCAGGAGAAGAGCTGGTGGGTTTTCCCACTCCATGGAAATTGTGGACACTGCTGTCCAAGAATCCCTCGGTCAGGTTTGCTCTTCATCAGGAATTAAATCCCCACCTGGCTTCCCAAGGCCCTGCTTCTCCACGGCTGTCGAACCAGAGCTGGTTTTTAATGCAGACAGCAGAGGAGAGCTCATTTCTCTGTCTGGGCACTATGTGTGATAATCCAGGCTCTGCAAATTAAATTTGGGCTGCAATTTAAGTACGGAGGGATTTGGCAAGACCCAGAGCTGCCAGCAAGCAGACGTTGCCACGATCAGCTCAGTGCAGAGCGGACATGGAATGGGAATAAAGCTGGGAACAGTTGGATCTAAAATCTCATCTGTGTGCAAATGTGGCTCTTCCTAATTTTTCAAATAGGACGTGCACAAGTGGGACCTTCTCCTTCTGAAGCTTTGCAAGTCTTGTGTTGGTTTAAATTAATTTTGCATGAACCTCACTTTCAAACCTTAAAATTAGCTCCAACTTCCCAGACTCCCTCTCGTCAGCTCTACGGACATTTTCTTCTCCCTTTCATACTTTAATTCCCCTTTCAAAAACACTCTCACCTCCACAAAAAATGCTCTTCTAGATTCTTCTGTGATTCCAGTTATTGTCCCATCTCTTTTCACTTCTTTTAAACATTTATCTCTCTTATATTAATTTTTTCCCTTCTCCATTCACCTGCTTCCACCCAGCATCATCTGTCTCCATGGAAACCACTCTGGAATGATTCCTACCTGAGCAAGTGGCCAAACCTTGTTTTATTTTTATCCCCCATCATGATCTTTCCCTTTGTGTTCTTGCTTTCTCTTGACTTTCACGGTTTGGTGGCACTGTCATCTCTGGATATTCCCTGAGCATTTCTCTCTCTGCAGCCATCCCCTTCTTCCTCCCAGTTTTCCCTATATTTTGGAATCCTCGGGGGTTTTGTACTCTTTGAGCTGTAGTTCCAACCCAAGGAAGGTTTGAAACTCTCCTGTTCATCAGTGGCTTGCAGATATCTGCCTTCTGTTCTCCAGTCCATCTCTTCTGATTTGCATCTTCCTCCACCTTCCTGAGGTCTCAATTTGCATATTCTTTCATCTGGGGAGTACCAATTAGGTGACATTAATCTGCTTTGCCTGACCTCATTTCATACTTGGGATCTTGTTTATCCCATCATTCATTTTCACCTTCCACTCATCTGCGGTTGTTTACAGCTTTATCTGAATTTCCACTGGGGCACTCCAGGAGCTGCAGAATTCAGCTCCAGCTTCCCAAAGGAGTCACTTCCCTCTAAACTCCCTCCATTACCTCTGTTAACTAAACACACTTAATAACACCATTCTTCTTCTTGCCTTCTGGCTGATGAAACCAAAGATCGTGTTTGACTTCTCTTTTCTCCCCTTTCCTACTGAATACTGTGAAAATCCACCCCTCCCTTATTTGTCCTGACAGCTAAATTACCTTCCCACCTTTCCTAAATCAATATGCCTCTGTCTATCTCTGCTTCATCAATCCCTAAAATGTTGCTCCCGTGGCACTGCTACTCCTGGAGCCAAGTACCTTGAGGCACACAACTGATGCTGAGCCATTCCTGAGGCCCTGGCACAGGTTTTCCAGGGAAGCTGGGGCTGCCCCTGGATCCCTGGAAGTGTCCAAGGCTGGGCTGGATGGGGCTTGGAGCAGCCTGGGACAGTGGAAGGAGTCCCTGCCCATGGCAGGGGTTGGCACTGGATGATCTTGAAGGTCCCTTCCAACCCAAACCATTCTGAGGTTCTGTGATTAATAACTAATAAATGTCCCAATCTGTGTCCCATTTTTCCCAGACTCTCCAGACATGCTGAGATGCCTCATTTGCTTTTCTGCCTCCTGAAGAGGGCAAAGTTCACATGGCAGGTTAATAAATGCTTCATTTTCTTCTTAATTGCTTGGTATCCTCAGCCAGGGAAAACCCATCCCATAGTGGACTGATTTCATGTCAAGGCACATCAATTTTGGGCAAGGTCCATCTCCTTTGTGCCAAGCTCTGTACCTCGTTCTCTGACTGGGAGACTGACAAATAGCAGCAATAATTCCAAATGTCAACTGGCAGAGAGCCCTTGCTCCTACACACCCTCAGTCCCGACACAGCCACTCATCCCCAGGCATAGGAGGTGTTCCCATCCTTCATTCCACCTGCTCCGTGTCGTTCCCAGCACGGAATTTGCTGCTTCCAGCAGCAGGCAGTGGAAGCAATGACGATGTAACCGCGACAATCTGCCCTGAGGACCGTTTGAACCTGAAATTCCAACTTCTCCCATCAAGCCGTCCTTCTCGGAACAGCTGGAGCGGTGCCACGATCCGCAAGGTGGGATTCGTGATGTGGTTCTTTTATTGGATCTTAGAGTACAAAAGGTTATCAACAAACCAGGGACTTAAACAGCAAAACACAGTTTATTGAGTGCTCATCAGCACTAATATGCGACAGAGGGAAAAGAGGAGAAAGCAAAGCATAAGGAAAAGAGAGTAAGGGGATTATAGCAACCAATGTCAAAGTCCACTCAGCCAATGACACAGTCTTCTGTCCGTTGGGGAGATCTCAAAGGAAGGTAAATTTGGGGTGTAATTTTAAAGTCTTTTACAAAGTGAGGAGCACAGGGCCAAAACCAGAGGAGACTGATGATCATTGTGATGAATTCCATTGCACGGGGGACAGGTGTGGGGTACAGAGCAAACCACGTCTTGCAAGTGTTTGCTCACCAGCAGGAATGAGGGCAGTGTGTCATGGAAATCCATCGTGCAGGTACCACGCACAAACCTCTGCTCACCAGCAGCAACAAGGACAATGTGTCATGGAAACCCATCGTGCAGGTACCACACACAAACCTCTGCTCACCAGCAGCAACAAGGACAATGTGTCATGGAAACCCATCGTGCAGGTACCACACACAAACCTCTGCTCACCAGCAGGAACGAGGGCAGTGTACCATGCAACCACCTGCAAACAATCACTTATCAAACATCCACCTCA
Organism: Pseudopodoces humilis; assembly: GCF_049639895.1. Taxonomy (NCBI): domain Eukaryota; kingdom Metazoa; phylum Chordata; class Aves; order Passeriformes; family Paridae; genus Pseudopodoces; species Pseudopodoces humilis. Next base: position 71,016,762 of record NC_142204.1, on the reverse strand, counting down.
GCTAGACCCAAACCCCCAAACCAAGCCCCCCGTGACATTTAGGGTCTCAGTCTCTGTCCTTCAGACGGTTGTGAGACAGATGAGGGAATCTTTGTGTCTTACAAGTGGGTCCAGGGTGTCAGTGGGACGCTGAGGCCATCAGGCCAGCACAGCAGGGCTGCCCTCCATGGACCTGCTTGAGACACCCAGAGAAACAGCAGGGGCACTGTGCTTGAACTTCACTTGGCATTCCAGCAGCAGCACAGCAGTTCCGACACCCAGGATAACGACAGTGGGATAATGAACCGGATGGGATGAGGAGAGGGAGGAGGAAGACCCACAGCATTCCTGCTTCTTGCATTGGCACTGAGCCACGGGAATGCTGGTTTAGTAGCATGTTTGATAATGCTGCGTGTCCAAATACCGCAAAGCCCAGTGCTGTGAGTGTTTACACACTATTCCATTATGGGACAGCCTGGGAGAGCTGGGGGTGTTCACCTGGAGAAGGGAAGGGGCTGGGGAGACCTTACAGCCCCTTCCAGTGCCTAAAGGGGCTTCTAAAAAGGAGGAAGAGGGACATTTTATCCAGGCAGATAGTATCGGGACAAAGGGAGAGGTATTAAACTCACAGAGAGCAGGGCTAGGTTAGATATTAGGAATAAATTCATTATTCAGAGTGTGGTCAAGCATTAGAACAGGGTGCCCAGAGCAGCTGTGGCTGCCCCTGGATCCCTGGAAGTGTCTAAGGCCAGGTTGGACAGGGCTTGGAGTACCCTGGGACAGTGGGAGGTGTCCCTGCCCATGGCAGGAGGTTGGAATGGGATGAGCTTTATGGTCCCTTCCCACTGATTTTTTTTTGTGGTTCTCTGGTTTACATTGGCTGATTTGTCTCTGCAGGCAATGGAGAGAGACTGGAGCTGCTCCAAGGGCACTGCTGAGCAGAAAGTTAACACAGGTGAGACAGGGAACGCCTCCTGCCCAGGAGAAACCAAGGATCAACTCCCCAGCCTGTCTGGTTTGATGTGGAGACGCAGACCCCTCACAAGGAATCCTTGTTGATCCCACAACCATTCTGAGTCTGGTCTAAGTGGAGATGTGTCTGTGGAGCACTCTGGGGTGGGATGAAGCACTTTCTGCCATAACCTGTCACATGAAACACCTGAGGAGCCCAGGCTGATGTGATCCAGCCCAGCAGTCTGCGTTACCCTCGTCTTACATGCTGGGAACACATGCAATATGTCAGAGCACTTAGTCAGGCAAGGCAGTGAGATAAATAAAATAAAACTCAGCTGTTCTCTTAGCATCTATTTAATTTTTCCATTTGCAGTCACAATTGGGGAATAACTAATTCAAGTCAGAGGATCCCCAGCACGGATTTAGCACTGCTGCTAAATTCCATGTTGTGCTACCGCCACTTTCAAACCCCAGAATGAAAACACCAAGTGAAATCACCTTTGGGAGGAAAAGACAAATGAAGCATTTCCTAGACAGAGGAACACATCACATCAAGAATCTGAGGTCTGCATCAAATGCACCACGACAATTCCCATTCAGAAAACATCCCAGTGCTCCTGTTCCTCCAATTTGCGCTGTGAATTGTGGATTTGCTTCCAGATGAAATGGATCTCAGTTGCCAGGTCTCTGTTTAAAGCAGCCACAGAAAAAAAGGAAAAATGGGGTCATTCCACTGCAAAAAAAATAGTCAGACAGGCCTGGCCTCTTCTTTAATTTAAGGACCTGGATTTTACAAATTCATAGACAGGAACGTAAGAAAAGATATCCCAGCTTACCCTTGGGTGTATCTTGTTCAGTGTCCTGCTCAAACACCCAGACTTGCTTGGTGTGCTCTCCCAGCCTCCAGAAACTGGTAGATAATGAAATTTGTGTGTCTTAATTGTCATCTTAATGTTTAACAACTTTATCCACTCACGCTTCTCTGAGCTGCTTGGGAAATTTCAGCACCCACCTCTTGCAGCAGGGAGCGTGAGGCCTTTCCTTCTGTGCTCTGAGCCAGACACCTCCTCATTTCACTGATGTTCCCTTAATTCTTGGCTTAAAATGTCAGTGAAAAACTGTTTCCAATTCGCTTTCTCCAAGACCTTCATCTTTTTACAGATTTCTAACATAATTCTCCCTTTCCCCTTATTTTCTCCTCGTTTTCCTATACACAGAGACCTGTGGTATCCTCTAGGACCATTCCTGCTGTGGGAGGCATCCCACTGCTTCCCAACCTTCCCATATAAACTTTTCTAGCTCCGTTTTATCCTTCCCAAGACCGGGAATTCAGAGTTGCATGCAGTGCTCATGGCACACACAAAACCCAAGGAAATATTGGCAAAATCAGAATTGACCCTCTGTGTCTGCCCAAGGATATGAAGGAGAGGGAGTGGTGACAAACTGATCAAGGAAAAAAAAGTTGGAAAACACAGACAAGGGCTGAGGGACCCCAGCTTCTCCAAGGATCATGAAAAATCATAAAGAAGCAGCTAAGCATCCCAAAGTTTGTCTCTTAGGGAGGAATCAGTTGTCCTGACTAAGGACATTGCCTTGTCAGCCCCCATACAGACATTTGGTGTAAATTAGGATGTCTCTGGTGATATTGCAGAAGGCAGGAAAACCTTCAGCACCTGGTCATTCATTTGCCAAATGTTCAGGGATTAGCAGAGGTTAAACAGACTCCATAAATGTCAGGTGTCGACAGCACCACTTTCAGCAATAATAAACTTGAAGCAGAAGAAAGTTCCCTTAAAATATCAACCTTTCACCCAGCAGGGCTCGTTCCAGGCTTTAAAAGATGCTGCACATTACTGGCCCATAAATAATGGTAATGAAAAGGTCAAGCAAACTGTTAGGAAAGTCTCACTGCTCGGTGAATGAGCTTGGAAAATCACATCTGGTGTGAAAATCCAGTGTTACAACCCTGGTTCTTTTGTGTCCAGCCTGTCCTAATTCACAGAGCTAAACCCTGTCCTTGCTCTGAAATGATCTTGAAGTTGCAGTGACTGCACCACGTGTCAGAGTCGGCTCAGGCTGAACTTTTAACCCATTTTTTCCTGATGAGATTAGCAATGTCTTTCAGAAGAAAGTTTTGCTATATAAAATGCCTTTTTCTTTCACAGGAAATTAAAAAAAAAAAAAATTAAACAAATATTTTATCTGGAGGCAAAAAAACCCCAAACAAACCCAAAACAAACCAAAAAACAGCCAAGAAAGGATAAAAGAAAATAAATGCAATAAGGAGGATGCAGCACATGCAAGGTATGCTCCTCTGTTCCAGAGAACAGGGACAGGAGAGGGAACAGCCTCAGGCCTGGCCAGGGGAAGCTCAGGATGGATATTGGGCAAATTCCTTCCCCAAAGGGGTTGTCCAGCCCTGGCACAGCTGTCCAGGGCAGTGGTGGAGTCCCTTCCCTGAAAGTGTTCAAAAAATGTGTGGATGTGGCCCTTAAGGACATGATTTAATGGTGACCATGGTGTTGAGTTGACAGTTGTACTCAATAATCTTTTTCAACCTTAAGAATTCCATGATTCCATGAATAAAAATATATTACTCAATGCAGCTGACCCAATACAATTTTTCCCAACGCTGCCAGAAAGCAGCATCTCTTTTATTTCCACTCCTTTTTTCCCTGTTGTTTCCAAACACTGAACATCCCTGGGAAAACAAGAAGTGACTCAGAATTTACAGCAGGTTTTTATTTTCCCCCGTTAGATTGCAATAAAGATTAGGTAGGTCAGTGCTGTGCTGCTCAAAAGTTTATTTACTTCCCACTGTGATTTCTCCTTGAAAGAGTAAGGGCAGAGTAACCTTTGGATCTTCAAAAGCTCTGTCACTGCTGTGATTACTCCAAGAGAAATTTGTGTATTGTTGGGTCGGCAGCGAGCGTTCGATGCCGCCAGAGATTCCCGTTAATAGCTCAGGTGAGCCGAGAGGAGCCACGGCTCCTTGGATGTTTCTATCCTGCATCTCATTAATTAATCTACTCCAGCCAGCTCTTCCTGATCCATTGTATATTCCCTGCTTATGCAGCCTTATCGACCCGACCCTGGGGAAAATCAATTCTTGTAATCTATCTTATTACATTTAAATATATGTACAGAACTTGATACGGTACAACAGCAGCGGGGCTTGGGAGAGGCAGGGAAAAAAAGTCTGGGAAGGGGGAGGAAAAGCCCTGCAGATCTGCCCCAATTTAGGATTTTTCCAAGTTCAGGCCAATATAAACTAAGAAGAAGGACTTAGGGAAAGGGGTCACATTTATCTCAGGTGAGGACAAGCACAACCTGGGACATAAATTCCCTGAAATCCATGGTCATGTTCCCAAGGCTGTCAGAGCTCCAGAAGTGTTTGGACAATGCTCCCAGGGACAGGGTGGGATTGTTGACGTGTCTGTGCAAGGCCAGGATCTGGATCCTTGTTGATCCCTTCTAACTCAGTCTATTCCATAAAAAGCCCTCAGAGTTCATGGTTTTAACTCTGGATTTCCCTGCTATTTTAGTCAAAATACGTCTTTAAAAGCAAACCCATTTTTATTTATCAGTCCTATAAAAACTGCATCATTATCCTTCTTTTGTTGTTATTAAATCTGTTTTCATATTTAAGTAGAATTCGATAGGTAAGGTGACCTGGATTTCCTCAGAGGTTGGTGCCCACAGAAGCTGTGGCTGCCCCTGGATTCCTGGAAGTGTCCAAGGCCAGGTTGGACTTTGGGGCTTGGAGCAGCTTGGGACAGTGGGAGGTGTCCCTGCCCATGGCAGGGGGTACCACTGGATGGGCTTTCAGGTCCCTTCCCACCCAAACCATTCCACGATTCTGTGATTAGGCTGACAAAAAAAAATATAAAAGGCCAAAAAAAAAAAGAAGATGTGGGGATGTAAAGTACTCACTTTGATCCCTGGAAAAACCATGGTGGGATTCTTGTGATGTATCCCTGAGGACAAGAAGGAGAGTAAACCATCAGGAAGGGTTAGCATGGATTTTTGCCAAGCATGAATCATTCCTGACCAGTTCAACCAGGCTCTTCATGGTGATGCTTTGTGGGAGGACTGGAGGGAGTGGGCACGGAAGCAGGAGAGGCTCAGACTGGAAATAAGGACAAATTCTGATATGAGACTGGTCAGGCATTGGAAGAAGTTTCCCAGCAAGGCTTTGGTCACTGCTGTCCAGGACTTAAGGATGATGTGTGGATAACTGAAAGTAGGAATTACATCCAAAAGGGAAAGAATTGATTCTGTTTCCTTTATTTTGACTTCCAATAAGTGAGAAGCAGAACAGACCCATCAAGGAATCAGAAGCTGATGTGCAGATACCACAAAAACCCTCCAAAGACAGAGGGTAGGTACACTGAGGATGATTTGTAGAACAGATGGAGCTGTTGATGTCAGCTGATTTTTTGTTAAAAAGAAGTGAATGCCTTTAAAAGTGTCCAGCAAAAGCCCTGGGGATTATCCATCTAAGGAAAGGCAGCATAGAGTGCTCATGTCTGGTGTCGTCCCATTTTTCCTATGTGCTCATTTGACATGGAAAATGGGTGAATTTGCTGAATCCAGAAAAGCCTTCCTGTGACCCAGAACCATCCTGGAATGGATAGAAACGGGTGCAAGCACACCAAAAATAACGTGAAAATGCCATTTTCTAATGGGAATCTGCACAGCTTTCTCCTTTTTGCCCCTCTCCTTTGTTTTTTCTTCCGAAGCCGACTTTAGAGAGAAGGGACAGGAGGATGTAAAGCCTTGCTCTGGCTGCCTTCCCTCTGACAACAGAGGCAATGACAAATCTGAGATGCTGCCAGCCCTCCGTCAAGGGCTGGATTGATGTCCCTGCCTTGTGCTCAGACCCAGCTGGGAGAAGGGGAATTAGGCCTTGTCTTTCAATTACTGCTGTTTTGCTCAGGGCCGCACATTGAAGCCTCCCAGCGGAGAAGTCCCTCTTACCGCTTATAATCTCCGGATTGTATTTGAAAATAAAGCTTTTAATTAAAACTGGCATTTCTCAGCTTCCCACTGGCAGCCAACATCTGCCTGAGAAGGAATATCTTTTGTGACACTGGTGGTACAGAAGGCCAGTGTTAAAGAGAGTAAATAATTCCCCCCTCTCCTGCTAGCAGACGAGAGGAGCTCCTCCACACTCTGGGCCATGAAAGACCCCTCAGCATTTCCCAGCAGCCAGGGGGTTAATCCAGTGACCTGGCTGGATTCCAACTCGAGTGATCTCTGTCTCAAATCCTCCACCCTGCAGTTCCATAGTGATTTAATCCCTGTTCTGTCATTATAGAATCAGAGGATCACGGAATATCCTGAGTTGGAAGGGCCCACATCCAGTCCAGCTCCCGGCCCTGCAGACACCCCAACAATCCCACCCTGTGCACCCCTGAGAGCGTTGTCCTGGAGCAGCCTTGGGAATGTGCCCATTCCCTGGAGAGCCTTTTCCTGAAATCCAGCCTGACACAGTTCCACAGGAGCTGCTGGTGCACGGAGTTAAACAGGCCTCGGTTGGCTCGTGCACAACAGCCTTTCCTAGGTGGGCTCTTCCCCAAAATCATGCCAAGGCATCTTTTCCCAACTGCAAGATGCTGCCCCTGCTCAGAAGACAAACCTTGTGAAAAATGTCACCCCCAAAGCGATATTTTGGCAGAGTTTTCAGAGGCTGACAGGGACCATTTCAAACGCTGCAACCTCAGTAATACCACAGCCTGCATTATCTCACTTAATTAACACCCAAGGATGAAGAGAGTCTTAACAATTTTGGCAAAGTTCTTTAAGGGCTTGAACTGCACAATGACACAATTGAATCCTCTTCTGACATCTTTTAAATGTGATGTGAATCTTTTTGTGTTCAAAGTGAGGATCTTGACATGTGAGTTAATTTCATTACGCCTCTCCTGAGGGCAAGGGTTTTTTCCTCTGCTCACAGTTGCATATTCTGATGTGGGGTAATCGTCTCTCATCCTCCTCCCTGCTCTTCAGGCACTTCATGTACCAAATCTGTCATGTTCAGCATAATCCTGGCAAAGGAGAATGGGGAGAGGGCAGATGGAAATGACTTCTAGACAATTTCTCTGATAGTCACATTAGAGGTCTGTGCTCTGACTTTTACAAGTTTCACGATATTCTAGAATTCCACCAAGCAAAAAAATAAAAAAGAAAGAAAAAAAACCCCAAACCCAGGTGGGAAATGGTGATGATATAACACCAGACAATAAAAATCAACACCAATTATCCTCCAGCACTGGCAACCCTGCAGTCATGAAAGTCAAGGAAAAACAATAAATAGAAAACAAATGTGGCCTCAGGAGTTTGTTCATAAATTTCCATGGCAATAGCGCTGCACGTTCCCAAGCCTGGAATAGCCTCAAATCAGATATTAAAGCTCAGAATCATCTCTGCTAATCATTTCTGTCTGACACAACTGACATTACCCTGTAAATACTTCATGGTTTTAGCAGCTTTTCCCCTCCCATCATTAAATATTTACCAGCTCTAATTTAACATTGGGTTGTTCTGGCTGAGTTGTTCCGGCCATGGACTGAACTGTGCAGATGAGAGGAAATTGTTTATCAGTCACACATTGAGGCAGCACATTTTGTGTTGCCATCTCCAATCCCTGTTATCACTCAGCCTCTTATCTCAGGGTTGTGGCTGCCCCTGGATCCCTGGAAGTGTCCAAGGCCAGGCTGGATGGGGCTTGGAACAACCTGGGATAGTGGGAGGTGTCCCATGGCAGGGGTTTGGAATAGGATCATCTTGAAGGTCCCTTCCACCCAAACCTTTCATGAATCTGTGATTTAACTTTTCCATCACTTCTGCTGACTGGATACATTTGCAAAAGAGAACATGTTCCTCCAAATTCAACCACAGCAAAACATGGCCTGTGGCCTATTTTGGGATAATCCTGACCAAAAAAAAGGTCTGGTTTGGGCACTTCCCAAAGGAGTCGAGTGAGAGAAAGAAGAATTACATTCTCCATGGGGTCATTTGAAAAACCTCACCCTTAAAGCATTTTAGGCCGTGGAACAACAAATGTGACAGAAGTGGACATTTCCCTGTGGGATGTGAGGCCTCAGGCCTTGGCTGCCTTTCAGCGAGGGTCATTTAATTAATCCAGCCCTGTTGTGCTGCCTCCAGAGCAGGGCCCTGCCACGGCCGCTCTGTGCTGGACGACCATTAAAAGATAAGAGCTGCAATCCAAATTTGTATAAAGATCTGAATAGGCAGGGCCCAAGTGGCATGAAAGAAAGAAAAGCACAATCAGCATTTGTACTACTGAAAAAAAGGAGTCACGGGGTCTGAATCTTTGCTCGGGCTCGGTCATCTGTGGATGTGGCGCTTCTGCAAGTTCCCTGATTGACTGGCAGTGAAAATCAGAGCTGAGGACTGGCCTGAACCTGCTTTGGGAGGTGGAAAATGGATGCTGGAGTAAAACCTGTCAAATTTGGTTACAAGGGAGTAGGAACAAATCACTCTTACATTTCTTCCTATTTACAGGTAGAAAATCTCTGCAAAACTTGCAGGGAAGATGTCCTTAGAAGACTAGACTGGAAAATGAGCAGAGACTTGAAACAGATCTTGGATCTCCATCAAAATTTACATTTTATATTTTACATTTATAAATTTATATATATAAATTCACAGTTATATTTTAAAATTGAAACCTGCCAGTGCTTCAGAGTCTGGGCTGAAATTGCAGCCTGGTAAACGGGGTTTTGGCCGTCACTTGCAGAAGTCTGTGGACTGATCCAACCCCAAGAGGTCTCAGGTCTCAGGGCAGCTCTTGCTGAGCTGGGTGTCCCTGTGACCACAAATGTCCCCTGAACAAGGGTCCTGTCCTGAGCTCAGCTCTGGGGACACCCCCATGGCCACTGCCCAGTAAAAACCAGCCCTGGGTGGGGACAAGGGGATGGACACACTCCACAGGACACAGAAGCGAGGAGAAGAAATCCCCCATGGACAGCACAGCCCTGACAAGGAAGAGCTCAGGGTGGTGGCAGCCCTCCACAGCAGAGTTTGGACGGAGAACAAGGTGTTTCTGCATTTCTGTTATCTTAGGGCTGAGATCTCAGGAAGCTCTGTCCCTTTTCCCTTGGAGAATAATTCCCAGCTCTGATCTGGATTTGGATTTTGCCAGGTACAGATCAAGGGTATCTCAGAGCATCTGTCTTTGGCTTGCTGAATCAGTAATATCAGAGCCTCATCTTGCTGAGCAGAATTTTCTATTATAGGCAGGAGTGTTATTAAGAAAATGTTCACCTCCTGATATTCCCAAGGGAACTGAACACCTCTCTCACCTCTCTCACATCTCAGCAGCCCCGCAGGCTGAATAAATGCAGGAATTTTACTGCCCTTGGGAACAATCTTTCCCTGAGAACAAAACCCAACAAACTGTAATTTGGCAGCCAATGTCATCTTCAGCATAATCAAGTATTGACTTAATTAGAAACCCTTTTAAGTGATGCACTGGGAGAAAAACACTTTTTTTTTCAAAGTATTCCTCATTTGTAATTATTATTTCACTTGTGAATCTTCCACACTCCATTGAAAATGCCATATGGAAAACAAATTAGTTTGCTACAGTGACTAATGTTTATTGCCTTGGCTGCTCTGAAGTTTTGGGCCAAGTTTTTAAATCATCAATGCTTTCTCTGGCAAAAGTGCCAGAGAAATTGGTGTGGATGAGCAAAGCGTGGAGAGGAGTAGGAGCAAGACTCCAGGGAACAGCAGCATGTTCCACCTGGGCACTGAGAGTAATCCAGGAATTTCAGAGCAGGCATTTCTTTATTTCAGCAGCTGCCTGAAATCATTGGATGTGCTAAATAGGAGAGAATGGAAATGCTGCTGCTTTCTCTGAGAGAGGGATGATATTCCTGGGGTGCTGGTTTTGGGAAGGTTATTCTGAGCTGCATGGCTGTGCAAGGTGTTTGCATCTTTTTTTAGCTGAGTCTGTCCACTTGGAATAATATAATATAATATAATATAATATAATATAATATAATATAATATAATATAATATAATATAATATAATATAATATAATATAATATAATATAATATAATATAATATAATATAATATAATATAATATAATATAATATAATATAATATAATATAATATAATATAATATAATATAATATAATATAATATAATATAATATAATATAATATAATATAACATTTTGATTGTACTGCACCTGTCATTCCAGGCCTGAGTATCTCCATTTCACTTGGGTCTCCCCTGATCCTTCAGGATAACACTGAGTTATCCTGAAGTGCTTTTTTTCCCTCACATTATTCTCCTTCATGTAAGTGTAGGCATTGCTTTTACAGCACAGTGACTTCCAGGGTTATCCTGCTTCCCTTTTTTTGAAGCCTGGCCACAAGCTGGACTCTCTCCCACCTTCTGCTGCATTTTCCATGTGCTCTGTCCTGTTTCCAAACAGGCAGGAGCACGAGAATCTCCTTTGTTGGGAATGTTTGGCCCTGCACCGCTCACTCACTCAGGCAGAAGTCACTGGCTCTCCTTCCAGCCATGTCCAGCTTATTGCAATAACCATAAAAGATGGGATTTCACTTTTCCTTTCAAATTCTTCCCATGGAGTTGGAAAGGACCATCTGGATCCGAGCGAGAGAGTTTTTTGACTCCTGTGCTCTGGGAATTTAATGGAATTTAATGGAAGCTCTGATCAAAGTTTCCATGGCAGAATCCTGCACGAGCAAGCTCCGTTCTCGAATGCCATATGGAATTCCCACTGGACAGGTGGCATCTGGAGGATGTGTGTTAATAAAAATGAGGGTTGGGAATGCGGATCAAGTGAAAAAACTTTGTCATCCAAAGGCAGGAGCAGAAAGTCTTGGAGAGTGTGGGAGTTGCACAGGGCGAAGGACTCAGGGTTTGGACTGTTTGTATCATCATTAGGTATTATTTATTACTAATAATGTATTAATCACTGCTTGGAGGACAGGACAGTTGGCAGCAGCGACTCTATTAGCCAAAATTATGAGTGTTTCAAAACACCATCTGTTGCTGGTTACCTCAAAGCCACGAAAATAGAAACCCAATTTACATACTGGACTCTGCTGAGGACACACTGCTGGGCACAGGCTCCGTGATTGAGAAGGAAATTGCTTCTTGCTGTTCCCATTGGTGTCTGTCTGGACCTCCTGCCTCCCTCTTCCAATGGATTCCGATGCTCTTGTCAGCTTCTGCATCTCTGCAGTGGGGAATCATTTATTTACTAACCCTAGATAGAAATATAGGACAAAAATCTTCCCAGTCATCACAGGCCACCACATCTTCTGGAGGGAAAAACTCTCTGCTGCTGCTACCTTAGAAATCTTTGGAATAAAGGGAAATATACAAATTTAAGCTCCCCATTCAGGACTAAAATCCTTCATTAAAAACATTCAGGACACAACACACGTCCTTTTACAGGAAACCCTGTTAATGTGGCAAAGTAAAGCACTTGAAAATTAGGGAATGGCAGATTGATTGTTGCCATGGAGAAGTCCTTGAGAGCATTAATCACTGCCTGGAGAGCTGGGATTGAAGAGTGTGCAGAAAAGAAAAGTGTGGGGCCAGGCACAGCCCCAGGGTGTGGAAACAAACCTTGCCATGGCTGCTGATCCGACCCACCCCGTTATCCCAGCATGGAAGGGATGTGTCCTGCAGGAGGAATCTCTGTGGGATCAGGTGTTTAACATTCCTCCAGCACAGACACTGCAAGGGATCAGCAAATGGGCCCCTGTAGGGTCAGAGACCTCGTGGTGCACAGCATGGAGCTGGAAATGAACGTGGAATGGGGATGCGATCGGGATGGGCGTCACACCAGATGTTTGGGATCCCCCACAGGGTCCATCTCCTCAGAGTGTAAACCCTGAGGAACTCTCAGCTCTGCCAGGGGTTGTGTGATCCCGAGCCAGACACTCTCCTGCTCTGTGCCTCACTTTTTGTACCTGTAAAATGGGGATAAAAGTGCTTCCCTTTCCAAAGGCCTTTGTGAGCAAGGTGTTATTCAGTATCAACGATTGATTTATACATTATATATTACATATTACATATATTAATTATATAGGTGCATTTCTCAATGTAAATTAAAGCTGTAATTAAAGAAACTGTAACCAGGGAAATACAGAATAGTTTGGGTTGGAAGGGAACTTAAAGTGCTTTTAATTCCAACCCCTGTCATAGGCAGGGACACCTCCCACTATCCCAGGTTGTTCCAAGCCCCATCCAGCCTGGCCTTGGACACTTCCAGGGATCCAGGGGCAGCCACAACCCTGAGATAAGAGGCTGAGTGATAACAGCGATTGGAGATGGCAACACAAAATGTGCTGCCTCAATGTGTGACTGATAAACAATTTCCTCTCATCTGCACAGTTCAGTCCATGGCACGAACAACTACACCAAGGAACCCACTGTTAAATTAGAGCTGGCAAATATTTCATGATGGGTTTTTACAGGGTAATGTCAGTTGTGTCAGACAGAAATGGTGCAGTAGCAGAGATGATTCTGAGCCCCAGACCACAGGTGAGGTCACAAAACTGCGTTTTGGGTGCCTTTGTTTCCTCTCCCTGCTTTCTTCTTCCCCATTCCAGCTGATTAAAGAAGATCCGTCTCTTTCACTGCCCTTTCATGTGAGCATTGGCTGCCCTTTACTCACCACTCAAGTTTAATATTCCCAAATTTTATTAACCAGTTATTTACAAACTGCCAAATCAAACAGATTAGCAAGCAAGACTGAAAACAAGAGAAAAGATCCTGTGTTAGTGTCTGACTGAGTAAATAATCTGCTTGGGTCATGCATAATTAATCAGTTTGCTGTTTCACCATCCTGGCAAATAACACACAACTCTGGGTTTTGCTTGGATTGCCTCTGTTGCACACACAAGCAGTTGACTGCATGATTTCTTCCAGAAAGGAAAAGAGCAAATTTCACAGAGCAAACCTCTGGAGAAGCTGGTGACCTCCCCACACAAACCTCAGAGCACTGGGCTGTGTGAGTGGAACATTAGAGATAAAAACCTTCCCCAATAAGGGCTCAAACATCTGCAGAAACATGGCACCATCCAGCTTTCCCCAGAATGCGGCCACAACAGCTGCTACAGACAGAAATATTCATTTTATTGGTTGGTTTATTTTATCTTAAAAAGAATCTGAATAGGGAAATAATTTAGGAATATGTTTAGTTTTAATCTGTTAGATCTGCTGAGGTACCAGAAAAGGCAAGAGGTCCTTGTTAAGGTTGTGCCAAAGGAAAGGACAACCAAAGTTCTTCCCCACTTTGATCCCCACAATCCTTTTTTAGGCCAGTTTCCCATTTCAGGCTCGTCATGGAAGGGCCACTGCTCCCTCCCTGTTAGGGTGAGGCAAACTCGGCCATGGAGCAGAGATTTCATCCGGCTCACTCTGAGAGCTCTGGCCTCTCTGGAAGGAATTGTATTGGGCAAAAATGAGAGTGGCAGGATGCTTTGAGGCTTCTGAGACTCAGCCAGCTCCCATTTCTGGGAATCTCAGAATCCCAGGATGGTCTGGGTGGGAAGGGACCTGAAAACCCATCCAGTGCCACCCCTGCCATGGGGGACACCTCCCACTGTCCCAGGCTGCTCCAAGCCCTGTCCAGCCTGGCCTTGGACACTCCAGGGATCCAGGGGCAGCCACAGCTGCTCTGGGCACCCAGAAGAATTTCTTCCTAAAATCACATCTTCAGCAGACTGAGGTGCCTGACAGCAGCAGTAAGACAGGACAGTTCCCTGAATTTCCCCTGCTGTTCCCACAGGATGTCCCCAATCCAATCTGAGCAGACACCTGAATTTTCAGAGCAGCACAAGAGTCTGTTCCTCATTGTGATCATCCACGTGCCCGTAATATGAAGATTAATTGATGATTTTTAGTTCCTTGGCAGCTACAGGGACAGGATTTTTCACACCAGTGGAGGTCAGTTAATCCACTTTGCCCTCCTGCCACGACGTTTCCTTCCCTTGCCAGCACTCCTGAAGGAGAGCCTGCTCCAGGCACTCAGGGAGGACACAGGTTTTCCTTCAGGTTTGTCCCAAATCCTTGCAGATCTGTCTCATAAAATGCATTTCTCCTCCTTTAACTCCCATCCTCTGCTGCACTTCCTTCTGTGAGGTTGAAAAGCTCCAATGTTTTCTGCTTGTGGAAGTGTTTCAGCTCTGTAATCAAGTAACCCATCACTCATCTTTCAGTCAAGGCAGAAGCACTGAGCTCCCTGACTCACTGCCAAGCTTTATTTCAACCCCTGAGTTGTTTCCTGGGCTCCTACCCCCACTGCACCAACCTCTGGAATACATTTTTGGGGCAGAATGTCACCACTGGTGTCCCTCATGCTGCATTCAGGGGGAAATTCACCTCCTTCAATTAGTCACTGTTCTCTTGAATTGTTTAATCTCCTCTTTAATTACCATGGCACTTTAGCAACGGAGCTGTCAGCCTGTTGGAAAATTTACTATTGGAAAAGCAAACAGTGCCAGTGGAGTAACCTGGATGGCAAATACAGGACTTTTCCCTGCTGATTCCCACGGACTGGGTCTTGTTTAAAGCTGCTGTAATGAGCTGAAGGAAATACAGTCACATTTCAATTAAAGAACCACGATTACCCTGGGGAAAGCTCGCCAAGAAAATTGTGTAAAGAAACAATCTGACTGCTCTCCATTTTGGGTTTGGATACACGGAATTAAGGTCTCTTGAAGAATAAAATATTTCTGGCATTAGGCAATGTGGAGCAAAGTGATGTTGATCCATTTTCCTCCAATAAAATTTTGGGCACTGGATTTAACCAAGGGTTTCTCTTTTCCCCAAAGATGAACCCTAAGACTGAGGCTTGAATTTCCCTGAAGAAATGGAGGGGTTTCAATGAATGAATATCCAGGACTGCTAAGATTTTTTTCCTTTGAACAGTAAACTACCAACAACTCTGAAGAATTTTACATCAACCTACTCCATTTTTAAGCTGTATCCTACACATTTTTTAAGTTGCATCCTACACCATTTTAAGTTTCTTATTTATTATGAGCTAGTGTTTCACACGATGTTGGATATGTTGGACAGCCTGGACAAGCTGCATTACAGAAAAAGTCTATTTTAGTGACAGTGAAGGTGATGTCCCAACATGGGATGACTCCTCTCATGTCTGCTGGAAGGACTGGGAATGGGATTCAGGACAAGAGCAATGTGGAAGTGGAAGGATCCTACTCATAAATCAAGAGACAAGAGAAAATGTAATTACAGGAGGGTGAAGACTGTTGTATTTATATCCAAGCAAGCATTTGTATCCTGATTTTTTTTCAGACCCCCTTTCCTGCATTACTGGGGGACAGTAAAGACTTCCTCTTCCCCATCCTCTGTGATTTTGGAGCTTTTCCCCACAGGCTCCCTTAAGGAGATCCCACCTTGCACGTTGGAAAAGTAAATTTCTCTTCTAATTTTTCCTTTCTCTTCTTCCCCTCTTGAGCCTTTTTCCTGGTGGCCAGGCCACCCCCAGGCTGAGGCTGAGCTTCTCAGCAATCTCCATGTCCCCATGGACACCTGGTCCCTCCCGGTGACTCTTCCACGTTTCCATGCAGCTCACCATGAGCACGCTGCTCTTTCCCCTGTGCTCCCTGTGCACACCAGGCCTGGCTGCTGAGGAAGCACAAAAAATAAAGAGAGATCTCAGACAGTGTTTTCCAGAAAGAAATTCTGCAGTTCAGCCCCCACAAAAAAAAACAAACAACAAAACAAAACCAAGAAAGGGAGGGAGGTGTTTAACGATGTGGTGAAAGATGTGAATATTAAATGAAATAACTTCAAATCTCTCTCTCTGTTCAGACAGAGCAGAAAGGACAGACAATGATCAAAACCCTGGCGGTGAAAGCGCAGCTCCCAGGCCTTGTGACAGCACCAGGAGCGAGGCCAGCAGCTCTCTCCATGGAAGTCCCGAGCCCTTGATGCTCCCTGCAGGAGGCTCTCGGATGTGTCCTGGATGATGCTCCAGCCCAGCCAAGCTCTCTGATGAAAATCTCCACGGGGGGCAGAGCCTGGTGAAGGTCAGGGAACATCGGAGCTGACATTGATGTTAAACACGAAATCCTCCTGCTTTTGTGGCCGAGCAGCTGGAGCCCAGCTCCGTGCTCAGCCCTGCCCTCTTGGATTTATCCAGGCACAGGAGACCACCCCTGACAGGCAATCCCTGTCCTTAGGGATCACCTGAACCCACGGAGCTCTTTTGTGGCATCCAGTCCATCCCCTCTGCTGTAAACAGCCACTTAAAAATTCATTTTTGCAGTCCCTTGGTCCCTTCTGTTAACAAGACAAAAACCCCGATACACAACGTGCTCTATATGACCACAACCATCTTAATTTATATTTTATTTGTACTGAGCAATGGATGAGAAATCATCCCTGAAGTTCAGGTTTTGGGTGCTGGAATAAAGCTTAATTTCAGATTAGAGGAGCTTTATCTGTGCTTGGGAATGTCAGGTTTATTCACACAGGGATTGCTTGGACTGGATCAAATCAGGTCCTTTTTTTTTGGTCACTCATTCAGTAATTAGGCCTGAGTACATCAGCTGAAGAGAAAACACAGATAAGAAATATTTGAGAAAGAGTTTTTATTGCTCCAAAGATTTAATATTCAGACATTATAGACTTGAGTAAATTCTAATTGTGTTTCTAACTCTACATTTAATAAATGGACCATGGAAAAGGAAAGAAAAAAAAGTCTGTGAGCAGTGGGAGGAAAAAACAGGAAATGAGACCATGAATCAAATCTGGACTTGGAGATGACAGTTAGGCTGGCTACAAATCCCACAGCTCACTTGCTGCTGATGGGAGCCACACCAGTCAGATAAAAGGATATCAACATAAATTATCACAGATTAATGTGGCATTATGTTACTATATCACACTTTGAAGTCCATAGGTAAATCCAAGGGTCCTGCATGTAACACAGCAAGGACTGAAATCACCTTTTCTCTATTTTTTTTTTTTTTTCTCAGAAAAAGAAAAAATTTATCGTTGATCAGAGTGTGAACCTGACAGGAACTGGAACTTGTGCCAACAGCACCAACCGGGGTTTGGCACACCAGGGGTGGGTGCCAAGGTCCTGCACAAGGGTCAGGGCAACCCAAACACAAATCCAGGCTGGGGGGACAATGGGGGGAGAGTCCTGGGAGAAGGACTTGGGGGTGTTGGTGGCTGAGAGCTGGACATGCCCTGAGGGGCACTGAGAGCCAGAACACCCTGTGGGCAGCAGGGGAGGGAGAGAGGGGGGAATGCTGCCCCTCTCAGGTGAGACCCCACCTGCAGAGCTACCCTAGCCCTGGGGACAACAGCAGCAGGACCTGGAGCTGCTGGAGAGATTCCAGAGGAATCCATGGAGCTGCTCCAGGGCTGGAGCCCCTCTGCTCTGGAGCCAGGCTGGGAGAGCTGGGAATGTTCCCCTGGAGAGAAGGATCCAGGGAGAGCTTCCAGCACATTCCAGGGCCTGCAGGGGCTCCAGGAGAGCTGGAGAGGGACTGGGGACAAGGCCTGGAGGGACAGGACACAGGGAATGGCTTCCACCGCCAGAGGACAGGGATGGATGGGATCTGGGGAAGGAATTCCTGGCTGGAATAGAATTCTCCAAGAAGCTGTGGCTGCCCCTGGATCCCTGGAATGTCCAAGGCTAGGCTGGTCACTGGGGCTGGGAGCAGCCTGGGGCAGTGGGAGGTGTCCCTGCCATGGCAGGGGTGGCACTGGATGGTCTCGAAGGTCCCTTCCCACCCATCCCATTCCTGATTGTCTGCATGCCCTGAAGATACATGCCATGATTTGCTCATGGGATCCCATCTCCAGCAGAAGGCTCCGTGTTCCATGCCCCAGGAAGGAGCCCTTCCCATGCTGTGAGACCTTGCAGATCAGAGGCTGCTGAGGAGGAGCTGAGAACAATCCCAGCCCTTCCACGCTGAGCATTTCCATGGAGCAGAGGAGCACCAAGGGACACCTGGCAAAGTCAGCCGGGTGAGTGAGCAGGACGATGCTCCCCAGAACAAAACCTGACAGCAGGAGTTCAATGAGCCGTTTGCACCTCACCTATCCAGGGTTTCCATGGCATTTTTAAAGTTCCTGACACAAGAGCCTGAATTTTAATCGTTATTTGTCCCTGGGCTCGTTAGGATTTATTTGGGAATGCCTGGCAAGGCTGTCCTTCAGTAGTGGCTGAGTACATCAGAAAAATTGAGTGTTGAGAGGTAGAAGAAATGTTTCTGCCACAATGGAATATGTTCAGACAAAGACAAACAGGATTGGACAAGAGCACTGTATTTTGAAAAAGGCATTTATAATCTGGCCATAAAAATGGAAAATATGGAAAAACACATGGCAGCACAAAGAGTGAAAGCTTTTAACCTAAAATAATAATAATAATAATAATAATAATAATAATAATAATAATAATAATAATAATAACCATTGTTTTGGGCATTGGTGAGGTCCCACCTCAATTCCTGTGTTCAGTTTTGAGACCTTCATGACAAGAAGGACCTTGAGGGGCTGGAGAGTGTCCAGGGAATGGAGCTGGGAAGGGTCTGGAGCCCCAAGAGAGGCTGAGGGAGATGGAAAGGGGCTCAGCCTGGAGAAAAGGGGGATCAGGGGGAACTTCTGGCTCTGCACAACTCCCTGCCAGGAGGGGACAGCCGGGGGGGTCGGGCTCTGCTCCCAGGAACAGGGACAGGAGGAGAGGGAATGGCCTCAGGCTGGGCCAGGGGAGCCTCAGGGTGGAGATTGGGAAAATTCCTTCCCAAAGGGTTTGTCCAGCCCTGGCCCAACTGTGGAGTCCCCACCCCTGGAGGGATTTCAGAGTCCTGTGGAGGTGGCACTTGGGGACATGGTTCAGTGGTGGCCTTGGCAGTGCTGGGGAATGGTCAGACTTGATCTTAAAGGGTTTTTCCAAATTTTTTCTGTGATTCTCTGATTTAAAGTTCCTGCTTGTTTTCCAGATTCTCAATTAAATACCTGGAGTTTACCAGTTTGAGATGGATTTTCTGCTTACACATCTGTGAAGTGGGTTCAGATCAATCAACATCAGAAGCAATTAATAGATGTATATCAATTGCTACACTTTTATTTGCCATTCTGCTTTTTTTGTTGTCTTTTTCCCTGGTAGAAATGCACTCTCTACTAACCCCTGAAGGGAACTCCAACAATACCATGTACCACAATTACACTACTCTTAAAATAAGCACATTATTTATGTGAACATATAAAATGTTCCATTTTTACACAGCACAGCTTCCCTTTCTATTTGCAAGTTGCTCCTGAGAGTTGTGAGCTGGACACGAGTTCATTTGCCACTAGTTAGCAAATTATTTTTGGAATGCAAATTTGTTGTAGCTTTTTCCAACATTAATTTCTAATAGTTTGGGGTTTTTTTTTCCCCATCTAGCAATACCCTCGAAAGAGCTCTCCAATAGGTCTGACAGTCCACAGAGAGAAGCTCCTGACATATAGATAGCCCTGGCCTGCAGCAAAGAGTCTTTCATTTCCACCTATTATAGGGGAGCCATAAATTCTGGGGTGCCTCAGTCCTGCTCTTTCCACCGCCACTGAACTTCCCAGACACAGCAAAATGACCCAAAGCCATTTTGAGATTTAATTCTGCCCATTTGTCCCTTTTTCCCCCACCACCCTGCTGAAATCTCTGCATATGTTCTGTAATTTCCAGCCATAGAAAACAATCATAAAAAGCCCCTGGTAGGAAAGAGCTGTTGTTAAAACCTTAATTCCTAAATATAAATCTTTCTGTTCAGCGAGGCGAAGGTTGAGTCTGGACTCTGCCAAATACATTGGGAAGAGCTGATTCCGATTTGGAGCTGAGCATTTCCACAAGTTCCATCACTCACTGAATAAACACAATTCGACCCTTTAAAAACATTCCCAGAGGAGAAAAATAAAGAAAACTGAACGCTATCAGTTTGTTGGTGCTCATTCCTTGAAGAAAAAAACCCCAGTTGCAGGGATGGTGAATTTTTAACAGTGCCCACTCGTAGAAAGTGGTTTAACATCTATAAAAACAGCCCATAAACATCGCGTCACACCCCTCAGGAGAACAGCTTCATGTCCTTGAAATATTCCCCAGCAGTTTTTATTTGGTAGCAAAGTGGCCATCAGCCAAGGCTCCAGCAATATCTTAAGCCCCAAGGAAGGCAGACACTGTTGCAATGTTGGCTGACAGACACTTTATATCCAAATAAAAATTGTGAAAATGTATCAAGGACGCAGGAGCAGCTCTGTTGGTGCTGCTGGTGGTGTTTGTGTGGAGGCAGAGAAATGAGAGGTGTCAGCCCACACAGGCTGCAAAAAGCTGTGCAAAAACCACCTTGAGACAAAGGGGAGGGGAAGGTTGTGGGATCACCTCGGTGCAAATGGGCTTTTCCTCCTTGAGCCAAGAAATGAAGGACTTGGAAGGGGAAAAGAACCAAAGAGAAAGTTTCCCAAATATCATGGTTGTTGCTATTTGTTAGCATTTGACCCAGCAGAAGATTTGGGACTTCAGAAGGTAAAAGAAGAGCCCCCCCAGAATGGCCAGATTCAGATGCAGTTTATCTTGTAGGCTGAAAAGGCAATTTGTTAATAACATTATTAATCTATTGAAAGGAAAATTACATTCCCGAAGGGGCTGTGCTAATGGGAATTTCATGTGGAAAAGGGGATGAGGTGCCAGCTCAGATCCAGGGCTGCAGCAAGGCCCTGGGGCACTCACCACACAGCACACCAGGGAATCATGGAATTGTTTAGGTTGGAAAATCCTTCTCAGACCATTGAATCCAACCATTCCCAGCACTGCCAGGGCCGCCATGTCCCCATGGCTTTAAATCTCTCCAGGGATGGGGACTCCACCTCGGCTGGACAAGCCCTTTCCATCAAGGAATTTTCCCAATCTCCACCCTGAGGCTCTCCTGGCCCAGCCTGAGGCCGTTCCCTCTCCTCCTGTCCCTGTTCCTGGGAGCAGAGCCCGACGCCCCTGGCTGTCCCCTCCTGTCAGGGAGTTGTGCAGGGCCACAAAGCCCCCTCTGAGCCCCTTTCCCAGCTCCCTGAGTCGCTCCTCAGAGGATTTTCAGCACCCCGGAGGTGCTGGCGGCTGCTCGGGTACCCCACAGAGTCAGGGTCGGACATGACTGCATTACCCAGCGTGCCCCGCGCTGACGGGCACGCCCGCCCCCCTTCCTCCCTCCGTAGAGCATCACGGGACTTGTAGTCCTCGCGCCCCATGTGAAGTTCGTCCCGAAAAAGTTCCCGCACCTTTCCGGGTGCCCGTCGCTCCCCGCCAGGAGGGGCTGCGCCGTTTCCATGGCGACACACCAGCTCAGCCAATAGGGAGCGGCGTTCTACGGGCGGGGGCGCGCGGCGGACCAATGGGGCGCGGTGTTGCTGCGGGGCGCGCTGGCAGCGCGCTCGCCCAGTCTCCTTGGGGCCGTCCGTGTGTCCGCGGGCCGAGATGGGCGGCGGCGGCAGCACCCGGCGCGTCACCTTCGAGGCGGACGAGAATGAGAATATCACCGTGGTCAAGGGCGTGCGGGTGAGCGCGGGGCCGGCTCGGGGCTCGCCGGAGCGCTGCAGGCTTGGCCTGGCCCCGGCTCCCCTTCCCACTCTGCCTCTCCCCTTCTGCCTCCGCCGTGTCTGCCCCTGTCCCCGCTCCCGCACCGCTCCCCTCCTTGTCCCGCAGTGATTTCCCCTCTTGCCCGCCCAGTGGGGACAGGGAGCCGTGTGCCCCGCGTGGTGACCCCTTCCAGGGGAGATCTGTAATCACGGGAGCTGGGTTTGCCTTTCCCTGACCTCCACACGCCGGAGCTCCTCCCTTTCCCGTGTCCTGCTCCCGTGCACGCCGAGGATCCGACTCCGGCCCGCTGTCTCTGCTGATTATCGGTCACAGCGTGCTTTGGCCTGGAAGGGACATCAGAGAACACCCAGTGCCACCCCTGCCATGGGCAGGGACACTTCCACTGTCGCAGGCTGCTCCAAGCCCCGTCCAGCCTGGCCTTGGACACTTCCAGAGTGGCAGGAATGCCGTCCTTGCTGTCTGTACTATCCCAGAGTAGAACTTGTGACACAAGGAACTTCGCGAATTCTTGCAGCTTAGGAATTTTTCCTATGTCATGCACTATGTAGCTCATACGAGGAGTGATAATAACTTACCAGTTATTGCTGCTTTAGGGAGGAGAGGTGTTGGAGGAGCCCTGAGAGTTCATTTTGTTTCAGCAAACTGATGTTTTCAATTTCTGGTCATTTAATGCTCTTGAGTAAATAGGTGACAGTGATATAAATGTAATACAATTTATATATTCCATACAGAGTGGAGTTCATGTGCTCTGAAACATGGCATAGCCTGCCTAGAGAAACTGTGGCTGCCCCTGGATCCCTGGAAGTGTCCAAGGCCAGGCTGGACAGGGCTTGGAGCAGCCTGGGACAGCGGGAGGTGTCCATGTCATGGGCATGGAATTTAAAGCTCTTTAAGGTCCCTTCCAACCTAAATAATTCTGTGATTTGATGACAGAAGTTGGAAACCAGAAGTTCTTCATGCTAATAATTCTGTCCCTTTTGTTAATTTTATCCGTGGGCTTCCATAGATCTGAAACTGGAGGCTGCTCTTGGTTGGATTGTGCACAATTTGAGTATTTTTCTGTGTGCTTGTGTCAACGTTGGAATGAGCTTTGTGTTCGACTGTGACCGCTTCTGTTGCACAAGTCCTTGGAGGGCTTTCCCAGGATGAAATTCTTCCTGGGTTGAGTGCTCTGCACCTCAGGAAGGCAAATTAAATCACTGAGAAAGGCAAAAATGCTCATTAATTACCAGCAACATGTCCAAAGGTGTTATTTCCTTTACTCTTCCCTGTATCCTCTGTGAGAGTACAAATCACCTTGTTCTGTTTAATTGTTCGTAGCAGTCACCTCACAAATAAGGAGATTGTTTTGTGCTGGGGATTGAATTTTAGCAGCTGTCATGTCTTGCAGATAGGCTCCAGGCTCTGTTTTTATAAAGTTTTATTCCATTTGGAGGGGAAATGGGGATGAAGAAGGAGCTAAAGTGTGTCCCTGTTGTGTTTTGCAGTTGTCCGACAGCCTCATCGATCGGATGAAGGAACCTTCCTCAGGCAGTGGGAGACAGCACCGAGGATCAGGTGCAGGTTTGCTCCTGGTTTTCAGCTTTTAATGTGAAATCAAATCTGCCCTTCAGAGCATCGTAATGAACTCATTACCCTTTTGCATAGATGATTTTTTTGACATTAACTTTTTGGCTCATCTTTAGCTTGTAGACTTTTAGAGGAGTTAAGTTCCTCTTTGTTTCCTTCTGCCTGACATTCAAGTGTAAAACACAAATTAGACTTGGCTTTCCACACTGTTATCCACTGTTAAAAACTTAAAAAACTGCAAAACACCCCAGAACAAGCAAATATCCAAATATGTCTTGAGTTCTGAAGGGAAAATTCTTGGTGCTTTAATCAGAACTTTTAGTCTGGGAAGGTTCTGCTGAAAGACACTTAAGCAAATATTAAAAGGAAAATATGCTCTTTTCCTACCCTGGAATGGTGGAAATAAGTGATGTACAGCTCACACAGGTCGATGGCTTTCTTAACTCCTTATATTTCATTATTGAGGGCTGTTGAAATGCATCAAACCTCATGCCAGGGATGCTGTGCTCTCATATAAAATCCTTCAGCACAGCGAGCACGACGCAGCTGCTGCAGGAGTGAGGAGCAGTGGCAGAGATTGGAACAGGTGATTTGTGGACTCCCTGAAACCTGGAAAGTTCAAGTAAGGCTCTCCTCAGTGTTCCAGAAATGTTCATGAGAGCAGAATTCCCAGAATTCCTCAAGGACCTTTTGCCTTGATGCTTACAGGAAATCCCAACAAACTCAGCACTGATTAAACACCAGTCCTGTGGCAGCTTTGCAGCAAGACTTGAGTAAACAGAATTTAGTATATTTTTTTTTTCTGGAGCATAAATTTGTTTTTTTTAATTGGAGGGGTCTGTCCCAGAATTCCAGAGTGGTTTGGGTTGGAAGGGACTTTAAAGATCTCTTTATTCCAACCCCCTGCAGTGGTCAGGGAGCCATGAACACAGAATCTTCTTTCTTAATTTTTTTTAAAAACAGTAGCTTTTTCATTGTGTCCCTGTATTTCACTGTGGTGAAGAAATTATTCGAGATAAAGGATTTTTATGGAACAACACTTGAATGTCTTTCCTGTGGTGTTTGCTGCTCACCCTTAAATGTGATTGATGGGAATGGTCTTGTGAGCAAACTCCTGGGATTTTGGGGTATGGGAGGGCTGTAATACCCCAGGAATTCTCTGCTAATTCACACTGTTGCATGTCTTGAGCTTTCAGTTTTGTTTCTCTTTGCGTGTGGGAAATGGTACTTTTTTAAAAATTGGGTTTTGATTGGTCAATTGGTTTTGTTTGTTTTGGGTTTTTCTTTTTGTTGAAAGGCTTGGAGTGAGTCCAGAGTTCACCAGGGGCATGGAGCACCTCTGCTGTGAGGAAAGGCTGGGACAGTTGGGATTCTTCAGCCTGAAGAAGAGAATTTGGGGTGACCTCATTGTGGCCTAAAGAAAGCTGGAGAGGGTTAGGGACAGGACACAGGGAATGACTTCGCACTGCCAGAGGGCAGGGATGGATGGGATCTGGGGAAGGAATTCCTGGCTGGGCTGGAATTCCCAGAGCAGCTGTGGCTGCCCCTGGATCTCTGGGAGTGCTCAAGGCCAGGCTGGACAGGGCTTGGAGCACCCTGGGGTAGTGGGAGATGTCCCTGCCATGGCAGGGGTGGAATTAAAAGCTCTTTAAGGTCCCTTCCAGCCCAATTCCCGGATTCCATGAATTGTTCGACCTTCTTGAGCTTGGGAAATGTTAAATGTATTTTTCCTTTAAGAACTTATGATTTTGGGGGAGTGCTTCTGTATCCCAGGGAAAGAACACTACAAAAATAAGATGTCTAGGGGAGAAACATTAGAGCTCTTAAACCCAGCCCTTTCTTCCAGGCCAGCCTTTGATAGCTTTTGGTGGAGGAATAATGGATTAAGTTACGTGAAGGAATGAGTGTTCTGTTGCTGGCCAATAATGATGAATTTATTGACTTCAGTTTGGGGTCAGAAAATGAAATTACATCCACTTACACTGAAATCTGACATCTAAAGACAATGTCTGAAAGCATCTCAGCTTGCTTGGCTCACTTTCTGGCTTCTGAGTAATATTAAATGCACTAAAATATTTAACAAGTGTAAAATCTTTCAAGCCTGTCTGTAATTCCTAAAGCAATATTGATGGAAAATCATTTGGTCAGACAATGAGGTTTTGTTTTTTTTTCTTGAGTGTGTATTATACCTAAACCTTCAGACAGAGGGAATGGTTTCATTCACTTTAGCTTAGTGGATATTGGAAAAACTAATCATTTATTAGGGGAAAAAAAGAAGAAATGCTTAAATTATCCAGAGTATCAGTATCTCAGACAGTAATTTTTTTTCTCCCCTTTCTAGAAACAGATTCTGTTAAGGGCACAGAGGGTTTTTCTCCTTTTTTAAACTGTATTTGTTATTATGTCCTCATTAAATAAATCAGCCAAGGCCCTCTGTCACGAAATATTGTGTAGGGGTGTAAAATGGGCCCTGCTGGTTCCTCCTCAGGAGCTGGGTCATGCACTGTTTTCATGGATTAATTTTTGAGGATTGGTGTCTTTATTTCGTGTTTCTGTCTGGTTTTGGGTGGCGTTTCAGTGGCTGTGGATACCTTGTGGCGGTCAGAAAAATGTAAAGATATTTCTGGGATGTTCAGGAATGAGGATTTTGAGTGTTGGGTTCTAATTAGAGACAAACCCAGGATTTAACTGAACTTTAGGAGAACAAACTTCACTTTTTGGTTGTGAGGTCACATTGGAGAAAGCTCTTAGGGACACATTTGGGGAAGGTGGGAGATCCTTAAGGACATCCTGTTCCTGGTGCATGGAAGCACATTCCAGTAATCAGGAAAATTAGGATTATTATTTTTTCATTTAATGTTTCTGAAGAGTTGCAGCATGTCCTGATGATATTAGTGATTATGGATAGCTGGATACTGCATGAAAAACTGAATTTAAGACCAGAATGTCTCGGGAGAAATGAGAGGGAGGCTCTGTAGTATTGTTTGGGAGAATCATTTTGTGTTTTCAGTTTCTGTGAGCACCTGGAAGTTGAGAGAGTTGGGCTGAATTTCTGCCAGTTAAGCAAGAATCCTCTGCAAATAAACCCTGGCAGTTCTTTGCCCTTTCATGTATTAATTGCTTCCATCCACCTTTTGTTCCAGCAGCACTTTTTCTCTGCATGACCTGAAAGATGAAATAAACTGACATTTGTGATGTTACTTTCTAGAATTCCACTTATTTTTAGAACAGGAAAAAAACCAGAGGTTTGGCAGTGCCTGGGTTGAGTCCCTTTGCAGTGAGACACCTGGAAAGCTCAGGAAGTTCCCAATGTGGATTTTCCAGCTTCCTTCCTGCAGCAGGAGCCAGGAGAGCTTGGGTTTTACATTTTGTTTATTTGCTCTCCTCTATTTGCAGCTCTGGGAATTCTTTGTAAAAAGAGTTTTAAACTTGTACTGGAAACCTGAAATAAATCAGGTGGGACCCTCAGGCAACACTGAGATGGTTGTGGATCACTGATGGCCTTAAAGGCCATTATTTGCTTGTTATAAATTAATATGCTTAATATTAATAATATTTTGCTACTTTTTTGTCACAGAGGTTCTTGGAGATGATTTGCAGTGATGTGCCTTGATATCCTTTGGGTTAAAGGTATTGATGGAAGTGTTTTATTGTCCAAAGGTGAAATGTCTTTGGCTGCTAAAAGGTGCCAAAGTTTTAGTGCTGGAACAGCAAATCTTTACTGGAACTTGACATTCCTGTCACCGGATTGCAGGAGAATAGGGAAGATGGAACCATGGACTGGGGTTGGAGGAAGTGCTGCAGAAATTAATGTTTTTCTGTCTAGGTGATGTGCTGTGGGTGCTTTCAGGTGGCTGGGTAAGCCCTTGTCAAATGGTGCTGAAATTCCAGGGAAAAACTGGCAAATCATGGGAGTTGAATATGAAAAATATCCATAATTGTGTAAAAGGAGCGTGCCCCATCCCTGGAAGTGTCCCAGGCCAGGCTGGACAGGGCTGGGAGCACCCCGGGACAGTGGAAGGTGTCTCTGCTGTGGCAGGGGTGGCACTGGATGGGCTTTAAGGTCCCTTCCAACCCAAACCATTCCATGAACATCCAGAACCTGGTGAATTTTCATCCTGCAAGGCATGAATGAAAAAGCTGGATTACTCCTTGGCACCGTATTCCCAACATTTGTGTTATTCCCAAGCAGCATTTGGAATGTCCACTGACACTGCTGTTGATGCTGTTGGGATCTCAGCAGCCCTGGGCTGCCTGCTTTAGCTGCTTTCTGAGTGCTGAGACATCCTCTGGAATGAGGTATTTTACACTAAAGGCAGGCAGGAATAAAAAGCAAAAGATGTTGGAACATTTCCTGCAAATGTGGTGTTTTTAACCTCTAATTGATGTTACAGTGAACCTCATCTGCTGATGTCCATTATTATCCTAACGTGGTGTGCATTGATCTAAACCACCAGAAACTCCCCACAAGAACAGTTTAATAATAAAATTAAATATATTTAAATATGCTGCAAGAAATGCCACTTATGTTAACATAAACCTGACATGATACAAATTTGGGTTGGGTGAAGGAAGTTCTTTACAGTGAAGGGGCACAGGTTGCCCAGAGAAGCTGTGGCTGGCTCTGGATTCCCTGGAGGTGTCCAAGGCCAGGTTGGAGCAGCCTGGGATAGTGGAAGGTGTCCCTGGCAGGGGGGACTGGACCAGCTGAAAAGTCCAAAATCCATCCCAAACCATTTTGGGATTCTGTGTTTCTGTGACCATGCAGTTAACGGGCCAGGCCAGATATACCAGAGGTTTCTCTGTCTCTCCCTTCCTCTTTTTGTTTCTTTCCTTGGAATTAAATAAACCTGCTCAACTTTGTATGGGAAAAGTGGCCCCTGCGTGGGAGGCATTGAAGGCTGGAATTGCAGGGAGTGATTCCCACCCCACTTCTGCTCCCACTGTTGCTTTATTGGCTGTTATTCAGTGTTGGAAAGGGAACTAAAGAAACAAATTCTGAGGTTTCCAAGGGTTCTGCAAATAGAGGAATTCAGTTTTTCAATCTGTAGGATTGAACTGTGGTTTTGTTTTGTTTCCCTACGTGAGGTCCAGGGCAAATGCCAATTTATCCCATGACTATTGTCAGATATCAGGGGGACATTTAATTGATTTAATGGTTTCTTATTTTACAACTGATGGAAAACATGGCCTATTCCAGATAAAATTTAAAGGAAGAGCCCTGGATGTGCCAGGTCCTGTCCTCATATGTGGAAGTAAATAGGTCTCAGGCACACTCATTGCAGTGACAGTCACTTTCTTTGATAGTTTTTGCCTTTTACAAATGATTTTCTGCGTGTGGCTTCTTGCAGAGAGGCAGAATTTATTTTTCAAGGAGCCTTCATTTAGAAGCATCACTTTTTGTTTCCATCTATTCTTAGAAGCAGGTAATTTTTATGTACTGCCTTCCATGTGCTTTTTGGGTCTCTGGTGGATTTGGGGAAATTAAATTTCATGCTATTCTGCTTTAGGCTGCCTGTGCTCTATTAGGGTTTGCTGAGTGCAGACGTTGCCTCTCCAAATCTTGTGTAGCACACAAATAAAGGGATTTTTGTCGTAGCTGCTGTTTAACAAGCACATCCAAAGTATTTGCTTAGCAATGGCTTGTGAGTTAAAAGTTAAAACCTTCTGCTTTTTAATACAGGAGCAAAAGATTTGTTGCTTGTTAAAGCCTCATCTTCCAGTGCTTAGCAGGAAAATCATTTTGGAAAACAACTATTGGTGGCTGGTGTGTGATTCTTGTATTAATTTCTACTAAGCTCAGTTCAGGAGGAAGAATTAAGTTCATGGAGCCCTTTGCAAAACATCAGGAAATAATGAGCTTTAAGGACTGGATCTCTGTGTGTTTATGGATGGAAGTGGTGCCATTGCCTTTTACTAGTTCTGAGTAAATTGTTTTGTAGTTAAATCCTGGCAAAGCTTTAGGACTTTGAGCCCAGCCTTAGGCTGAGCTTGCTGAAAATGCAGCCAGAGTTTATCTACTGTTTATAAGCCAGATGTGTGTGGTAGGGTTTTTGATTTTGGGGGTTTTTATGTATGTTAAAATTAAGTATAAACCTATCTCACAACATGTTTTGATTTTTTTCCTTTAATTTTTCCTTAATTTCAGTTACTTTATGCATTAAAGATCAGAAAATTCCTGTTTGGGACCCATTTGTCATAGTCTTTGTTAGAAATCTCCCATGAATGTTCTTGCAGAATTGTCTGTGTTTTGTCCTATTCCTCCTTTGTCCTTCAAAGACCTTCCTGGGATTATAGGTCAGAAAGCCCAGATAGTTGTTTCGGATAAAGAGCTTTGCATTTTAAGGATTTTTTGGTCCTTTAGAGCAGTTTGAATGATTTTTTTTTTTAATCTTAATAAAAAACATTGACAATTTTAACAAGATAAACCAAATGAGTAAATTAGAGTTGTTTGATTTCACCAACAGAAGACTTGATAGCACCAAGCAATGAAATTGTCATTCTGCTGTGTGGAATCCTCTCTGGTTTTATTGTACAGCAGATATTCTTGCCTTAATTTATCTTTGCACTGACTGAAGGAGCAGAGTTTAAGTGCATTTGTTTCTTTTCTATTATTGAAATGTAACACTTGTTAGATGTAACATGACTTCAGCAGCACAAGGAGACCTCAAAGTAATAAAACCTTTAGGTTTTAGTAGCAAATTGCTACTTTTCTTCCCATCTCAATTTATTTACCAGCCAGAGACTCCTCAGTGTGGTAGAAAAGAACACTTTAAATGGATGATTTAATCACATTAAGATGAAAAGAAAAGCTTTGTTTTATTCTTTCATCTTCAGGCTGCAGCAAAGTGTTCCTAAAGCTCTTCATCACTTGTCAGCTGAGGCAGGTTAAGTGTTTTGTTGGTGCTGCTGCTTGAAAGCTTTGTGCAGTTGATTTTTAGTTAAACAGGAGGTACCACTTAGAGATCCTTTTCCTCAGCCTCGGGGGAATGGGAAAAAGTTTCCATTGCCACAATTTCTTTTTCCCCATCCTGTTTCTCTTGTGTTCCAAACTCCTTGACTTTCAATGGTGTCATATTCAAGTTTTGGCCCACACCAGGCTGAAAATTGGGCTGCAGATATTCCTGCCTATTGGTTGAAATTGAAATTTAAGGACTGAGAAAAGGACATTTCTTCCCTTTTTTTTTCTTTTTTCTTTATTTTTTTGCAAGGTTTGTTGTGTGTCTCTCTGGCAATGCTTCATGGAGCCGATTTATCAGATTCTCATTTTTAGCTTCATTAACCACGTTTGATTTCACCTCGTGTTAATCACCTAAAAACAAGCATTTAATCTCAGCTGCTTTTTTTGGGTGGGAGATGGTGGTTCTTCCTAAAAAGGTTCTGCTTCTTTTATGTCTGGAACTTTTTACTGAAGGAATTGAATCGTTTGTCCAAGATGCTTCAATTTCCCCCCTTTTTTCCCCCCTTTTTCCCCCCCTTTTTCCCCCCCCTTTTCCCCCCCCTTTTCCCCCCCCCTTTTCCCCCCCCTTTTTCCCCCTTTTTCCCCCTTTTTCCCCCTTTTTTTCCCCCTTTTTCCCCCTTTTTTCCCCCTTTTTTCCCCCTTTTTTTTTCCCCCTTTTTCCCCCTTTTTCCCCCTTTTTCCCCCTTTTTTCCTTCCCCCTTTTCCTCCCTTTCCCTCCCTTTCCCTCCCTTTCCCTCCCTTTCCCTCCCTTTCCCTCCCTTTCCCTCCCTTTCCCTCCCTTTCCCTCCCTTTCCCTCCCCTTCCCCCCCCTTCCCCCCCTTTCCCTCCCTTCTCCCCCCTTTCCCCCCCTTTTTCCCACTTTTTCCCCCTTTTATTCCACTTTTTCCCCTTTTCCACCCTTTTTTCCCTTATTTTCCCTTATTTTCCCTTTCTTTTCTTTTTTCCTTTTTTTCTTCCCCCCTTTCCCCCCCTTTTTTCCCTCATTTTTCCCCCCACTTTCCCCCCCTTTTCCCCCTTTTTTTCCTCTTCCCCCTCTCCTTTCCCCCTTCCATGAGAGGGAGGCAGTTTTTCCTTGATAAAAGTCTCCATTATCCCCGATGCTGCTGTCTGACATTTCTCAACAAGGAGAGGTGGCACCAATTCAGGAAATTTAAGGAGGAAAAAAGTCATTATCAGGAGAAATGGGTAGGAAGAATTAATAGGCAGTGGTTATTTAGATTTTAGCGTTAATCAGAAACCTATGGAAGCTGGAATTTTTTGGAGGAGCACCATTTACATCAGATCATGTTGGTCAGAACTTGGTGGTTTTGTGTTTCTGTGCCAGTGTCGAACACATTTATTTTTACTTTTATTCTGCTCTTGTTGGCGGAAGAAAAGAGAATGTTATTCTCAAAGTGAACCTCAGGAATTCCTGAATTACCTGGGAGCATCTTTGTGATAATCAGATTATTCTTTCTCCTTAAGATTTTCATATTTCACCTCTGCAACCTCTTTTTTTCCCCTGTAGTACTTTGGTTTTCTTCTTGTTTGCAATCTGTAACACTAAAAAAACACCATTTGTAGTAAGTATTGCATCAGTTGAGACCAGTTATTGGTACAAGTGATTTTTATTAGCAGATCTCATTGCAAATCATTAAAAATGCAGGTGTTGGATTAATGATGTTGTGAGAATTTCAAGCATTTCAGCATTATCTTTTATTTTTATACAATTTCTGAATAATGAAAATAACTATAAACACCATAATTACATATTGTTTACAGCCTGTTTTCAATTATATTAAAAGCAGCATTACCGGGCTGAATATTGGGCTGAAAACACACATTTCAAAGTTGACAGTGCTGGAGCTTTGTGCTGATAATTCAACAAAAAAAGCTGGTTTTGCTGAAGTTGGAAAAAAACCATCAAATGTGTGTGAATCACCTCCAGTTTCCTTGAAAGAAATAAATCCTTGTGCCTCTGCAAGGAGTTCCTTGAGGGTGCAGATATTTGAAATGTGAATATTGGCTATTTCCAAGCTGAGTTCTTGGCTCCTGCTGTTCATATTACATGAAATAAATGTTTTTTTTTCCACTTGGTCACTGAATTCACTTCCATATTATCCTCCAAAATAAACAAGCTGCAATGTTGGAATATGGAAATCTTGTCTTCAAGGAATAAGGAAATACTTGGAAATTCTCCTTTTTAAAAGTGATTCTCATGTCCAGGATGCTGTACAAAGGTTTAAATCCTTCCTCTCATCCCTTCTCCAGTCAGCAATTCCAAGCCTGAACACACTGGAGTTTCCATCAGAGCTGAATAAACAAATTCTTCAATTATGGTTTTCTCTGCTCTGATGGATCCTTTGTAGCAGGTTTTGTTATCACCTGACTGAATGAACAGGAGATGAGATTTGAGCACACCACAACAGCTGCTAAAGATCCACTTATTTCTCACTGCTGCCTTCTTTGTACCCAATTTGAGATGAAGTGATTGCTTTCAGAATTTGTGCAGCCTTTTGTTGCCCATATCATTGATAAATGAAATTAGGGCTTGATGTGGAGATAGTCACCTTCTTTAGTTTTCTCAGTATTCAGCTTCTACTGGTAAAATTTTTTAAAATCCCTTCAAAATTTAGTGCTCAGGTGTTAAATGGCTTTAAGTGTACAATGTGGAATTTTGATATCCCGATTTATCCTCCCAAGGAACTCCCAACCACTGAGAAATCTGTTTAATGGGATCAACAGAGGTATTGATGAGTGTTATCTTCTTTTTTCTTTCATTAACCTTTACCTGTAAGGACACTTCCATTGCTTGGTTTTTTTCACAGGATTATGGACTCTTACATTTTTCTCTCCCTTCCCTCCCAGAACAGCTCTTAAAGTTATTAACTGCTTTTAGCCACAGAGGTAGATTTCTCAAGGATAATTAATTTATTCACATGTTTTTTGGAATCTTGGGAATGGATTGGTGTCAGTGACAGAGTTTTGTGGCATTCATAAAAACTTCCTTCCATAAAAAAGAGGGATGTGCTCAGGCCAGATGGGGAAAATTCACAGTGGACGTGGATCTGCTGCAGAATGGTCACACAACCTCTCTTAAAACACCTTTTCCATCATTATTGTCCACTTGCTTTTTCCACCATTCTTGTCTTTTCCTGGTTTAATTGCAGATTTGCTTTTCTGAGTCCCACCTGCTTCCTCTTCCACCTTAGCAAAGCTTCTAAAATTCTGCATTATTCTTTCCAATCTTGCTGGATTTCTTCACTCATTTAGGTTGGAAAAGACCCTTAAGATCATAGAATTATCAACTGGTTTGGCTTGGAGAGACCTTAAAAATCATTTTGTGCCATGGGCAGGGGCACCTTCCACTATCCCAGGGTGCTCCAAGCCCTGTCCAGCCTGGCCTTGGGCACTTCCAGGGATCCAGGGGCAGCCACAGCTTCTCTGGGCCCCCTGTGCCAATGTCACCACGTTAAAAAAATTATTTATGTCACACACATTTCATCTGTGACGTCCAGGAACAACTTAATGGTGGCACTTAATGAATGGTTTTAATTAACATCAGTTAAAATGAGTGGTAGGTGCAGGTTTGGGGTGTGCTGAGCTATGAAAGCAGAGCCACCTGCCCCACAAAGAGTTGGAATGTGAATACTTGACAGTAAAATTCTGTGCCTGGAGCCTGTATTCCTGCCTATGGAAAAGTACAAAAATACCCTCCCTGAAGGCTTTTGTGAGTGAGTGATCAGCAGCTTTGTGATCTCCTGATTCCTGCCCAAAGTGGCTCCAATCCAGAGCTGAAATTGGGGAAGATTGACTTTTCAGTGCCACTGATAGTGCACAATCACAGCTGGAGACTCCTCCTTAGAGGTGATGGTGGTGGATGAACTGAACATCAAACTTTGCTATTTTTGTAGCCCTGGCGGTGCAGGGAGGCCCATTTGGGAGTGCTGGACTGAGCAGGAGTGGTTAGCAATTCTTTGCCATTAGTGGTGACTTCTAAGAGATGTTTCAGTTAAAAAACCCTTTTTACTTACCTGCCACGTGTAAAAATCTATAATTATTTCCCTGCCCTCTGCAGTGGTAGATGGAGTTTGCTGAAATACATGTGAAGGAATTTAAAACAGATTTTGTCCAAGAAGATGAAAAGAACACCAGTAAATTTCCCTGCGCTGTCAGATAAAATAGCTTTACAATAAACTTGTGAACCGTAAAGATCAGGAACTGGACAACTTAAATTGTCCTGAAAGGACACCACATGCTTAATCCTCTTGAAAGCAGAATCATCAAATCCTTCTTATCATTGCTTACAATATGATTATTATTTTTTTAATGTTGAATTATGGAATCCTGATGCTTTTATCCATTGTGCTCCACAAGAAAAGCCTTCCAGTGTGTGTGGAGCAGGGATTACTAAAACAGCTGAAATGGGAATTTTCTCCACTGCTGTATTCAGTTTAATGCAGGGATGGTATTTTAAAGGTGTTTGATACATCTGTTTCATTATTTTTTATTAATTATTTTAAATTAACAGGAGGGCAAAAAATGGCTTATGGCTAAACAGCTGCTGAAATAAGTTATTATCTCTATATTTGATTGCAGAGGTGGGGGGAAGGATGGGTTATGAAAAAGGTTTGGTTGAAATAATTCCCTCCCTTCCAGAGGCATCGAGAACAATTGAAAAAGTCACATTAAAACTCCAGACAATCATTTATCCACACAGCAGGAGTTCCTCCAGAAACTAAAAATTAGGGGAATTTCTATTAACTGGCTTTTTTAACTCAGTGCACTTATTGGTGGGAAATCCCTGATTTTATGGGCTCTCAGATATTTTGAGATGTGTTGAACATATTTCGTGTTTCTTCTCTTGCACAACGTCCCTGTGTCTGTCACCTGTTTATGAAATTTAAATCCTCCAAGACAGGATATTTCAAAATATCAAAAATGTGTCAAACCCACATATTTTTGGTAGTGTGAATCTCAGAAACGAATTAATTTTGTAAAACAGAGCTGTTAGCACAGGCAGGTAGAACCTAATTCAAAGAATCACAGGGGAAAACCTCCTAATCCTCTTTTTTTCCAGCCCCCTCATAAATCCAGTGTGATTTGCTTTATCCCAACATTAACAGGATATTGCAAGGAGAATATTCCAAATACAATAGGAACTAACTTTGTTTTGTTACTTCTAGACCACGCACTGTCTTGTTTCAAATTGAAATTAGTATAAATTGATTGATACCCACATTTACATTGGAAAATAGGGAATGTAATCTCTGCAAGAACGCCTTTGGAAAGTAAAATATTAAATATTTTTTAATTATGCACACTTAATTGCTTTGTTTTTGTATTTCATTATCCTATGAGCTCGTTTGAAATATTCCTGCACATTACCAATATTTAACAGTTAATAAAAATTTCTGTCCTTGGAGGGGAGCATTGTTTGTACTGAATTCCTGATTGGAGGAAGTGCCTGGAATTGGGAATTTCAGTGGAAAAGTTGCTGGATATGTTGGAAGTTAAACTTGTATGAATCTGAAAGTAGAATTTATTCTTGAGAATGCTCTTTAAAAATAATAATAATAATATTAAAGCCCACAGCCGCTTGAATGCTGGGTTTTAAAGCACATAAATGACTTTTTTAGTGTTTTTAGGGTTTTCTTTCTGCTGGTGTGCTGAAGGGATGCTTCATTATTGTTTTCATTGAGTGCAAGGCTAATTTGGGTTATTTATAAGGTTAAAGATTATTTGAAACTCACTACATCTTTGGAATAATTCTCTGCCAGCAATACTGATCCACTTTAGTTACAACATTTTCCTGTTTTCTCTCCTGTGCTGCTCCCAGCAAACCCAGGGCTCTTTGAGAACCAAAAATGAAGGAAAGCAGAATAGATTTTAGTGTGTCTTTGTCTTCCCAGCTGATTCAAGCACAGATTCATAGATTTCCTACAGCTTTCACTGACATTGAAATCATCTCTTCCACCATCCCAGGTTGCTCCAAGCCCCATCCAGCCCAGCCCTGGACAATTCCAGGGATCCAGGGGCAGCCACAGCTTCCCTGGGCAACCCCTTGCAGTGTCTGAGGAAACAATTCCTTCCTGTTGATACTGAAGATTTTTGTGTGACCTGTGAAATTTCGATATGGACCAAACCAGAGCTCTTAATTAGGCAGAAAGAATAAATCAAGGCTATTTGCATATTATGATATTTTCATTTTACACGTCTGAAGTTGAAATGTGGGTGGGAAATTGTTTAAATTGTGGAAGAGCCCTCAGTATGAGCTGGGAAGGCAGCAGGCACATGGGCTTCCCAATCCAATCTTTATCAGTGTTAATGCTGATAAATTAGGAATTTTTCTAGTGGCATCTTCATTAATTCCCCCAAAGCTGCCGCTGCTCTGTGCCAGCAGCTGAGGAAGATGATGGGGCTGAAGGCAGCCCCAAGGTGCCCAAAAGATCTGGTTAAAATTCCTACTTAAAGGGATGGGAGAGCTTCTCCTCGGACGGGATCCGTGGTTTGACTGCCCTGATGTTGGGTGTCAACACCAGATGCCAGAGATGAAAGCAAGAAACTGCAGGAATTCACTGGGAATTGAATTTTCCAGCACAAAAAGGAATCTTCCCGTGGCTGGCAGTGGTTGGGAGGTACCTTGGAGCTGTGTTCTCTGTTTGGGGAGCGTTTCAAAGGGATTGTTGCGTTTAATCCATGAATTTTGGGGGAAGTGAAAGAGATTTTAGCAAAGTTTATCCTGGCTTGAAGTGTGGTGTGGAAAGGCTGATTGAACCTGGTGCTGGAGGAGGTGTGGAGGTGCCTCATTTTTGACTAATATTTCATATTTTTTAATTCTTTACACCCTCTCTTTCCCTTCAACCTTCTTCATTCTCATATTGGGTAAGTCCAGAGGAGACCACAAATTTAATAAAGGGACTGGAACACCTCCCCTACAAAGAGAGGCTGAGAAACTTGGGGCTGTTGAGCCTGGGGAGGAAAGAAAGGTTGTGTAGAGATCTTGGAACAGCCTTCCAGTATCTTGTTCACTTGACAGCAGTTTTCTTTTAAATAGCCAAGCTTAACTAGAGGGAAAAACAGAACTTGAGCATTGTGGTGTTTTTTGGGTTTATTTTTTTTTAATTCATTATCTGAACATTAACTAGCTAAGTATTTTCTAAAAGGCATTTGATTGTATCAAACCTAAGTGTCTCTTCATTAATAACTTAATGCACCTGCCCTTTCCAGAGAATTTAGTGAAGGTGCCTGCTACTAAATGCTGTTTGCATTAATGGGTTTTTTCCAAATGCAGAGCTAATGGGCAGATTCCCAGCTCTGCAGGCTGGAAGTTATTTGAATAATTTGTCCATATCACATTCCTGATTTCTCAGGCTAACATTTCTGAGGCTGCAGGTGTCTCCTTTGCCTGAGGTTTGTTGTTTACCGCTCGGCGTGTAATCCTGACATCCTGCTGCTTGTTTCTTTTCCGCGAAGCAACTGCTGTAGGGAGAGAGGGAAAAGGGATGGATTTGGATCTTGTCATTAACAAGGGATGAGAAGTTGGAGTCAAACAAGAGTTGTAAAACCCTTTGTGTACCAAACCATTGTACAGGCGGATAAAATTGCTGCTGGTTCCTCAAGAATTGGCATCAGGTGAAGCTTTGCTCCCGCCCTGCTCACGGGTGGCCTTTGGAGTTCCAAGGCAGAGCACATTTTATGCATCTGAAACATCAGGGGCTGTTGGCAAGTGATAAATCCTTCAGTCCTTTTTGCTCCTCTGTCCTTATCAGTTGTCCCTGAAAATTCCCAAAGCCTTTTGAATCCTGGCAAATATCTTGGTTTTCTTGTTCCTTATTTGTCTGATTTGGAAGCACAAGTGGGAAAATAAATACAAAGGGTTAAGCAAATGGCTTTGCACAGTCTTTGTAAATATATTTTTAATAGAAACCAGGGTTTGTAGCATTTTAAAGTGGTGGTGGAATAAGCCCTTGTCAGGTTTGACAAAGAATGTTGGATGGATTGGAATCTTGGTCTCTGGAGAAGACTGAATGGAGAAGTGTTGAAATCTGCATTTTCACAAGGGCACAAGTAGTGACTGGACAAGGGGGAATGGCCTTAAGCTGAAGGAGGGTGGGTTTATATTCGATTTTAGGATGAAATTATCTTCCAAACTTTTCCTGAAGAATTAGTGGACAAATAAGAAAAATCAGGGTGCTGTATCCCAGAGGCCACCAAAATGGCAAAACCTCCTTGTGCTGGGACTGTCCCTGCTCAGTCTGCCCAGATCCTGGCAGGAGCTCTCTGGATTTTATCACTGTTGACCCTGTCTGGATTCCAGACTCCCACCAAAGGTTCTTCTTCTTTGCCCTCCACACTGGACAGGGGAGAAAAATTAAAATGAATAGAATTCCCATGGAATGTCAGCTCTGGAGCAGCTCCTGGAGTCTGCAGGGCTGTTCCTCTCTTATTCTCACTCCACTCTGCTCTGTCCAACTGCACAAGACTTTCTTTTCTCAAATCTTTATCTAAGAGGCATCACCACCACTCCTGGTTGGTCCAGCTTGGTGGATCCATCCTGGAGCAGGCTGGAATTGGCTCTGCTGGACGTGGAGGAAGCTCCCAGAAACCACCCCCGGTACCAATCCCACCCACACAAAGCCAATTGAGCCCTTCTGTGTCTGGGCTGTTCCGTTTGGTGCCTCTCAGAGCCCTGGGCAGCCTCAGCTGGGGGTGCTCCATCCCCATTATCCCGCTGCTTTTCCATTCCCATTATCCCAGGAGAGCACTGCCAATCAAGCACCCATCCCTTGGCCTGCTGAGGGGACAGAGCAGCTGTTCTGGGGTTTGGGGTGTGGTCCCTTTGTCCATGAAACCCTCTCACGCTTGTTTTGTGCTGTAGGAGCAGGGCAAGCCCTGGGATGCAGGTGTGACCTGCCTAAATGTACCTGCCCCAAAATCTTCCCACTTGGTCTGCTCTGGGATGAAGCTGTCACTGATTTCAGTATCCTGAGGAACTTCTGATATTAAAGGGGGTGGGAATGGCTATGCAATAATAATTTAATTTTTAATAGAATAATATTAATATATTAATATTTTAGCAGTCTTGCACCCCCCAGGTTTAACTTTCTCTAATAATTCAATGGTCAGCTGTGTGTTTTTAATGCCTCTAGTGTGAGCAGAGATGGTCATCAGAAATGTTATTTAACATTTGATATTAAACAGTCTGTCCCGATCCTCTCTCAAATAAATTACCTTCTCTCCTTTTAAATGCTTCTTCCCCTAGAACAAATCCCTACTCCTTGTAGAACTGCATTTTATTTTTTTTTTTGTTTTTTTCTTTTTTTAAACCAAAACATCATAAAGCTCCCATTTGGGAGCTACCCAATTATATCTTACAATAATTTCATTGAGTGATCTATAGCTCTACTTTTATTCCCTATTAGTATTTGGCTGATCGATGGGCAGCCTAATTGATTGTTAAGGTCAAATGTCTTTATTGGCTGCTGCCTGAATCTTTCCTCATTATGACATAAACCATCCTCTGGTCTGTTGGAGTTCTTGTACTCATTTTTGTACACCAGAACCATAAATTTCATTCTGTAGATGCTGGTGACCAAGATAATTAATGTTGTTACGTCAGTCAAGATAATCCAAATAAAAATCCTTTTTTACCCAGATTTGTGCTAGAGATCTGTTGAAAGCTTCATATTTCCCTCTGAATTTTAATTTTAATATATTTTTAGGCTGAAGTCTTGCTGGTAATTGACAAGTCTCCCCCCACTTTTCCCTCTGTTTCTGTGATCTCAGCGTTTCCTGAACTTGGCACGATGGATATCGATTCCTGCTGCTTTTCCTAAGATGTTTCTAACTGGATTAGTTGGCCCAAACTCCCATAAAATTGGCTTTATTCATTCATAAAACTCTTTTGTGAGGCTGTTTGAGGATGAGCAGAATTGCTGGGAGTCTGAACTACAACAGGAATGTGGAATAACGATTTTGGATAATCTTTGCAGATAAATCCAGCTCCTGGAGATGAGGTCACAGAGATGCTGCAGTGCCCAAAAATGAGTTTCCCTGTGCTTGACCTCCCCTAGGAGGACTTTTGTCACTGCTCCAAGGGTTGTGGCACCTTCTGGAATTCAGCAGCTCTGCTCTCCTGGGTGTTTTGGGGTGGGATCAGATCCTGGAGCTCTGGGCTCCCATGGAGATGA
This sequence comes from Pseudopodoces humilis, assembly GCF_049639895.1. Lineage (NCBI taxonomy): Eukaryota > Metazoa > Chordata > Aves > Passeriformes > Paridae > Pseudopodoces > Pseudopodoces humilis. The sequence continues at coordinate 70,976,493 of NC_142204.1, read as the reverse complement.
ATCTGAGCCAGGAGTGAGGGAATTCCCTGGAAATCCAGAGCGTGGCAGAGGTTCAGCTCGGTGTAGGTAGGGCTTTATTCCAGGCAGGATTAGGGTGAAACTGGTTTTTGGTGGTTTTAGAGATGTCTTTCAGCCTTGTAGGATTGGAGGATCTCCAGCTTTTCTCCCTCTATTCATATCCTTAAAGAAGTTGCTTCCCTGATTTTTTTGTTCTTAACCAGACTTTCATTGTTTCGTCTGACAGAATCTAAGTGAAGGAAATATTCTTTCCATATCTGCTTAATTAAACATAATAAGGAGAATTTGGGGCAAAGTCTTTGTCTAGGAACTAGAAATATGAATATTTGGGATGTTGTAAGAGCTTTGTTGTGTAAAATGCATCTGAAAATACTTGATTTGTTACACAGAGATAATTCTTTTGGTTCTTTATGAATAAAAAGCAGCGTTTTACGACTTTACTGTTTATGCCTCTGTCTCATTCCCATGGTTTTACTTTACAAAGACATATTTCTGAAGAAAAATATTTAATTTAATGTATAGTCCATGTTGTTTAATTTTCAAAAGATTACATTAATTGAAAAGGTGTGTAATAAGAAAATTTTTTTAAAGGCTCACTGGTGTTGTGCTAAAATTTCAAAGATGGTTAAACTACAAGAAAGCAACTCCAGCTGCTGTGAGGAAAAAAAGCAAGTAACAATCGAGGGCACTGTATTATGCAGTTGTTACTGTAATTGGGAATAAGTTGAGTTAACATTTCATTGAATTTTCTTTTAATTGCAGCTAATGATGAAGAGCTGAAGAAAAGAATAGCTGAGGAACTGGCAGTGGAACGAGCCAGGAGAGAGACTGAAGCTCAGAAGAGGAGGTTGGTTCATTAATAACAGTATTTCAAACAAACTTGCACTTAATGCTTTTGTTTTATTTCTCTGCTTACTGGAAATAGCTGAATTCTGTGCCCTGGGACAAACTGGCTGTGAGAGCTCTGGGGGCTGCAGCAGGTTTGGATATTAAATCCATGTTCAACAACAGATGAGCTGGAATTTCCTTGTAAGAGCTGCTCCAAACTGTTGCTCTAAATCCCTTTTGACCTCTTGAGCGTGGCTTTTTTGCTGCCTTTTAAGCTCCAGCTTTGCTGATTTCTCTGGAGCCCAAATAATCACTTTTTGCTGCAGAGACAGAGCAGGGCTGGGGTCCCTGTGACCCTGGGGGCTGAGCAAAAATACCTTGGAACAGCAGCAGAAATGGGAATTCTGGAGATTTCTGGGAATTCTGGAGATTTCAGGGAGCTGCAGGGTGTTTTGAGATACTTTGAATATGGAAAATACTGTAATAAACCAGTTCACACCAGTAAAACCCTTTTGATACCTTTCTGTATATTGAAATATCCCTTTCTTAGGTATTTTTTTTCTCAGAGATTGCAATGACTGTGAAAGCCTGGGCAGAGCCATTATTAGCAATTAAAAATTCCTGTTTAAATTTAGAAATTTTGATATCTGCTGAACTTCTGTGTTTATTTCTCCTTTCAGTGGTTGTTGTAAATAGATAACACAACACACTGAGTATAAATACAAATATTCCACATTGTCCTCTACTGAGAATGGGGAGAAAGGCTCATTATGATGGATTAAAAAAAATTAGGTTGTAATTAGTACTACTTCAACTGTCTGCATAGATCTCAGTTGTTTCCTACCCAGCATTCTGTTATTTAATTGAGTTAGGTTGATGGAGTATATAATTAGATAGGACTATATTAATGTCCCAGGGAAAAAAAAAATCAGACTTTCCTCTTTTGTTTTGCATCAGCAATAAAGGAAATCAATAAGTTAGAGTGAAATCCCCTCCTCTCCTCAACTGGACTTTGACAGGAAAACTTGGGTTATTTTTGAGCTTCTTGAGTGCTCAAGACTTCAGCTGAATGGGATTAAAATATGGAAATATTTGGTTTGAAACTTCAGCGTTTTCTCATGTGACACTTTCAGTACCTTCCAGAATTCAGCTTGCATTGGTCTGTGAAAGGAAGGGACAGATTGGGTAAAATATCAAAATAAATTAATGATGATGATAAAGAAAGGAAAAATATCAAAACTTGTTAACAGCTTTACTTCTTTTCTAGTTTTGATTTATTTAATTAAGTTTTAGCCATAGCAAGGATTGTTTTATTATCATTTTTACACAGTATCTGCAGTTACAAAGATCTGTTTTTAACAGAGCATAGAGGCTTTTTTTTTGTTTTGGATGACACAACTGTAAAAGATGCAGATCTTTTTCCATAAGTAAAACTTAAGGTCTTTATGGGCTGAATTCTGGTGGAGGTTTGTGTTTTGAAAGGATTCAAGAAACTCATATTGTTCAAATAAATTATTTTGTCTTGCATGTGCAGAATGTTCCGGCTACTTGAAACGTGGAATATAAACTGTAATAATTTAATATAAATACAAACACATTAATACAGTCTTGGAAAACAGAAAAAAACCCTGAGTTCTACATTTAAGCTTGTTGACCTTTGACTTACGATTTATTAACAATTTTATTTCATAACCCATAGATTTTAAGACAAATCCTGTTGGGATGTGACATAAAAATTCAAATTTTTACCTCCACATTCATCTTAAGGATTATTTTACCGTGGATGATATATTTTACATGTTTATATTCTCACTTCTTTCTCTAAACCAGGGTTTTTTTCCCAATATTTAAATGAAGTAACATTTCAACATAAAAATATCTGAAACTTTTGACTGACTGTTGTCTGATTCCAACTACCTAATAGTTGATTTTGGTGCTGCTCCCTGAGCAGTGTATTACCACATTTGGGTTTGATTGCAAAATGTCTTTTACTCATTTCAGACTGTGAAGGGAAGAAATCTTAATTTGAACTCATAGATAAATTATTTATTCACACATCTATACACAGTGCAGATGGGCTGCTTTATGGAAAGTTAAAATCTCTGCTTATTTTGAGGGATTAGAGCTGAAGAATGACTCTTAAATTGTATTTTAATGCCATCATCTCTCTAACAATATATAAATTAGAGCTTCTATTTTACAGGACTTGGAGTAATTAATAAAGTAGTGATTTAGACCCACCTTAGAATATATTTCCAAAATTCTGCACTGATTCCACTTTACTCCTCCTTTTACTCAGCCCAGCTGTTGTTCCTCACTTTGGTTTTTGAACATTTTGAAATGTTTCATCTGAAAAGCATTTTCATTTCAGGAAGTTAATTTAGAAAATTGATTATCACTGATTTACCCCAGAATCTGCAGTGTCTGCAATAGTAACTGTGTGCAGTTAATGTGGTGGAGCTGCAGTCTTAGGGTGATACTCAAGGGAACATAAAAATGAGAGGATGGACACACAAACTTGAGCTTGACAGTGGTGACAAGTAATAAATGATAATTAAGAGACAAATTCTGAATAATAAATAAGATAAATCCACACTACTCAATGGATCAGTGGGTGATAATTCAAATTTTGCCTTTTCTCTGCTTATTCTGGACAAGCTCAGCAAATGTTTAGCATTTTTTTCTAATTTCCCAAGAAAATGAGAAAATTTTTGATGTTATGGCTTTGATAACAGGCATTGGGGAAATAATAAATTTTCATTCTCCTATCAGAGAACAGAGTGGAATTTATCCACTCCATTCATTAAATTAGTCCTTAGACACAAAGCTGTTCATTTGTTTGGCTCCATGATACTGATGGGGCTCAGTAAATCTGTCTTTCAAGTTTGCTTTATGAAAAGTGCAGGCAAAGTAAAAAGTATTTTGAGACAGCAAAAAGAACAACTTCTATCATCAGCATAATGATAAAATTTTAGCTACTGCCAACCTCATCAGAGTGCTGGATTCCTCCACTAAAATATACAAACCACTGCTTCAGAGGCGAGTGATGGATGTGATTTCCCATGGAAATTGAATGTTCCTGAATGATGACTTGCCTTTTTTTACCCCCTGAAAATCAGAGAAATTTCAGTCTTTTTATTTTGCTAATCATTTAGCTCAGGCTAATTATATTTGGGCGGGGTTCAGTTTCTTGCTTGGCAAGTGTTTCCCGGCTTCCACTTTTTAAATATGATTTGGCACGGGGCAAATATTAATTACATGTAGAGTGAGGTGTTTTTGCAAACTGCTGTGCATGGCAGTGCCTTCAATAGTGCAGGAAGTGTATTTTTTACAAGTGTTCATTATTCATCCCTGGAATTGTGTTGGTGTGCCAGAAATGTGTCCCTGTGCAGTTTGCTCGTGACTGTCCTGTGATGTGCTGTGATTCCAGGATTTGTTTCTTAGAGGAAAACTCCTGCTGTAGGGAGGAATTTTAAGGCAGGAGAAGGCTCAAAAATAGACTTTGGTTTGCTTTGGTGGCTCTTCAGTAATTCTGAATAATTCTGCTCTAGAGGTGTTTAAGGTGTAACAGAGGAGGAGAGGAGAAGGATCCAGGGAGAGCTTCCAGCACATTCCAGGGCCTGCAGGGGCTCCAGGAGAGCTGGAGAGGGACTGGGGACAAGGCCTGGAGGGACAGGACACAGGGAATGGCTTCCCACTGCCAGAGGGCAGGGATGGATGGGATCTGGGGAAGGAATTCCTGGCTGGGCTGGAATTGCCAGAGCAGCTGTGGCTGCCCCTGGATCCCTGGAATGTCCAAGGCCAGGCTGGACAGGGCTTGAAGCAGCCTGGGATAGTGGGAGGTGTCCCTGCCATGGCAGGGGTGGCACTGGATGGGCTTTGAGGTCCCTTCCCACCCAAACCATTGCAGGATTCTCTGATGGATTTGATAACTGAGTTTTTTCTGTGTCTCTGCCATCTCATCACCTGTGACCAGGTGATCAAACTTGGGTAACCTTTCTCTTGAAAAGCACATGAAAAATCCTTTCCTTGAGTAATGCAGACGAGAGCTCATGGAGCATTCCCTGGGCATGAATTGCTAGATTCTGTTCTCCATGGCTCACTGGGCTGCAGAGGATGTGACATTTTATCTGACATCAGCTGGACAAGCGATTGCAGCCTCTCTTTGTGACATCCTCATCTGTTTGGAGGAATCTTTCTAAACTGCAAATCAGCTTTGACTCCACCCTGGGTCACAGAGTTACTCTGTGGTGGGTTATTAAAATTGTAATCATTCAATTTTTTCTATTTGTTTAGATATTTTTATTTGTTTTGTTGTTGTGCTTCAAGGACTGTCTGGAGATAACTGCTCATCACTCTGGGGTTTCATTGATGCTCTGAGCACTTCCCCACAACCTTTTTTTTTGTCATGTCTGAGCAGTACGTTGCATAAATGATGAGCTCTTAGTAAACCTGGAGTAAAGAGCTGGTGCAGAACAAATTCACCAGTGAAATGTAAAGTGAGAGAAGAATGAAGAAGAGTATTGGACAAGAAGCCTTTGGGAAACTGCAAGCCAAAATTGTTATATTAAAATCAATACTGGGGCTTGACCTTTCTCTGCTGGTGGATACTTTAAAACTTCCTATTGATTTCTGTTGTAATGACATGTTTATTCCAGTTTCCTGGCACAGGTGTGGAGAACAAGGGGGAAAACAAAATAATGGATTTCTTTACAATATTCATTTTATATTTCAGTGAGGTAGGTTATGAAGAGCATCTTAATGTATCTACAGTTCATATGGGGAGCGAATTAATAGTGGTGAAAACTTCTTCAAAGCATTCTTTTCCTCCTAAATGATTATTTTTTTTTCCCCAAGTAATCAGCTGTGTTGAATTGGGATACCTGCTTTTTGTCCTCAGGGGGAACAAAAAGCTCCTTTTTAGGAAATAGTTGTTTTGTCTTCTGCCACAGGGACCTTTTTGGATTAAGTGGGAAAGGAGTTTGGAAAACATCTCTGCTGCTGACAGTCAGAGGAAAAGCTGGGAATACTCTGAAGCAGTAAAAGTGATTATAATTCTTTTGACTTGGGATAGCTCAAAAATAAGAGTTTAATATCTCTTGGCAAGAGAAGCTGCAGTAGCTTGGTAAAACCAGACATCCCAATTGATAATCACATCGAGGAAGGGAAGGTGATTTTATAGGGGCAGTTGATTTAATAAAAATTTTAAATAAACCATTTTTCCTTGAAGTGCCAAAGGGCCCCTTCAGCCTCAGGGCTGTGGAGACAGGAGTGGATTTTGGCCTCACTTCCCACCTTAAGTTCTTCTTATTTTTCCATCCCAGCCATTCCATCTCTCCAACATTTTTTCCCCTCTCTCAGCAGACATTTCCCTTGTCTGATCTCACGCTCAGCAGAAGATTTAGCAGTGGATTTACTCCTCAGCAGCCATAATATTCCTGAGGTGTGTAGGATTACGGGATAATTCTGCTGTGTCGCGGGAAAAGAGGGAACGAGGAGGGTCAGGCTGGGGCAGGGCTGTCCCTCTGCAGGTGAGGGGAGAAGCCAGGATTAAGTGTGCAGGAATTTGGGATTTAAACAGAGGTTGAACTGTGAAATAAGTACAGTGAGCAGGTGAGCTGTTGTAGCTGGTGCCTTTTTGGGCAGCCAGCTCTTCAAACCAGGGAAGTTTTAGTCTAGTGTGATTTTTACCTGCAAAATGCCAAGGAAGCATAAAAAATGTTTATGAAGTTGGGAAGTATCAAACTGCCTTAGTAGCCTGTTCAAGTTTTATTGTTTTCAGTGAAAAAAGGTATTGTTTTCAGAAGAAAAAAGGTGTTTGGCAATGGCAGAGTTAGCCTCCAAGATTTCCTGCTCTGATTCTCCATTAATACCATTATGTCTGGCTCTCAAGATATGGGGAGATGAATCTTGGAGATGGGAGGTAGAAATTGGAGAAAGCAGAGCTATAATTCACTCCTGCCTTTATAAACCCCAATTTTCAAGGGATTATTTTTCACTTGGATTTTAAAACCTGCCATCTCAGCTGACAACTTGGATACGGAACTTCATCTTGATCAGTTTATTTCGAGGAGAGCTGGGAAAATGACTTGGAGCCAGTGAGAGAGCATCCACAAAAACAATCCTGCTTCATAGTTTTAGATTAAGGTAGGAAAGAGGAAAACTGTGCACCCCCTGGCAGTTTTAAACAAACCTTTGATTTCAAACTGCTGATCTCTTTCATTTTGAAAAGCAGCAAATGAGCAGCAGAGAAACACTTAAAAAAATAATGATAATAATAATAATAATAATGATACTAATAAAAATTTTTCCAACTGTCTCTTCATTTTAACGGATAATTAATGTTGTCATAATTCCAGGACTGCTTTTGCTGATCCCAAGGGGAAGGATATTAAGTTGGAAAGTAATTTCAAGTGGAGTTATGTGGCTAGCTAAACACACACAAATTATGTAAAACAGTTTTACAATTCCGACTCGGGCTGTCCGCGTGCCTCTGGCATAAAGGTGGGAATTTGCTCATCCATTTTATCTCTATGTAATGCTGATCTAAATGCAGATATTTTAAAAGCAGTGGCTTTATGGAGTGTAATTAAAAATCCCCTCAAACAACCTGCCCCCCTTTCTACTCACCCCTCCTCCTTCCGACACCAAACACTGCCTCAAAAACACCCCCACAACTCAGGAATCTCCAAGAAAACTCAACCACTGACAAGAGTCACTGTCCTTGTTGCTCTCAGTGTTCACAAGCTGTCCATGCTGTTGATAAATTGAATTAATTGGAGTAAGTTGGGTAGATAACTGAATTTTGAAATGAGCGTCTTGGATCTTCTGATCAAGGACTGGCACATAAAATCACGTGGCCATTAGCAGGGATTTTTCCATTGACAGATGTTAGGCTGGGGTTGGGAGGCAGCTGGGAAAGGGAAAGGGATTAATGAGGGTGTTGTGCTGGATGGTGTGGCTTGGACTGTTTGTGTGATGTGACAGGTCTGGTGTTTGAAATAGGGGTAACTGAGGCAGTGATGGTTACGTGGGACAAAGTGGAAAATGCTCTTAAAATTGTATTTTCAGTGTTTTCTTGGGTTTGAGAACAGACATTGTGGAATCACAGAATCATGGGGTGGTTTGGCTTGGGAGGGACCTTCAAGAGCATCTCATTCCACAGGGCCAGGGACACCTTCCACTATCCCAGGCTGCTCCAAGCCCCAGTGTCCAGCCTGACCTTGGACACTTCAGGGATCCAGGGAAGCTACAGCTTCTCTTGGTGCCCTGTGCCAGGGCCTGCCCACCCTCCCAGTCAGGAATTCCTTCCCCAGATCCCATCCATCCCTGCCCTCTGGCAGTGGAAGCCATTCCCTGTGTCCTGTCCCTCCAGGCCTTGTCCCCAGTCCCTCTCCAGCTCTCCTGGAGCCCCTTTAGGCCCTGGCAGGGGCTCTGAGCTCTCCCTGGATCCTTCTCCTCTCCAGGAGAACATTCCCAGCTCTCCTAGAGGGACTCCAGCCCTGGGAGCAGCTCCGTGGATTCCTTTGGAATCTCCCCAGCAGCTCCTCGTTCTGCCATTGGAGGTCCCAGAGCTGGACACAGAACTCCAGGTAGGAGTTCAGCCTAAAGAAAGATCAGAATCCCCTGATCCCTTGCCCTCCTTGTCACTATCAAACATGTCCCAGACTGATGTGGGAGCTGTGTGACAGTGTGGGATGGAGCAAAGATGAGGAAGGAGTTACTGGGATGGGAAAAGGTCACCGGCAGCTCAGGGATCAGTGCTGGAATCACTTCACAGTTCTCAGTACCGTGTATAACGAATCAAGGGCTAATTTATATGCATGTATGGCAAATGTTAAGGGGGAGCAGTCACCCTGAGGAAGAAGTGGATATGGAATAAAGCGATGGAGTTGTCATTAAATATAATAATGTGGAGTTCAAGCATAATTGCTCAGAAGTGAGATCCCTTCCCTCTTCTGCCTGCGCCGGAATCACGAGGGCTCTTGGTCTGCTGTGATGGATTTGTCAGAGAGTTTTAATGGTGCTGGTTCTGGTGGGTAAAGTGGGGCCAGTTTGGGTCTCTGGCATCACATTTGTCTGGTTTTGCACTAAGGCCTCATGAAATGATGATAAATCTGGGTTTGATGAGCTGCATGATCCTTTTTGAGTTCATATTCCCATGATTTTAAAGATTCAGCATTTTGGGTTTGGAATCTTGAAATTGTGGAATCTTTTGGGTTGGAAATTCCTTAACGATTGAGTTCAGTCATTAATCCAGCACTGCCAAGCCACCACTAAACCATGTTCAACATCTTCAAGTTGTTTAAATCCATCCAGGGATGGGGACTCCAACATTCCGTGGGCAGCTGTGCCAGGGCTGGATAACCCTTTCCATGAAGAAATTTTCCCAGTATCCAAGCTAAAGCCCCCCCTGGCACAGCTTGATGCTGTTCCCTCTCCTCCTGTTCCCTGGGATTAGATCCCAAATCCCCCCTGGCTGCCCCTTCCTGTCATGGAGTTCTGGAGACTCAGAAGATCCCCCCTGAGCCTTCTTTTCTCCAGGCTGACCAACAGAAGCACCAAAAATTTGAAGGCAAAATGTCCTTTTGACACCATGGCTTTCAGGTGCAGAAAAATGGTATTATCTGTTAATATTTGCGTGATCTGAAAGGTTTAAATGTGAAATTTTAGAACAGTTGTTAGCAATGTGCTTTCTACTAAAACAACTCCTACCACCTGCGCTGTGCAAAGTCTTATGTGAGTGGAGAATAATTTTTTTAATGAGTGAACAGTGGTAGAAACTTCAGTTTTGAGGAACTTTCTTGTGTTTTCTGAGACTTGACCTTTCAGATAATTTGTTTCCCTATTTCTGTCCTTAGTTACGCATTTGTAAAATCAGATGAACTTGAGGTAATTTCTCCGACTTTGCAGACAGGTGAAATGGAGTCGGAGAAATCTCCATTTCACACCTCTCAGACCTCAGCTCAGCCTGGAGATGTTTTCCTGACGTCTCTCACATCTTTTCAAATCCCTCGTCAGCTCCGGTGATTTCCAACCCTGGCTTTCCGTGGCACATCCTGAGTTCTGCTCATGAAATATTGAAACTCAGCACTCACAAACATTATTCACTCATTAATATTGCAACGTGGCCTAAACACATTGCTCAAAACATTTTGTGATCTTCTGTGAGTCTGTCAGGAGGAATTAAGGAGCTTGTTGGGGGTCCAAGAAAGCAGAAAACCTCATGAATCCTCCTCATGTTGTATCTTATCTGCAGCTGGAGTAAGTTTTTGGGTTCCATGTTGAATGATACCTCATTAATTTTTTCCCCGATTCATAGAGGACAGGATGATTTTCCTGACAGTGGACTTTGGAACAGGGAATATTTTGATTTTTGCTCGGTTGGAAGTAATGGAAAATGACACGGCTCATGCTTTAGGCTTGAGTGAGTTTATCGTGGAAAGCCACAGATCCCTCAGATTGTGTAGCTTGGAGACTGTAATAAAGATAAAACAACTGGCAGTGATAAAGTATTCACTGCCCCGAAAAAATGGCAAAAAGGAAATACTTAGGCTTTGATAGTGTAATAAATTTCCAATATTTGAAAATAAGGGCTGGAAATGACAAATCACTGTATTTCTCTAAGAGTATTGTTTGCCAGTTTTGGATTTCTGTGGGTTCTTGATTAATGTAGAATAAACTGTGAAGTGGCCATCAAAGCACAAAACTAATATTTTTCAGCTTTTCTCAGTATGTTGCTGTTGTCTCTGAATTAAAAGGTGCTTTTTTCTTAATTAACACCTGCAGGTGTTTTTCAAGAACAACAGAAATGGATATTTTGAAGTAAACAAAAGGGCGAGTTCTTGTGGATTTAGAATTAAATTACTCATCTTGTTATTGTGGCTAACAGGGGTCATGCTGGGCATGAGGAGAGTCCTGGGCCATAAATCCACATGGCAAAATTAACAATTTGCTTTTCTTGAACTTAATTAAAAACTAGATTTGAAAAGGATGGAAACTACTTGGAGTGCAATAAAGTTTTAGCAATCTTGTGTTTTAGAGTGTATTTTTGTATTTCTTGTGATACAGAAAACTCCTTGGCCCTCAGAGATGCTTTCTTGTTTGGGTCTTAAATTTTCATTTCTGTGTTTCAAATTCTAATTTCTAATTGGAAAGTGGAGCTAGTTCTATATTTGCCTTCTTTTATTTTGTTGGACTTGATACGATGGTTGTCAGTTATTAATTTTAAGTCATTACTTAATTGAGAAATCATTTTTCCTCATTTTTCTTTGTGTTATTATGTTGTTATTATTTGATTTTTAGAGATATGGGTTAAACATTTCAGTCTGTTTTAGATAATGCTCTGAAATATTTGTTAAATTTGCAGGTAAATTCTCTTTTGCTTCATCTTACATGTAGGACATTCATAGTTCAAAAGTTGTATAATAATAAATGCCACTAAAATTCCACATTCCCTGCTCTTCCAGAAAGAAAGGAGAGTAATAAAAAGATGGAATGAAGAAGCAGAAATATTATTTTGGTGAAGTATTTTCCCTGTGGTCTGAAGCTCTGCTGGAGAGAAGGATGGAATGGGTGGTTTGATCACATGTGTTTGATTTCTGTTCCTACTGCCCACATCTCAAAAAATTGAAATTAACAAAAAAAGGCTATTTATTTATTTATAAACAAACAAACAAATATTTTTATATTTATGTATTTTTTTATATCTGGGAGTGTCTTCCAGAACTCTTTTTGCTTGTTGTTGTGCGATTGCGCCTCGAGGTGACGTGGTGGCTTTTTGTGTTCAGTGTGAGCCAAATCTGATTTAGAGGTGGAATGTACTGCAGACATTATTTTGATTAAAGTGTCTTCAGGACTAAAACAGTCAAAAATTTGTCTTACAGTGGATCCTAAATACGACAATGTGATAACAAAAATTGTAAAATTCTTGTTATGCCCCTCTGACAGGAATAAATCTTCTGAGATCCCTAAATCCTGGGTGATTGGTTTATCAGGATTTACCCATCCTCTTACAAAAAAAGCCACAGATACATAAATTTTCTTCATAGCATTAAGTTAAAAGTGTTGAAGTTCTCAATGACAGTGCTGGGGAAAGGCAGGAATTGTTGCTTTTTTTGTGTTGGTTGTGTGCTATAAAGCAGTTGAGAAATGAAATATTGTCAAGTGTTAATGCCGACTTTAACTGGAGCTGCTTCTTAATGCTTTATGTGTGTTTTCCAATAGCACCATGAGAAGTGATTGCCTTGCATGCCACACTTCATTAAATCAGCCACTCCACACTTCTTAAAGCAGTATTTCATAATTATTTAGAAGGATTTTATTCAAAAAAATATCAATTGTGTGGGGAAAATGTATAGCCAGCAGCCTTTTCTGCTGCTTCAGCAGCTTTTTTAACATCCTTTCTGTATAAATGATCAGTGTAACACTCTCTGTTGTCTGGAGTTCTGTGTTCAAACACAAGAACCTTTATCTTGAGCCTTTATCTCTGCTGTAATTAAAAATGTCACTTGAAAAATTCCCGTGGAATTCCTGAGGTAGTGACAAGTTGTGCTGTGTAACTCCTCACAAATTGCAGAGGTGCCTCTATTTTACTATTATATATATATATTTATTCTTTATACTTTTGCCTAGATAATCATCTAATTTATTACTGTAGATCCAGCTGATGTTTGCCTTTATTCAGTACATGCTGAATACCAGGAAAATGAATTTGTAATGCCAAGAAAAAAAACCTTCTGGAGGTTGGTGCAGGCGAATGTTTGCGATCAGCGGGATCGGCCGCGTGTTTGTTTCATTAAGCTCCTACAAGCCACCCAATTACGGAACTCAAATAAATGAAAATTACTTCAAAATCCTGCTTATTTTGTTAAAAACTCTGCTGAATTTCAATCAGTTGAGATGGCTGTTTAGGAATTTTGTTTTGTGAGTGAAAATTGCCCTAAATGAAGGTTGGGTGGATGCTTGAGGAATTGAACTCGTGTTGTGTCATCCCGCTGACACAAATGAGGGTGAGAGTTCATAAAACAGACTTGAAATTTTTGCTTGAAGGTCCTGCCAGGACTAGTCTTGGATAGAAAAAAGAGTTCCTTTTCTCCTGTCATATCCTTCTGATAGCTTGGTAATGAAATAATGTCATTTTCTTTTATGGTAGAACACCCTGCAAGGAAAGGGAAGGGAGGAGAAAACCAAACACTAAAATGGGTTTTCCTTGACTGAGGTGACCTGTGTGTCTTGATCTAGATTTAAATGGGAGATTAGGAAAAAGAGCAAATTGGATGTAAAGAAGAATTAAATGTAAATATCTGAGCGTTGTGGGGTTGTTTTGGTTTGGTTTTTTGGGAGGTTTTTTTGTTTGTGAGGTTTTTTTCGGTTTCTTAATTTTTCAGAGTTTATACTGTGGGAACTTTTGGCTGGATTTTTCAGCTATTTTATGTGTAAAGTATATTTCATATCTTTTAATTACTCTGCTATGTACAGCAGCATAAAGAAGAGACATTTTTAAAGGAAAACCACTTGCAGGAGGTCAAATCCAAGAAGGATGAGGAAGGATCTTCCTTCAGTCTTGGAAGCATTAAATGCTCTCTCTCTGTTGCTCACCAGAAAAAGGTGCTGAGACTACTATTTTGACACTTTTTTCCTTTTTAGACAAAACATGATTTCTCCAATCCAAAAGACAACCAGCATGTTTTGACTGTGCTGTATGAAGGATTGTTATGATTGTATGAAGGATTTGTTATATCAATCCTCCTGGAGTAATTTGGGGGACCTTGGGAAATCACTTAATGGAATTTGGTCCATGTCTGCATAATCTGACTTTTTTTTTTTTTTTTTTTCTTTTTCTTTTTTTTCCTGGAGTAATTGAAGATGCAGCTTAATAAACTTTTATAAAGATTCCCAGTTGGTTGCTGCATTTCAGAGGGTTTGGAGCACTGAAGTAATACATCTTGTAATTGTCTTTTTTCCTCCCTACCTCACTTAAATGTATTCCCCGGGGAAGAATCTAATGTACTCTAATGCTGGTACCTTTTACAAAGTGACCCGACTCATTAGGATTTGTACTCCAGAGCTCCCTTGACAACAGATAAATGCACTGTGAATATTGAAGCTTCCTCTCCATCACTTTCAAAAAAAAAAAATACAAAAAATCTATTTGAAACCCAGTGTTTCACAGCTCCATTACTGCTCGGAGTTCCGTGCTCGGTGTCACAACACACCAGGTTTATTCACCGAGCGATTTCCGAGTTGTTTCCATGAAAATGAGACACGGTGTGCTTGTCTCAAGTACTCCATTGAAGGTTTCAAATCTATTCATGGCTTGTGACGTGTAAATATTGAGAAATTTCTGGGCCTGAAGTTGCCTTTATTAACTCCATTGCAACAAGTTCAATAATTATTTTCTCTCCTCCTCTCAAATCTCTGGCAAAGGTCGATGGTGGAGCTTGGGAAATGGATGAAGTCCTTGGGCTTCTGGTGTGTTTAGAGGGAGGAAAACACTTTCCCAGTGCAGGAAAGCTTTTAGGTGGAAATTGGGTGCCTGCTGGCTGCTGGGAAAAGGATTTTCCTGGAGAAATGGTTCCATAAAACCAGACAAAAACCAAGCCAACCAACAGAGTTCTTTTCATCTTACTTAAAAATACATTTCATTGAATCAGTTGTAATTTATGATTTAATGAACAGTGATGTCAAAACTTGTAACTTTCGCGTATTCAGATTTTGATACTTCATTCTGAAATAAACTTCTGGATTCTTTTAGTGAATATTTGTATTTAAGTGTCTTAAGAAGCCAAGAATAAAAAGCATTTCTGTGACAGCTTTTGAAGCGACTGCTCTACTGCGAAGCTACATTTGGAAAGTAAATTTTGAAATTTCTCTCAGCCTAAAAATCTCCCTGCACCTCCTGTAGGTTGAAACAAGAACAAATGTACATTCGGGATGAGTTTGGCAAACTCCTGGAACGGGAGAGGATCTCCTCAAACGAGCACCTGACCCGAGCCATCCTTCGCGAGAGAGCGGCCACGGAGGAGGAGCGGCAGAAGGCTCAGCGCTTTGTGAGTCCTCAGGCTTTTACAGAAATCACAGATTTTCCATGCAGCTCTCTCCTCAGGCCTGCTGGTAAAAGAGGAGAGAGCAGATCTCGTTATTTCGGTTTTTTTCCGTGTCTAGGTAGCAGCGTGTCATTTTATTGTGGTCAAATATCCCTCTTTTAAGGAGTTTTGCTGCTTGTTTCCAACTTTGGAACCAGCTCAGTGAAAAATTCTGTTTAAAAGGATCATCTCTCATTAAATCTGATGTATCAAACTTTCCTGAGAAGGAAATTGGAACACAGGGTTGGCTGTTTTCCTCAGAAAACTGACATTATACAGTTGAGTCCATTTCAAATGTCTGACAGATTTATAACTTCCTTTATAGAGTGTTTGCTTGCTGTAGTGAGTCTCTATTGACTCTTCTTTCTAACAATAATCATTATTGTCTGAGGTGGAAATATGCCTTAAAAATATACTTGAGTATATTTTAGGGAAATTTAAAGTATATTTTAAGGAAATAGGTATTTTCAAGGGAAAAAGTTTAAAATACTTAATGTGAGCATTGCTATGAAAATAAATGGGAATTACTTATGGCAGCAGCAACATAAATATTTGTTGGGCCCTCTAAATCTGAAGTAAAATCCAAAGTTTTTAAGGTTTATGGGTTGGTATTTTAGTAATCAATCACTTCAATATGCAATAGCTTCATCTGTGCTGTGGGAGTTCAAACCTGATGTTCATGTTATTTTTCCAAATCCCAATTTTAAAGGAAACCGATTCCACCTCAGTGTTGGTATCTTTTCCTGCCATTTCTGGATGCTTTTTCACCTCTGTGGTAACATTATTGTTGAAGAATAATTTCAGTGTTCTAACAAATGTTTCATATTAAGTCATTTTAAAACATGGGAACAAAGGAGAATGGAAAGGAATTTTGACCAAGGAACACCCTTAGTTATATGCCTTAAATCCTTAAATTCTTAATATTGTGTGGGAGAGATAAGGGTTTTGTGGCCTGGAGCTAATGAGGAGGTGAAGATTTATAATGGAGACTATTATTTGCATAATTACTGGGGGTTTGAATCTTCTCTCCCTGTTGTGGTGATTTTGGGAAGCACAACCTGGATTTCTCCTCAGCCAAATGCTTGAGAAATTCCTTATTATGGATATGAAACTGCTTTATTTAGTTAGTTTACTGGTTAATTTTCACTTGCTTCAGAATATCAAACTTAGCAGTTGTGTCATCTTGGTTTTGATCAATTTTCCTGGTTCCATCTGTTAAATCTGGAAATATCTGGTGGTTCTTGGGTGCAGGTTTGTTACCACCACTGCGGATTTGCCATTTCCACTGCAGCTTGTCCATTCTTTGAAGTGTGTACTCTTAAGATTACAAAATAGCAAGAAGGTTTTGTCTGTTTGTTTCCTTAAATATGAAAATATTGAGTAATTCTCACCTTCCTATAAGTCAGCTCCTTTATTTTCCTGTAATTGGTCATATTTTATTTATTTGGCTTCTTTGCTTCCCCTACCTGTGCATTTATTTCCTGTATCAAAGCTGAATTCAAAATCAGAAATGTATTTCTCTATATCCTTTGTCAGGTACTGTGAAGAATTCTTTGTTCTAGTAAACTGCTACAGCAGGTTTGTGTTTTATGGAGCCCAGATTTGATTTGTCAGACTCTTCTTGGAGAAAAACAAGTGTTCCTGAAGTGTCAGTAGCAAAATAAATTCCTTTGCTGCTGCTAAATTGTTCAAATAGTGCAAAGGAAAAGAAATTACGGTGAGAAAACAAGAATTTGAGTTTTCCTTTGTAAAGGGTGCCAATTCAGGTTTTAATAAATAGATGTAAAATGAAGTCATATTTCCCATTTTTTGAGAATTTTAATACCAGCAGCTGCTTCTAATCTCAGAAGGAAGAAATTTGGAGTGTTAACATCCCAAAAGTTAGAATTAGCTCTTTATACAAATGAGGGGGAAAAAAAAGGATGAAATGATGTGTTAATAGCTGAAGTACTTCAGTGCTGTGTCCCAGGAAGTGCCCTCAGTTCAGGGGGGCTGGTGGGATGTCAGCTCCTGCAAAAACTGATTTTGGGGCGATTCAAAGGTTTGCAAAGCAGTAATTCTGACATTTGTGCCAGCAAAAGTAGAAATTATTGTTCAGAGTGGAATTTCCAGACCCTGATCCAAACCCTGGAAATCCCTTGTGGAGTCAGTGTGAGGATTTAATCAACTCTCGGTGCTTAACTCAGCAGAAATTAAGGCAGCTGTCGATTCCTTTAGCAATCCTTTAAATTCCACTGCCTGGGAGTATTTTGGGCACAGCCTGGCTGTCCTTATCCCACAGATTTGGGGTTGTATCTTGGAAAAGTGATGTTCTCCGGGTGCTGGAGAGCTGGGGAGGTCTTGGATCTCCTCTGGCTTCTCCCTCACCTCTGGCTGTGGGATATTTGATCGTGGAATGAGCTGAACCTGGGAAGAATGAGGGTGGGGAGTTTTCTCAGTGAAGCTGTGGCTGCTCCATCCCTGAAGTGTCCAAGGATGGGGCTTGGAGCAGCCTGGGATAGCAGCAGCTGTCCCTGCCCGTGGCAGAGGGTGGAATGAGATGATTTTTCAGATCCCTTCAAACCCAGACTATTCTGTAATTCCAAGATTATCCATTTTTTTCCCCTCTGCTTTTACCCCCTCTTTTCAGGGCTCCCAGTACATCAGGGGTGGGTGAAGAATTCTTTTATTTTCCTCTTTGTGATTCTCCTTTCCTGTCAAGTCAGCACAGACATGAACTGAGGAAAACGCTTTACACACCCACCCTGAAGCCCTTTCCAAATGCATCCAATCTGCTTTCTACCAACTCCAAAACCATCTCCATCGAGGACACTGCAGCTTGTGCTTGGAGGGCAATTGTCAGGGGGGCAGAGTGAGACCTGCTGGAGCTGGCCTTGCCACCAAACAAGGTGGTTTTGTGCCTTTAGCTTTCCTCACTTTGGAGATGTGACATTTGCAAAGCATCTCTGTGATTTCACCAAAGGACAAAGTGTATCACGTGCTCAAAGTCAAGAATTGCAGCTGCTTAAAAATACTTCTTTTTTTCCACACACTCTTAGTGTGGATATGATTTTTGTCCATCCCTCTTGAAAAAGGGTTTCAGAATAAATAAAATATTTTCTTTCAGCCCAGCCATAAGGAATTTTGATGGTGATGTGGTTCTCTGCAGCAAAGGGTGAGGCTGTAGGTCCTTATGATGGCTCCAAGAATACTTTTGTTATATTTTATCACTTAGACCTGTTCTCTGCCATATTTATTGTTGGAGATTTTTGCTGCAAATCTAAAAATTTGGCCTGGTTGAGCTGGGCTTTCCATGTGATGGCTTTGCCATAAATAGTTTATTGATATTCCATCACTTGAGTCATTCTGAAAGTCAGGGTGAGACGAGGAGAATAGGGGGTAGAAAATCAATATTATCCAAAGTGCAGAGGACCTGTTGTATTTCCATCTCCTGATAATGACCTGGAGTTTACTGTGAACACATTTGCTCCTCTGTCTGGACTGAAACGAGTTGTCATTAGGAGCCTGTATGTTAGAAAATGGTTTTATTGAGCTGCCAATGACATTAAAGTCTCATTTCCCTTTGAAGAGGCACAGAAATATTGTTCTGTTCATGTGCTGTAACCAGAACATTAAAATTTGATTATTGCTATCATTAGAAGTCTGTATCCATACTAATGCAATTATATCTATTTGCCCATGTGTTGTTCCAGGCTTTCATTGAAGCACCTGTTTGAGAATGAAATCTGTTGGTGCTGAGGAATCTCATTGTTTTGTAAATTATTTTCTGCACAAGAAGTTCTATCAAAAAATTCCTCGCTCAAAAAGAAAAAAATCAATGTGGTAGAAGTATCTTTATATTAAAAAGCATTTTTTTTTTGCACTTTAGGTCACTGTGATAATCAGATTATTGGATATTTTTTTCCCTAGCAAAATCCTATTTGAGACGTGAAGTTCTTTTACTTCTCTGAGCCCTGAAATCAATAGACAAAACACATTCCTGGCCATATCAGAGCTGAAGTGTGTTGAGTTATGTGAGGAGGAAATCTGACCTGTTGTCATAATTGAATACAGGTTATTAAAATGGAATCTTTTGCTCCTCTGTGCCTGAACTGGTTGGTGTTTTCCCCATCACCCTGGGGTGACTGGTCCCTGTTGGTGCTGGGCAGTGACCTCACCTTTGGGGCTGCATTTATTTTTCCTGTCGTCAATTCATTAATTTTGTCATGAGGACGTTTCCTATTTTCCATAAACAGATTAAATCCTGACCCTTCCTGCTCTTTTCCAACCAGGCCTGGACAAACCGTATTTTAAGGATGACTTCACCAGGAGATACCAGGGGGAAGAATTAAATGAGTTAAGGCATTAGTTCTCAGGAGAAAAGTCTGTTTACAAACCTGCAGTATTTATTACATACCTCATTTAGCTCATTCATCATTTTAATAGAAAAATGAATCTTTTTAGATGATTCTGAAGTAATTTGAGGTAAACTACACAGCCTGAGGCAAAACAGGATTGCTTGGTGCAGAGAGGGCTTTTGGAGAAGTAAGCACGAGCAGGGACTGTAATTCACAATTTATGGCAGTAAAATACTCAAGTCTGATACTTGAACATGAGATTTAAGGTTTGGGAAGCAAATGGTACAAAATTAAATCTACTGACAGTTACTTTATCTCTTGTTCCTCAGTTTTATAATTTAGAAAGTAGAAATTTTTCATGAAACCTCGTTGAACGTGGAGATCTGGGGAGTTTCACTCATAAAATCTTATTTAGTCCCATGCACATGGTTATCTTTGTGATGTTTTTATGGCTTAGAAGTAGCAGCTTCGTTGCAGCAAAAGCTCTTTTTGCTATGGGCAAAAGGAACCTGGGTTTGGTTGTTCCTGACACAGAAGACAGGAGGAAGAAGGTGTTTTGGAATATTGAGGATGGGATCTATAGTTTTTTGTGTGTTTCGTTTTGGGGGAAATAAATAATAATAAATAATCTCTTGGTTGATTTTTAGAGAAGGAAGTGGGATACAAAGAGCAAGACATTCATATTTGGCATATACACATTCTACTGCACTGACTGCACTCACGTTCCTTGGAATAAACAGAATATTGCTCCTTTGGTTTATGCCTCTCCTGGCACACATTCCTTCTTCCTCTCCCTCTTTTTTGGCATTTCTACTGCAGCACTAAAAGGTTTGGGATGGAAATT
This sequence comes from Pseudopodoces humilis, assembly GCF_049639895.1. NCBI lineage: Eukaryota > Metazoa > Chordata > Aves > Passeriformes > Paridae > Pseudopodoces > Pseudopodoces humilis. The sequence continues at coordinate 70,956,379 of NC_142204.1, read as the reverse complement.
CAGGTCTTTTAGGGGCTCTTAAACAGGTGATGTGAAACTACTGTGTGAGCAAGAAGCTCTTGCTAAGCAAATAAAGTTGATAATTTTCTCCCCAGTAAGAAAAGGGGCTGCCTGTCACATATTTACAAATCATGAGCGATTTTTTTACCTGGCCTTGAAGAACTGAAGGCCCATTTGATGTCTAAAATTAATAAATGAACAGTTTTCCCTCCACCTTGATAGAGGAAAACGGTAAAAATCATTTAAAGCAGCCTGTGGTGGTGCCAGAGTTGGAATCCCAGTATGATTTGTCACATAAAGTGGGAAATAAATGTTTTATTTCCTCTCTGAAATTGCCATTAAGGGTCTGGGAACCACAAGTTGCCTTTTCCTGGGTCTCTCTTCTGTCCCTTTACAACGTCCATGCTGACATTCAAGATATTTGTTTCAGTGGAACAATAGAAATAATTTTCTCCTTCCTTCAGCATTTCACTTGGCAACATGTTATAGATGTATTTTTTTAATAATTTTTCTATGTAACAGTTAATGGCTTTTTTTTCCCTCGGTGTCAAAGTTTGACAGACAGGAAAACCACGGTAAAATGAGAATTTTGAAGGCAAGTAAAGTACAGAGAAGGAACATTTATTCTCTTTAAGCTTTCTTTTTGAATGGAGAATGTGTTTTGATAGTCAAGCAGCATTTAAAGCATGTTATTTTTTAATTCTTACATAGCAAACCCCAAGATATTTGACTGAAGCAAAATTAATCACTGTGTTATTTCGGCATTCAGATGAAGATCTAGTGCTTTACAAAGCCTGCTGCTCCATCAATTTGTTCTTTGGGTTGAATTCAAATTGAGTTCATTTTTATAGATTCACTGCATAATACTCTGCTCTCTCCTCCCTCATTCATTAACCAATTTGTTCGTGCTACTCCCTTTTTATTGAACAGTAACAAAATTGCCGTGCTATCTCCCCAAATGAATATCATCATTCCTTGTCATGCATGGGCAAAAAATAAGGCTAATAATCCCTTTTTCCACACACCTTCCCTCTTTCAGGGCCAAGTCTCGTTTCTGCCCTGGAGGGAGCACGAGAGGAACGTTTTAAATCCCGTTCTTGGTGTATAAATATTCCAAGCCAGGCTCCTTTTGATTACTTGTGGGCCTTTGGAGCGTGTAGACCCTGCCAGTTGTGTGACACAACAAAAACCACATCAGAGCCTTGTCAAGGCTTGTCCTTGTACATGACACGCTACAAATGCACGCCAGGGATTAAAATGCGTTCCTTTGACACCGGAGCGCGACGCGGCCGCGGCTCCTCCGCTCACCGAAACAATCGCCTGGGCCTCTCCTACTCTGACTTCTAGTCAATATTTCCTTGCTCTCAGATAAAGCTGGTTTTGGGTCGGGATATATTCCCTTTGCAGTGCTCTGGTTGTCCTCATTTTGGGTGGAATTGCCAGATTTAGGTGTTTTGGGGGACAGAGGTGTGGAAATCATGCGGTCTGTTTTACTGCTGCTTTCCGCAGTGGCTGAGGTCACTTGGCTTGCTCGGCTTGGAGAAGAACCTGAGGAAAGTAATTTTTAGATGTAATTTTAAGTTTTTTTGTTTTTAAAATATCTTTTTTAAGATAAAAAGTTTTAAGGTGTTTAAGGGGTTTTTAAATATCTTTTTAATATCTTTTCATATCATTGTCTGTGTGGAATATATTGAGGTGCTCAAGTGCTGTAGCAATAGGTGCCAATATAGCTAAAATATTGTACACAAACAATCAAAAAAGATATTTCAGGGAGAGGATGAGGCAAAAAGTGGAATGTCATGGTGAAGTCTGTAGGTTCTAGGGGTGTTTTTGCGAATTTTAAGAAATTTTTCAGTCCTATGAAGTGTTATATGATCTGTTCTGTGGTAGCTGTACCATGATGTGCCTGGAGGAAAAACTACTCTGCCTCCTTTTATTTTAAAGAAAGGAAGAGTTTAAGGCTTAATAAATTTGGGATGTTAAAACATCCTTTTAGTTCAGTACAAAGAATTATTCTCCTGAAAGCCCAATCCTCTTAAGGCTGAGGGTCTTTAATTGCACTGAGCCCTGCAAAGTGCAGGGGAGTTTGGAGCTGGAAATTCAACATCATGCTGATGGTGTTTGTGTGTACAGTTGGGTGTTCGAGGAATCTGGAAAACAAAAATAAACTTTGAATAACGTAAGTAATGTAAAAATTTAAAGACAAAGAGGCACCGCCCACTTGAAACAAAACCTGATTTCAACGGGTAGCCAACAAAACTTTAATTCTGAAAGCAGAAATTGCTTTCAGCTGTCAGTGCTGTAAAAAATTTCACACAGGAGTGATATGGGAGAAATTTGTCAACGTAAATTTGAGGTGAAGCAAAAGAAGATAATAATATTTCTTGTCTCATTACTTTCAGTAATTTACTTGAGTTTGGAAAACCCACCCCTGTGATAACATAATATGATACTGTGGTATCTATTTTTTTAGAGATATTTGAATTCAAATCATGCTTATAAATAAATAAATAAACCTCATTATTTCTCATTTTCCTAATTATCATGCAGATAAACAGTGGGAATCGTGACATTAGGATAAGTAAGTGGCTTATGATTTTGCTTCAGAGGAAGAAAGTCTTGCTGTTCCCCCTTTTCCCCCCTTGGGCCATGCAGGAGTAATAAATGAGCAAATGCAGAGTAGTTTCTGATGGATGCTTAATGGGGCTGTGCTGGAGCCAAGGGCTGGTTTCTACAGCAGCTGTCACAATTCCGAGTCATTAACACACCTTGAATGCTGGCATTCCAAAATCAGGGCATTTCAAATCCATAAAGACAAAAATCCATGACTTTGAGAAAGGAGTTTGGGGTTCAGGTGAGCGTTTTGGGCTCAGTGAAGTGTTGGAGTGTGGAGCATGAAGAGTGTGAAAGTGAATTTCAATGATTAAAGTAGTTTTAGAGGTTACAGGTTGACTTACAAAGTTTATTTAAGTCTTTAAGCCTGTGAAGAACTCAGTGAGGGACTTCTGCACCCTTTTGCTGGGTGGTTCCTGCCTTTGGAGTCAGAGAGCTGCTTGGAAATCTTCTGGGAGGGAAGAGCATTATTGTGGGCAGCGATAACGAGTCATTCCCAGCGTGTAAAGCAAGTGAAATACTCAAATATCCCAAATATTCAAGTCATGCCAGCAGACTCACAACAGTGGCTTCATGTGCATCGTATTTTGGAGTGAGGAAATACTTCTGTGGAATAACTATCAGGTTTTCTTTTAATGCTCTGGAAAGAAGGATAATTAGTGGGGGTTGTTTCTGCCTTCATAAAGGGACGTCTAAGAAGTGCTCAGATAAAGAGGTCAGCTGGATCTTTGTTTTACATCCTAGTAACTCATGTCATATTTTAATTTTCCTGCTCACTTTTATCTGCCTGTTTGAAGCATAAGAAAAAACCCCAAACCCTTGTAGTTATTCCTTTTCAAAGCAATGATGTAGGAAAAAGATACTGAACTTGAGCAAATCATTCTTTGAACCCACTACCTGCGAGTGAGGGAATGCACGGCACAAAAATAGCAACCTTTGATGGGTCTGGAAAGTTAATTTCAAATTTTTCTAAGAACAGACTTGACCTTGAGGAAAATAAGGGGATATTGACCCTCAGCACATCTGCAGGTGACACTGAGCTGACAGAGAGTAGGTTTGGAGTGGAGGTTAGGGAAAAATATTTCCCCGTGAGGGTGAATTGGATGTGTAATATCATGGAAAAAGCTGTTTGTAATTTTCTATTCAGAGTGCTGACAGTTTGGTGCCTGAGAATGGGTAAAGGTGGTAAATAAGTGAGATTTAAAGATTAGAGAAATACAAAGTTCAGAACTGAAGTTCTCCAGAGAAGAAATAAAATAACTCCTGAAGTCATGATTTTGCTGTGTTTTGTTGTTTTGGTGCTGCCTGCTTCACAGTAATTTTTTTCTGTTTTAAAAAACAAATTTTCCTTCTCTTCATCTTTCCAAAGTCCAAATAAGTTCATATCATATTTTAGATATTGGGGAGAGTGAAATAACTCTTTTTCCACGTGGACTGCTAGACCAACCCAGGCCATTCTTTAACCTTTCCAAGTTGTCCTGAAAACAAAAAGTAATTTTTACTGTTGGAATTGTGATTCGGTGCTGGTTTTGAGTAGGCTCATATCTGAGTTTTAATTATTTTTAAATGTGGCTATTTCTTTCATAAATTCTGCTTTTAAATTGTTTTATTGGACATATTTCTGTCTAAATTTTTCCCAGTACCCCACTTTGTTCTCAAATCTGTTTATTTCCATCCCTGCCAGCTCCTGAAGGTTCCTCCTGCCCTTGTTCACCCCAGTTCTTCATTTTTGCTTTATTTTTCTCCAGCTCTCCCCCTTTTTTCCCTCTCCTTATGGAAGAACCACAACATCCTTTTGTTCTTATCTTCAGGACAAACTTCTGCCTCTTTTCTCTGATGCCTGGGAGGTTTTTTGTCCTCTTGGCCTCTCTTGCCCGATGCTGCAATGTTCCAGAGTTGGTGGAAGGAATAATTGCAAGCAGAATTCCCTATAATCCCTGCATTCCAGGAAGGACTTTCTGTGTTCTACAAAGCTCTGGAGATCTCTGGGCTCCCTTTTTCTATTATTTTATTTTTCCCCAGGGTCTTATGGACATGGTTAAGTTAAATTTGACTTTATTGGAAATAAAAAGGAGGAAATGCCCTGAAACCGTCATGGTGGGCACCTCTCTGCTGGCTCTAACCAGATTCCTTGGAAACTCCATGAATGCTGAAATTTCTCAGCAGAAGAAAATGAAATTCTATTTATTATTAGTGAAGGGTTTTCTCTCTTTTTGACGTGGATGAAATGAATTTGGCTTAGGCCCTCAGAAAATGTGGAGATGAAGCGTGGAGCATCTTTAACTCTCCCTTGTGCTTCTGGAACTGTAGCTCGAGGGTCTGTGGAGTGGAAAATGAATGGAAAGTAATTTTATTTTATGGAGAGGGTGACACAAGGTTTTTGTACTGGTGGAACAGTAAGGAGACAACTATTTCTTTTCCAAGTAGTTTTCAGTGCAAGTCTGATCATAATTTGTAAGGAAATGAGAGGGTTTTAAAGTCAGATTTACTGTTCACGTTTGGTTTCAAGGGTGTGATGGTTAATTATACAGAGGAACAAAACTAATTAGGTGAATCTCCAGTTTATGCTGCCTTAAAAGTTTAGTATTTAGATTTTTTTTTTTCCTGTGTACAGGCCTGGCTATAAAGCTTTCATCCCAAGTATCCCTGCACAGTCATTGCCAAAGAGAGGAACATTTTCCCTGCCTAAATTTCAGGTGGGTACAGGTGTCATCAGCTGTGCCAGAACTTTTCACCCTCAGGTCTCTTTAATATTAAAGAAAAACAGATGCTTTCAGGATGCAATCTGAGCTGTTTCAGATGCAAGCTTTCTGATGAAATGGATTTTCCTGAAGAAGTGTCCGTGTCTCTGTAAATGCCTCTCTGGCTTGAGGGCTTCTGGTTGTCTTCCTGTGTAGACAACTTAAATAATTGAGGTGATTTTCACAGAAAAGATGTAAATATTATCATGGCCCCCACATCCATGGCACACAAAAGCTGCTGATTATAAATCAGAAACATCCTGTGTGACAGGACAAGGAGCAGTGGTTTGAAATTGAAAGAGGATGGATTTAGACTGGACAGAATTGGAAGCAATTTTATGTGATGTGGCTGGGAGGCCCTGGCACAGAATTCCATGAGAAGCTGTGGCTGCCCCTGGATCCCTGGAAATGTCCAAGGCCAGGTTGGACAGGGCTTGGAGCAGCCTGGGACAGTGGAAGGTGTCCCTGCCCATGGCAAGGGGTTGGAATGAAATGATCCCAGAGGTCGCTTCTAACCAAAATCACTCCAGGATTCCCTATCAGAACTTTTTTTTCTTGCCCTTTTAATAATTTTTATAATAAATAATAAATAATAAGACTGGAGGGAGTCAGGGGTTTTACCCTGGGCTCCCTTTTTCCTTTGGAATCTATTGTATGCTCCATAGTTCTGTTAATTAAAGGTTTTAACTCTTTGGCCTTAAAATCTCTTTGATTCCATGAGGAATCCCAAATTTCTGCTTGTTCTTGCATTCCTGGGGATTGGGGCATGTCCTGCAGGATTAATTCTGGATGTGGCCACAGGGGAATGGAAGTGGATTTAGAGCCCCTTCCCAAAGAGGGGTTTTGGTTTTGTGCTGCAGGTTCTCATGCAAGGGCTTCCCTAAATTTCTGGAGGAGCTGCCTGTGCTTTCCTGGAATTTCCTGCTGTGTTCTTGGCAGGATGCTGTGATAGCACTTTAAGAGAGTAATAAATAGCTTGTGTAAGTCGTTCCTTTAAGTTAGAGTTTCTATAGAACAATTTTACAAATTGTTGCATGTCACAGCTGTAAATGGGTCGAGCACATCGCCGAGTGTGGAGCTGACAACAACAAAAAAAAATCAGGGCTTGTACTACTCGTGAGAAGAAAAAAAGCTATTTTATACTCCATTAAACTGTTACACATCATAAATAATTTATGCTCAGCCTGCTCCGTTCTGTAGCAAAGATGATAAAAGTCGACATTTGCGGAGCATTTTCATGGATATCATCATTTTCATGACTTTCTGTGTAAGAGAAACCTCGTTCCTGCAGTATTCCCCTGGTCATTTTGTGGCTGGAACTGGGTTAAATGGTAAGAGTACATTCAAAATTGAGTCCCTGAGTCTTGCTCTGAGTTCCACAAGTATCTAGAATGGATTTAAAATATATTATAGAATTATTTGGGGTGGAAGGGACCCTAAATACGATTTAATTCCACCTCCCTGTTTTAGGCAGGGATGTCACCTACTTGAGCAGGGTACATATGTATTGTCTATATATAATTTTGCTCCTTTTATTTAATATTCTAATTTTTATTGGTTATTTCTATCATTTCCAGAAGTGTCTAAACACCTCATGTACTGTTATGAGGATGTCTCTGTTCCCAGACCAGAATATTGATGATTTTTCTACTTCATACTGAACTTTTAGACAATTCATACATTTTCTCAAGTATACAGGAAGGTTTTGAGAGTTTTTTGTGTTCTTAAATAAGCCCTTTGCTTTGCCAGTGAAAATGTCTTCATTTTTTCTTAGTGAAAAACCCTCAAACAAAATAGCATTGTAAAAATAAAACATGCCTGGAGATTAAAAAAAAGCCCAAACAACAAAGCTGAAGTCTTTTGGACAGCAGCATTTCTTAAAATGTGGAATTGAAAAGCTGACTGAATTTTTCAAGATCAAGATTCAGACATTTCAAGAGAAATGTCTGAATGGAGAACTAGTTCTGTTTATTTATAGAGTGTTTTGGTGCTTCTGAGTGTGTTAGTGCTGTGTTTTCCTGAGGTGTGGTGCCTGATGTGAAAACCTCAAAGGCTGAAATGGGCCTTCACTTAGAGCTGCTTGATTTCCTTTTGCTAATGAAAGTATAAAATGTGATTTTCCTAAAAGGGAACAGCTTAATCCAGTGAGTGGAATGTCCAGAACTGATTCAACTTGGGGGGAGCAGTGCTGGATTTAAGGATGAATCCAGAGTGCCATTAATAGAAATTACAGTTTGGGTTCCAATGTTGCTACTGGGAGTTCATCCTTAACCTAGAAATGAGATAACATCAACTTCTTATATTTGTGAAGACTGCAAATATTTCCCAAAATAATCTGCTTTTTGACAAATCAAATCTCATGTTTATACTCCTACACAAAATACTATCAGTTGGGTTGGAAAAATCCTTAAGATCCTCCAGTCCAACCGTTCCCAGCACTGCCAAGGCCACCACTGACCTCGTCCCCAAGTGCCACCTCCACATGGTTTTAAATCCATTTAAAGATGGGGACTTCAGCCCTGTTCCAGTGCTCATTATTTCACTGATAGTACTGATAAAACACTTGATATTTGTGTTTAATACCTTTGTAGTGCTGAATTTTAGATGATGGCAGAGATTTTTTGGCTTTTGTGTGTGTTCTTCAAAGTATTTTTGTGTAGATTTAGTGCATCTTTATAACAGAAATGTCACCTTCAACGTGTTTTGCATTAAAGGAATAATCAAGTAGTTTTGGTCTCTGTGAGAAAGTGGGTGTGTAATTATATCTTAAATTTCTCTTTGGTGTTACCTGTTCCTTTAAAGCTGCTTAAACCTGGGCAGAATATTGCAGAAAATATCTTCTAGATAATGAAATTCATGGTCCTCTGCCAGGAGATGACTTTGACTGGGGAACTGTCCTCGGACAAATTAGTGATGGTTCCCTTTGTGTAGAACATTGCAGAAACAGCAACAGCCATATTAAATCTTAATCAATAACAATGTTTCACTAATTACAGGAGCGAGTTTGTATATTGGATAAATTGCTGTTTGTAAACGTTGTATTATATTAACTAAACCAGCTAATTACCAGAGCAGAATAAACATAAGGTTTGCTAAAAGCTTCCATCCGTGGCTCGGAGCAGTGGCTGCTGTCTAATATTTCAGTCAATGTGGAAAACAAGGTAATGACATTATAAATACATTTATAACGCAGGGCGATTTCTTCTAAAATGCATGTAAGTATTATTGCTTTACTATGAAATATGATTTATTTAATGCATTTCAGCCCCCATAATATTAAGATATAATTGAGATGGGGGGAAAAAATTGCATGCAGTCAGAGTCTGCATGAAAGTGAATCACAGTCGAAATTGCTTGTAATTTTAAAGGCACTTAGGGGAATCGTGAAATTTAGCTAATGCAGCCTTTGGTGTAAAAAATGGGAAGAAAACAATTGGCCAGTCTTTCAAGTTTTATTTGACTTCACATGGTGAGGTTTTTTTTTGTTTCCTGGTGACAGCCGGGCTGGGAATGAATAAACAGAGCTGCTAAAACTTTATCCCCATCTCGTGATGAGAAATAGCTGCAGATGTGGTGAGGGCTGGGCATTTAGAGCGAGCAGCCAGAACAGAGCTGGGGGTGAAGCCAGGGGAAGGGAGTGAATGATAGCACAGCCAGCGCTGATGATCCGAGATGGGAATCGTTCTGCTGGTGCTGGGAATTCTGATGGTTATTGCTTTCGAAAGGCTGGAGCTTTCAGGTCTGGCCTTTATGGTTTAATTACTGTGTGAGCAGTTGCTGGTGATTTCACTAAATCACAGAGCTCCCACCACCAGCCGAGCTCTGCCCCAGCAATCCCACTTTTCTGCTAATGGACACCAGCCTGGGCTTAGCTTAACATGAGCTGGAGAGAATCTGGCACTGCTCATCGTCCTCAAGCTGGGTCTGCCTCCAAAGATGGAATAAGCAAGTCAGAATAACCTCAGCAGCCGGGCCGAGATCACTTGATCTCAGTAGGAGATAAAATGGGTGCTTGTAAAATAAAGCTCTTTTTGGTTTTTATGGTAAGAAACTTCTGTTGAAGAGATGACTTTGTGCTTTTAAGACATTTGTTATTTCTTGTGTAAAATGTATTAATGATTCCATAAAATATAAATCATAGAATCACAGGGTGGTTTTTTAAAGCTTGTCCCATTCCATCCTCCTGATTACAGAGAAAAAGTGTTCAGACAGAGAATCCTGCAATGCTTTGGGTGGGAAGGAGCTTAAATCCCATCCATTCCCAACCCTGCCATGGCAGGGACACCTCCCACATGTTCCCAGCCCTGTCCAGCCTGGCCTTGGACATTCCATGGATCCAGGGGCAGCCACAGCTGCTCTGGGAATTCTGTCTGGACAGACTCTGGGCTCTGGCCTGCACCTTCTCCACCCAGGAACATCAGGAAATGAAGGCCTCCAGCAGCTCCTCCCTGTCACTGTTGGACATGAAATGATTCACACAGACACAGCTCGAAGTGAGATGAAAGAAGAAGAAGGTTTATTTTGTCTTTTCAGTATTTATAGATTTTTGACAACGACCAGGGATTGGATAGCCAGGTCACCACCTTCCCAACCACACTGGCCATGAGAGACGTCCATCAAAAAGCATATCTTTAATGAAACGTATAAACACCTGTGTTTATAGTTACTTTCTTGAGAAAGGAGCTAGAAATTCTGAAAACAATATCGAAAGGCCTGATTCTCAGGGCGACACCTCCCGTTCCCCTCGCAGGAGCCAAGCGTCCCTCACCACCCGGCCCAGCAGCCATTGATGCAAACATTTCCCTGATTGACTTTACGAGTTTTCTCTTTGCTGGAAAAGTTGCAATGAATGGTTTAAGCTAATCCAATTCCCTCACTGCTGGGTAGCCACAAACAGCCCTGGAACTGTGGCAGTGGGATCAGTAACCTTTGCAGAGGGAGCAGCTGCACCTGGAAGATGATGTTGAATCTCATTTGACCCAAATTAATTTAAATCTCCTGCAATGATTAGTTACTTTGTGAGTAGTACAGACTGTAAAATTCTCTAAGCCTTTCTAATATTAACTCCAGATTACTGGATGTAATCACTTTTTTAATAAAGGAGAACTTGGAGGCTGGCAAACCACATTGGTTTTATTTTGTGTGATTAATTAAAAAGCACAGTAAGGATGAATAATAAACATAAAGAATTGGTAGCTCCACTGAAGCACCACAGCTCCCTTGCCTCTGTGTACTTCTGCAGGCCGTTGCCAAGAGATTTTGTGAGGATTGATTAAAATAGTTTGAAATAAGGCACTGTCTATAGAAGTTCAAAGTAATTGGTATAAGTACTTTTATTAATAAAGAGAGCTTCCATAGAATGAATTCTATCTTCGGGGCTCTCAAAGGGCTTTTGCAAGTTAAATATATAATTAAGTACATTATCTCACACTATTCACAGAATTTATTTTTTTTTCCTGGGGTAGAACACAGTAGCAATTTGTGGTGTGAAGATCTATGTGAAATTTTGCTGTTAAATGACAAAAACTCAGTTCTTGTATTGTTGAAATCCAGTGTACCACAACAACTGAGTGTTAGAACAGAGAGAGGGAGACCAGTACAAGCTCAGCCTAAAACTAATCAGCAGTATGAGCTTAGGGAAGGCTTGGGCTGCGTTCAGAGCAGAGGATGTGGAATTAACATCTGTCATGGTCTGCAGCTTTGTGTGGAGCTTTAATGACTCCTAGGCAAGGACTAAGCTCGGTCTAAAGTGGGAATTGTGAGCCTGTTGCTTTTTACCGTGAGGCTGCTCTGGGGAGTTGTATTTTTGGGTTGGGTCTGGTCTGGTGCAGCAGCCAGAGTTTATTTGGGATCAGCTTTGTGATACTGATTCGTGGAGACACAAAATTCCTATCTTGGAGTTTGTGGATGTGACTGGAGCAGCAGCTGGGTGAATGAGGTGGGGCCTGGGGCTGCTGCTCCTCCTGCACTTGGGTCACACCAAGCCCATGGAATGCTCCAGGCTGGGCAGAGGGGCTGGAAAGCTGGGAAAGGCCCTGGGAGCGCTGGTAACAGCAGCTGGACATCCCCAGGTGTGCCCAGGTGGGCAGGAGGCCGATGGCACCGGGATTTCTGCAGGAATGGAGTGGCCAGCAGGATTAGGGAAGGGACTGTCCCCTGGGCTAGTGCTGCTGAGGGACACCTCGAGTGCTGTGTCCAATTCTGAGCTCCTCAGCTCGGGAAGGACCTTGAGGGGCTGGAGAGTGTCCAGGGAATGGAGCTGGGAAAGGGTCTGGAGCCCCAGGAGAGGCTGAGGGAGCTGGGAAAGGGGCTCAGCCTGGAGAAAAGGGGGATCAGGAGGAATTTCTGGCTCTGCACAACTCCCTGCCAGGAGGGGACAGCCGGGGGGGTCGGGCTCTGCTCGCAGGAACAGGGACAGGAGGAGAGGGAACGGCCTCAGGCTGGGCCAGGGGAGCCTCAGGGTGGAGACTGGGAAAATTCCCAATTTTCCACAGCTGTGGAATCCCCATCCCTGGAGGGATTTCAGAGCCCTGTGGATGTGGCCCTTGGGGACGTGGGACACTGATGGCCTTAGCAGTGCTGGGAATGGTTGGACTCCATCTCAGAAGGCTTTTGCAACCTGAGTGATTCAATGATTCTGTAACTGAATTGTTCTGAGGCTGTGATCTAAAATCTTTTTTAAAACACCATTTAGAGTAGTGCAGTTTTTATCAAGGACTGACCTCCTTCCAAACTCGTAACAAAGTAAAATAAACAGGCATTGACATATAATGCTGAACAAATGGGATTTTTATCCATGTCTTCTATCACTTCCCTGGGACAGTAAATGTTTTTAAATGTGGCCTTTTCATGTATTTTTCTCTTTGAGAGCAGCTGCCACCTGTGTGCTGAGATCTGCTGAAGTCGAAGGGATGTTAAAGGTGTTGGGAATAAAAAAGTACAAATTAATGCCCAAATTATTGGTACCAGTTTCAGCTCCAGCAAAAACCTCTTCCTCCTTCCCATCCCCACATCCATAGCAGTGAAGTGAAACAAAATTTGATTTACTCAAGGAATGAAATGTGGTTTGGTTTAGATCTCAGGCTTTCTCCTAGGTGTGAATAAGTGTGAATTCTTGGAATAATAGTGAAAATATTATGCACGAAATAGAGATTTGACACGTGTGCTAATGCCCATGCATCTCTTGGTGTGTAGGGATGCATTTACAGATGGGTAATTCATTTTTGAGTTGACATCTCTGCAAAATAGAAAATGAATACTGAAAATAAATAAAATGATGGAATTTTTATCATTTTATACTGCTAGGAGTAATTCACCTGTAGAGCTCTGGCTTCAGAGGAGGGGAAAAAAGAGGATATTTTTCTAAATCTGCTTAGTGAACAGCACATTTCCATGTTTATATACGTCTGGTTGGATTTGTCCTTTTTGAATGTAAACCCTGAATTTTCCATCTTTTCCATGTCATCATCTCATGGCTTTTTCCCTCCGACTTCCTTTAAAGTCCATTCACTTTGGGATCCCCCATGTGGCAAATCCCTGCAGTGCAGCAACATTCCAGCTTTAATTTCCAGAATTCTTCATTAATATCTTTAGTGAGAGAAGGCTTTGAGGGGCTACAAACTGACAAGCTTTGAGAGAAAAAATAGTTCAGAAAGCAAATAGAGATTTTTTTCCCTCATTAGTTATCTTTTATTTCTTTTTCTGCTTCTGGGGGAAATCATTTTCAAGCTGGAGGGTGTCAAAATAAGCAGAATATAACCAATATTGAGTTAAATATTTACAACTAGAGATATTTTAGCAGTTCTTTATTGATGAAAATATTTTTTTCCTTAGGAAATTCAAATTGAGTGTAATAAAGAGAGAATGAACATGACTTAGACCAGTAATATTTAGTACTCGAAAAGAGTAGTTTTAAAGATGTAATTTTTTCAAAAAAACATAATTTTGGCTGGTTTTATGGACAACTCAAACCTCTGGATGACGGTTTAGCAATTCCAGCCCTGCACTCCATGGAATCCGTGTTTTCCCAGGACAGGTATTTTATTTTTGGGTTAATTTTTAACGTGCCCACAAATAACTCCACACCTGCAGGAATGCATTTTGTGTGTCTGGAGGATTTCTTTACCTTAATGCTTTTTTCCCAGTCCTTAAAAATGCACAGAATTACCTGAAATTGCATCTTTTTCAAGCTCTTTAACTCAGTGGTTGGCAAAGATCTTTTGTACACAGAATTTCTTCCGTCATTCTATTTTTCAGCACGACCTGTAGTGGCACTTCAATTTCAAAAACACGGCTGTGTCTCGATCAGCTTGTTTTTACCTCAGCAAAGTTAATATTAAGAGCTGCAGTTAATAATAAAAATTTCTTGGAGGAGACCAGGCTGTAACTTGAACTAGTGAGTGCTGATAGGGGCTCAGATAAGGAATAATTTCAGAGAATGAGCTTCATCAAACTGAACCTTCTGTCCATAATCATTGTTCCTGTCTTTAATTTCCTTTTACATGACCTTCCCTGATCGTTTGGGTGTCATCCCTGTAATGGTTGTCCACATAAAAGATAATAATTTAACACAATTGGAGTGAAAAGAGAGAAATTGCCACGTTCTGGATGTGCTGGACTTGTCACCACCAGGTCTGCAATATTTTCATGGGCACAAAGGACGGGTGTAGGTGAGAGGAGAGAATTTTTCATCAAAACTTGTTTTCATTTCATAGAAAAATGGAATAGTTTGGGTTTGAAGGACCTTAAAGATCATCCAATGCCACCCCTACCGTGGGCAGGAACACCTTCCACTAGACCAGGCCTGAAGCAGCAAAATATTTTGGTTTTTCATCGGTTGTTTTATGCTTTTGGTCTCTAAAAGTGATTTTTAAAATTATTATTATTTTATTCTTTATTATGGAGCTAAAGGGAGAACATGCATTAGGAAGGTACCAAATTGATGATTTGGGACTAATTACTGTGGTCAGATACAGTTAGTTGTCTAAATTTGTTTTAGTTGAACTGATGTTTTCGTTTCTGCTTGCAAGTTTGAGCTCATTTGATGTTTTCTACTGCAGAATTCCAGAACTGGGAAGTGCTGAGGTCCAGGCAAAGTTCCAAACAGCCAGAATTATCTTAAATCAAATCTGATGGGAGTAAAAAAAGCACAAATTCTTTAGCTTCTCCTGAAGTTTCCAATTTTTAGCAGCCCTGAGTGCAGGTTTTGTGGCTGGGCTTTTTTGGTTGCTCTGGAGAGGTTGAGTTTGTATCTGTAGGACTTGGCTCAGGCGCTGCCTTTTGGGGGAGATGGAGAAGCAGCTGCTGCTTTCAGTGCTTCAGCCTCTGCTCATTTTTGGAGAGGTATCCTTTTCCAAGGATGGATCCTTTTCCACATGATCCCAAACTGCTCATTCTTTTGTTTCTTAGGAAATCAGCCGTGAATTTGAGATCCAAGGTGTTGAGCATCAAGAAATAACCAAGACACCAAGCACAGCCAGACACAACCTGCATTCAGGGCTGCTGAAAATCGGTATCTTCAGCAGCAGCTCAAGAATTTTTGCTTTTTATAACTCCATCAGATTTGATTTAAGATAATTCCAGCTGTTTGGAACTTTGCCTGGACCTCAGCACTTCCCAGTTCTGGAATTCTGCAGCAGAAAACATCAAATGAGCTCAAACTTGCAAGCAGAAGTGAAAACATCAGTTCAACTAAAACAAATTTAGTCAACAAACTGTATCTGACCACAGTATTTGGTCCCAAATGATCAGTTTGGAGTGTTGGCACTCAGCTCTGGGGTACCAGAGCCAATCCAGAATTCTGAAAAGCCAAGATAATGAAAAAAGATCTTTTTAAAAATATATCTGCAGATATTAAGAATGAAATTATCACCTGCAGTTTGCAGCACTTGAGACTTCAGAGTTCTCTCATATAACCATAGAATTATTTAGGTTGGAAATTGATTTGAGATTGAATCCAACCATTCCCAGCACTGTCAAGGCCACAAAGTCCCCAAGTGCCACCTCCACACGACATTGAATCCCTCCAGGATGAGGATTCCAGCACTGCCCTGGACAGCCCTTTGGAGAAGGGGTTTTTCCTCTCCCCAGAGCTGTGCTGGTTGAATATTTAAGAAGGAGCCTGGACAGGGCAGTTCTGACAACTTCCGGTCTTCCCCAAATGGATGAACTCGGAGTGGGGCTTGAAATGGGCAACAGTTATTCAGAAAGAAAAGCAAAAATGTCTTTATGGAATTCCAGGAGAGCTGGGGATGGATGGGACATGTGGAGATCATCCAGCTCCAACCCCCTGCTAAACCTGGCTCAGCTGAAGAGGGTTGGTTTTCCTCAAAGTCTGTTTTTAGCAGTCAGAATCCCAGGATGGGCTGGGTTGGAAGGGATCCTTGGGATCATCTCATTCCACCCCTGCCAAGGGCAGGGACACCTTCCTCTATCCCAGGTTGTTCCAAGCCCTGTCCAACCTGGCCTTGGGCACTCCCAAGGATGGGGATATTGCTGAGAAGGTTAAAACAGTGAAAAAAAGCTTAGTTCTGAGAAAAAAAACAACCAATAAAACCCAAATACCACCCAACCCAACCCAACCCAACCCAAACCAACCCAACCCAACCCAAACCAAACCAAACCAAACCAACCAAACCAACCCAAACCAAACCAACCCAAACCAAACCAAACCAACCCAACCAACCAAACCAAACCAAACCAAACCAGCCCAACCCAAGCAAACAAACCAAACCAAACCAAACCAAACCAAACCAAACCAACCAAACCAAACCAAACCAAACCAAACCAACCAACCAAACCAAACCAAACCAACCAAACCAAACCAAACCAAACCAAACCAAACCAACCAAACCAAACCAAACCAACCAACCAAACCAAACCAAACCAACCAAACCAACCAAACCAAACCAAACCAAACCAACACCAAACCAAACCAACCAAACCAACCAAACCAAACCAACACCAAACCAAACCAACCCAACCAAACCAAACCAAACCAAACCAAACCAAACCAAACCAACCAAACCAAACCAACCAAACCAAACCAAACCAACCAACACCAAACCAAACCAACCCAACCAACCAAACCAAACCAAACCAAACCAACCAAACCAAACCAACCAAACCAAACCAAACCAACCAACACCAAACCAAACCAACCCAACCAACCAAACCAAACCAAACCAACCAACCAAACCAAACCAAACCAAGCCAAACCAACCAACCAAATCAAACCAACCAAACCAAAACAAAACAAAACAAACCGCCTCTCCCCAAACCTATATTTTGAGTTAATGATTTTTTTTGGCGGAGATCTTCACATGAGCATCACTAAGATACTCCTTGGAGCACAGAAAATTAATAAAAAAGGGTTTTGAAGACACCAACTCGAAGTTACCCTGAGGCTGAATTATCACAATATTTAAATTTCAATGTATTTATATATTACCTGGGTTGTTTATAGGAGAGAGCATTGATTGTTTTGCATTCCCAGCATCAGTGCTGATGAAATACTGTATAAAATTGTCACTGCCAGGTTTTCTTTCTGAAAATAGAGACTGAAATACAGAGGAATGGATTAAATTAACCCTGCTGTAGTAACAGGTGGGGAAATGAAACTCCTGCTCTCTGATTTTTAATTTTAGAACAGAAAAGTTCCTTCTTCTGCTTCTGGATTGATTTAATTCTTAGTTGCAGTTGCATTGGGGTCAGGGCAGAATGATTTCAGGTACACCTGATATTTCACTGTGCATTCCTCCTTCCACCATGGTTTTCATGGATGTAGCAATTAAAAGTAATTTTAAGACAAAATTTAGGAAAAATAAGGATCTGACATGTTGGGAGAGCTCTGTAGAAATTTCTTATTTTTATTTATTTTCACCCTCTGACTCTCCTGAACACATTTAATCCTCAGAGTTCTCTGCCCTGCTTTCATTTATTAGGAATGGTTTTAATTTGAAACATCACGTGGTTTTTTCTGTGACAATGCAGATCAAAGTGATCACAGGTTCCCCACAAATGTTTAGCAGCTCTTTCCACTCCTGGACCTTCAAATAATAAGATTAAGTTAATTTGTTCCTGCCTTAGATCTCTCTGTGGGCATGTGGAGCTTGCATGGCTGGGTTTTGTTGCATGCTGAGTGCTTGGCTTTTTTTAATTTTTATATTTTTAATATTTCTACATAAAAATAGATTCCATAGTTCTAAAAGAAACCAAACAAAAAAAACTCTGTAGTTTATTTAAAGCAGGAAAAATTGTGCTAACAAGAATCACTCAAAGCTGTTAAATAAGGAGTGTTTGTAACTAGATTATTTGACATAATTTTTGTTCCTTGTGAAGCTTTTAAGCAATTTTGGGAAAGAGGCTCCCTTAAACTTTGGCTCTTAGGCCTGAAGTTTGAGACGTGTCCCAAATGTGGGCACAGGTGTAAAATGTAAATAACTTTTCCTGTATAAATAGATCAGTGTTTTGGGAAGAAAGGAGGAGGGCAGAGTGGAGCCAGGTTTGATGATAATGAATTTTATTGATGGAATTCCAGAGTGCTCCCATTAGCCAGGAGCACCAGTGGGAATGGTTTCAAAATAAATGGGGATCCAGCCTCCCTGTGCACTCTGCTGAGATGGTTCTGATCTGATATTTTTCATAAGCAGATCATTAATTTTTTAAAAATTTAATATTCAGGCAAGTGAGTAAGGTTATAGACATAATTTCTCCTTTAAATCTAAATTTCCTTGCCATTATGGGTTTATGACTGTCTAAACCGCAGTGATAATACAAACTATTAACCTACTCCATTTAACTTATTCTCTTAGATGGTTTTATTCCTTTTTATCCAGAGGTTGGTTTTTTTTTCTTAATACCCAAGCAATCTTTGAATTGCTTACAAGAGTAATTACGAATTTCTGAGCATTCCACAGATTTATTTTTTTTTGTACCTGTGGAAGTATTAGAAATCATTTAACTGCAGACATCCCAAGGAAAAGAGCAGAATAATTGTATCTCCCATTCCTCATGCTTTGGGTGCATCTTAATTTTGAAAACTCCATCAATATCTTAAAAGAAAGAAAAAAATCCACCAGAAAAGACGAAAATTCCCTTCTTCCAGTTGCACTTCCCGGTGTTTTTTGGTAAATCAGGTTCTCCAGCTGTAATTTGGGATTTTGTCACCTTTGACCTTTTCCACCCTCAGCTGAAGATTTTTTTGTCTTGATTTGCTCCTTTTTCGTTCTTTTCCTTGATGGCACACCACAAATCATATTTTTAAAGCTTGTGTGGACCAAGAAAAGGTTTTTTTTACCTCCTGCACTCCACCCTTGAGGGAATCAGGTGCTGAGGAGGTGGAAGAGGTCGTTTGGTGGCTTAGCTCCTCTTGTCCAGTTGTTTTCATAAATTATAATTTTAAATGACGTGAATTATAAAATTGGAGTTATAACAGGATTTTCTGCTCCTTTCCCATTTCCTTGTTGGTGTCCAAAGGTGAGAACTGAGCCAAGTGAGACCTGGAAGGAGAATCCTCCTCCATCCTGAATCCAGATCCCAGAGCTGCAGATCCTCGTGCTCCTCCTTCCAGGATTCCTGGTTTCCTGCCAAGGCAGGGATTCATCCCTATGGAAATGGGAGATTCCAACCTGAGTTTTGGTCCCAATTCCTTCTCTGACTTCCTTAGGGAGGAATAAATGTTCAGGGAGAACCTTTCTGTCTTCTGCCTCCTCACCCACCTCCCCAGCAAAGTCTCCCTGGAGCCTTCAGGAGGAGAATTCTATCAGCCCTCTGTGTTTTCTTCCCAGATCCTTCACTTTTTCCCCCCATTTTATTTCCCTTTTTCCATAATTCCTGCATTTCTGTGTCTACTTGATTTACCAGTCTTGTTCTGAGAACACCTCAGGAGCAGGAGATGAGCTGTGCTTGGGGTTTTACCTTCTCCTCTACTCAACTTCTCATACATTTTTTAGGTTTTTTACATGTAAATGTGTCAGCAAGCAGAGAGGGGAATAAAATCCTTGGCACAATTGTTCCTCCCCTAAATAATAGACAGAAAAACTAAATTATACTCAGGGAATAGGAGGATAAAAGAGATTCCTCTCATGGAACTCCCAAGACTGTGAGTGCACAGGTGCTTGCACCCTCAGCAGTTATTTTATATCATTTTATAATATAATCATAAATATAATATATCATTATATAATATATTTTATACCTCCAGCTACAAGGGTGAATCTTTGTCTTCAGGTTTTCTTTTCTGTATGCAAAAACTCCATTTATAATATTGTTGTCACTTTTGAGCAGTTTGGGAATGTTTGTATTAAAGCTTTGGGGTTTTTTGAGGAGCTGAGCAAAGAGGAAATCAAATATTCAGGGACTTTGACACTCCCAGTTATATTAAAGATAAACAAAGAAGACCCTGTAAAAGTTTCAATGTTTGGTTTTGGTCCTACAGAATTGAGGGGTAGATTTGGAGTTAAGTATTAAATTAATTATAGACATAAATAAAATATATACTTATAAATATATCTTAAAATATATAAATATAAATAAATAATAAATGTATAAATAATATAAATATATTTATATCTAATCACACACACACATGTGCAAAAATTTATACTCAGAGTGAGGAAAAATTCCACCTGTGTGCCTAAAAAACACCAAAAAATCCACCTGTGTTTGCTTTACAGCTTAATTTTGATGGAACTAAGAATTCCAAATCCCTGCCTGCAATTTTTATGTCACTTGACCACAACTCCATTATTGGCTCTCATTTAATTTGGTTATCCTGAACATTAAATACTTCCATGGTTCCTTGAAAATCAACTTGTTTGCTGCTAGAATATTGATTTAGGAATAAAAATGTGTTGTCTGGAGTATTTCTCTGGTTTTTAGAGTAATGTAGACTTTGGCAGAAGTAAAAGCACTGAAAGGTGAGACCTCCACAACTCCCTGACAGGGAGAAAATCAAACATAATAAAAATGTCTGCTTTGAATAGGTGCATTCCTCTCTGAGAATTGCTCATTGATTTTATCTCAGATTTTGGGGTTTTTTTGGGTTGTTTTAAGTTTTCATTGATGCAGCAGCTCTGTTTACATGGAGCACAGACCATGTGCATTTTGGACTTCTTGTGTTACAGATGTAGAAAAATGAAAATTCATGTTCACTTAAGATTTTGAACCCTCACAGCTTAAATTTCAGGGAAAACTGCTGTGTCTGTTGTTTTCTTAATCACTCCTGTTAAATTTCAGGAGATATGAGGTTTTTCCCCATCATTAAATAAGATTCTTGCTCACTGTGTGCTACAGATTAAGCTTTCACAGGAGCAAACAAGACTCTCTTGAATTTTAGTTTATAGCAGGAATTTATATATTTTTGTTGTATATATATATCTGTATGTATCTATATATATCTCTCTATATATCTTATATTGTAATATATATTATATATTTATAATAATATATAATATAATATATAATAATATAATATTATTAATAATATATAATTATATATTTATTTTCTATTGTATTTATATATATTTATATATAAAATATATATAAATACCTATTTATATATATAAATATATATATAAATATATATATTTATATAGGAATTTCTGCTCCTGGGGTGATATTCACACAACAGAGATTCAGGGTTCCAGACTTTCCTCTGGAATGTCTGGGAGCTGGAAGTCACTGCAGGAATGACAATCCTGCTTCTCCCCCAGTTTCCTTGTCAGGATCTCAGTGTCCAAACACAATTTAACTTGGGCATGGAAAACACAGCCCTGCTCACCTGGAAATGGAGTGGAATGGGGCAGATGCCTGACACCGTCCCTTGGAATAAAGAGAGGGAAAAATTGTCTTTGCCAGGAGCTGGCTGGGTTTGGAAAGGTAAAATACAGATTTTATCTGTGTTTAAAATCAGGGCTGGAGCCCCTCTGCCATGGAGACAACTGAGGGTGCTCGTGTGGAGAGGAGAAGGCTCCAGGGAGAGCTTCCAGAACATTCCAGGGCCTAAAGGGGCTCCAGGAGAGCTGGAGAGGGACTGGGGACAAGGCCTGGAGGGACAGGACACAGGGAATGGCTTCCACTGCCAGAGGGCAGGGATGGATGGGATCTGGGGAAGGAATTCCTGGCTGCGCTGGGATTCCCAGAGCAGCCCCAAATCCCTGGAATGTCCAAGGCTGGGCTGGACAGGGCTTGGAGCAGCCTGGGACAGTGGGGGCTGTCCCTGCCATGGCAAGGGTGGCACTGGATGAGCTTTAAAGTCCCTTTCAACCCAAACCCTTTTGTGATTCCATAATTCCAGATGCACCAGAAGATCCCTGTGAGGATTTTCCTGCATATTGTTTTTATATAATTTTGGATGGTCAGAGACTGCTCAGGAATAAAATTTATTACAAGAAAAATGGGATTTCTCTCAGAAAACCAGATTTTTAACCTCTCCATTTGTGGGTATCTGTGTTACATAAAGGCAGAGTGTCAGGTGAACTTGAATATCTGAGTGACCAGGCTCGTAGGTGGGATAACTTGCTGATAGTAGCAAGGCAATTAAATGTAATTATAGTTACGTATAAAATATGTAATGTAATTTCTTGTTACTTGCAGTGCAAAAATGTATTTTTTTCCCTTTTTGAAATCTCTTAACCTCATACTCCTCTAGTCCTAAAATTTTTGAAAAGGAGAATCTCTTTAGAGTGGGGTAGAAGGGACCTTAAAGCCACCCATACCATGGTCAGGGACACCTCCCACTGTCCCAGGCTGCTCCAAGCCCTGTCCAGCCTGGCCTTGGGCATTTCCAGAGATCCAGGGGCAGCCACAGCTGCTCTGGGAATTCCATCCCAGCCCTTCCCCACCCTCCCAGGGAAGAATTCCGTCAATCCCTAGCCTGGGGTTTTTCCTGTTTCATTGCAGAGCCACCTCTTGTTTAATAACCTGGATCTCAGCAGGGTGTCGTGTACTCCGTGTTAGAAAGGCTGAATAAACATTTTATGAGATACTTTTCTCTATTTATGATCAGTCATGTTTCGTTCTGCAGATTTTTCCTCTTCCTCTTAAAGGACAGAGCAAAGTTGTAACTCTTCTATCATTTCCAAATTAATCTAATTGGAACAATTCTTTGCCATTCTCAATTTCATGCAAATATCAGAGCCATTACTTGTGCAAATAGTTGGTGTGTCTCTCCACGTTTAGAAAATTAAGAATTAATTCTCACTGTGGGCTAGGACAAGCTGTATTGCATGACAAATAGATTGGAGGCTTGCAGGAAAAAAAATAAAAAATAACACTTCACAAATCCAGCAGAGAGCTTTGCTTTCGAGCATTCACAGCGTTGGGCAACACAAAAAGATTGTATAAAAATTGACATGTTTTAGCAGCTCCCAAAAGAGGGTGGGTTTTTTGGGGGGTTTTTTCTCTTTTTCCCCATTATTATAGAAGTACTTGGCTGCTTCTATTTTTCTGAAGCATCCTATTGACTGGGATGAAACCTCTTTTTTAGAAAGCACTTTTAAGTGTTTGCTTTCCCTTCCAGATGCTCTCACCCACAACAGAAAAAACATTCGTGTTGAAATAATGGTATTCCTTTAGAAAATTAATGGATTGTGGAGTCTCAGACTCCTGGCAAGCATTCCTGAGAGCCTGAAAAAGGAAAAGGAAAGGAAAGGAATCTTTCCTGGCACTGCACGAGGAGTTGAACTGAGGGCACAGCTCGTCCTCCTGCACGGGATGGCGCTTCCCCAATTTTGGGGTCATTTTTGGGAGATGCAGGAAGGGCACCATGGATTATCTGGGCAGGGACACCTCCCACTGTCCCAGACTGCTCCAAGCCCCCATGTCCAACCTGGCCTTGGACATTCCAGGGATCCAGGGGCAGCCACAGCTGCTCTGGCAATTCCATTCCAGCCAGCAATTCTTTCCCCAGATCCCATCCATCCCTGCCCTCTGGCAGTGGAAGCCATTCCCTGTGTCCTGTCCCTCCAGGCCTTGTCCCCAGTCCCTCTCCAGCTCTCCTGGAGCCCCTTCAGGCCCTGGAATGTTCTGGAAGCTCTTCCTGGAGCCTTCTCCTCTCCCAGAGTGGAAGTGGGAAGGGAGAAGCCTGAGGAGCCAGCAGGGGTGGTTTCCTTTGGTGAACCTGGGACATGGAATCACTGTCCCTGTCTCCCAAGTGCTTCTCAGCACTTTTGTTCTTCTTTGGGTTGGAAATTGCTCTTTTTGCTGCCTGGATTTCTCTGTGCTCAGGACGGGGCTGATGCAGAAATTCACTGAGCAGAGACTTGCTCAAGCCATTGGATCCAGTCAGGGTTTGTGGCTCAGCAGTATTAAATTCCTCATTAACTCTTCTTTTCCCTGCTGATGAGATTCTTTGTTTTCTTTTATATCTTGAGTTCCATTTAACAGCAGTTCCTCACCCCCTTCAGCTGTTGCCCCAATCAAGGAGAGGCAGCTCTGCACAAAGCTCTGGGTGTGGATCTGCCATCCCCACAGAAATTCTCATCTTGAGTGTGGTAAAAAAAGCTGGCAAGGTCGATTTTAGACTTACTTTGTTTTCCTGGCTGTGTAAAAACAGCATCACAGCAGCTGAAAGGGGCTGAAATTTGGGTCTCAAATCACAGTTTTTGTCAGAAACAAAAGAAATACCACAAGAAATAAAATAGTTCCTTGGAGTTTCCTTCTGCTTGTGATCTTGAATAATTGACATATGACAGATTCCAGTGTTATTGTTTTATATATTGTTAAAGGATGTTTTGTACACCAAGGAATCCAGAGTCTGAGGTAGCTTAAAGTGTGGATGTTTTCAGAGGTAATACAAACATCTCAACTTTTCAGGTTTTGCTGAGTGATCGGCTTCGCTGATAACTTGTGGCAATGAGTTCTGCAGGTTAATTATGCATTTAATTGGTTTCAAATTTGTTGCTTTTCAATTTCACTGTTCACTGAATATTTCCTCGGTCTTGTATTATGAGAGGGAGTAAATAGGAGAGCCTGGCTCACCTTCTCTGAACATTTAATTATTTTGTGTACCTCTCTGCTGTACACAGAGGGGTTTGGTCTTTCTGTATCTCCAGCTTCTTTCTTTTCCAAAGCTCTTCTCTGCAGTGCCCAGAATATAAATATACAGTGAATGACCAGAGGATCTGTGAGGATCTGAATTTTATTTTTATCAAATATTGTGATCTTATTGTGGTGCTGTCTTCTCCTTCCTCTTTGCTTCCTAAATCCCCTCATGTTTTTATCTTGTTTTAACACACAGGACAAGTTTTCATTGGCTTTTCCTGCAGGAATATGAAGTTTTTCTCTGGGTCTTTATAGTCAGGATAAAACCAGTCAGTTGACTTGTGCTTCCAAGTTATTTTCCGCTTATCCTCATTGGATCCATCCCTGGAAGTGTCCAAGGCCAGGCTGGCCTGGGCTTGGAGCTCCCTGGGATGGTGGGAGGTGTCCCTGCCATGGCACTTCAAGGTCTTTTCCAGCCCAAACCCATCTGGGATTTTACCTGCCATGATCTTCTCTGGTTTGACCTTTTTTGGCCATTTCAATACAATAATTTCTATGAAATCCTTGAGGATTTCACTGAAGTTCATTATCACTTGCTTTACATTTTTCTGTGCATAAAATGCTATTGATCCTGTTGGACAGCTGCTTTATTCTTTCCAAGTGTGACAGAAATTTACACTAAACTGTATAAACATTTTAGTAAAACCATGTAGAGCCATGGTTTTGGAACAATCCGTGCAGTGTTAAACCCTTTAAATGTTGTGTCAGCAAATGTTCATGACAGGGATGTCAGGGCACGGAATAGAAATGTCAGCATCAGTCCCTCTCTTCCACATATTTCCTGCCTCCAATTACTTAATTATATTCATAAGTTTGAGGGTTTGTTTAGTTGCCCAGTCCCAAATTTCTGGTACACTCAGACATTCTCCATCTGAACAGGGAAAGGGCTTTAAAAAAAATAAATTATTGTCATTTGTTTTTCTGCTATGGTCTTCACAAAGCTCAAGTCTTTGTTTCCCTCCCTGTCTTGCATTAAATCTGCTTTTTCCATCCAGTTTGAATATTTTCAGTGTTTAGAATATTATTTATTTCTGTTAGAATAACAGAAACACCAGCAGAGCTTGAAGTATAATTATGTTAAACACTGCACAGATGTGTAGTGAGTTCCAAGCTCTGCCCTGGAGACTCTGCAATCAAATGAGAAGAGAAATAAAAGTGCAGTGAGTGGAAGTTGGACACAGAAATTCAATGACACATATTATAGGATTATATAAAAGGAAGATGCTCACCAATAATCGATGTATAAATCAATCCCAGCCCCATTCAGAGCTGCTCTACTCAAGGTAATAATTCTCTGGTGTTTTTATTTCAGGATAAGTTGTTCAGTCTTTAAAGAAAATGCTGAAAGACCAGCATTGTAATTTAGTAATTAAAATACAAAGAGCATTAAATCCTGCTGTGTTCTCCCACTTCCCAAGGCTTTGCTGGATCTTTGTTTCTGGTAGTAATTTAAAGAGTTACTGTAACTATGTGGTATTAACTTAGGATTTTCACACTTAGTTAAATATTTTATGGGTATAAAGTGAAGAACTGCAAACTGTCCTATTAATTATTTGAATTGAGTTTTTAGAGTGCTGGAAAAAATGAAACAGAGCTAAAAATGGACTTACTAATTGGGGTAAATCTTTAGTTTGATATTTGTGCACACCAATTACCTGTTCTTTACCATGTGAATTTTTTGTGTATCTCAATGCCAAAAGGTCTTTGAGGAAAGTTGGGGTCTTTGAGGAAAGTTGGACATTCCAAAAGTTCACCTTGGCAATGCTGAGGTTAATCCCTGAATTTCACTGTTAAGTCAAATATTCTGTTTAAAGATTCATTTGCTTCTGAGTTATATCTTCAGTCTGAAATTATCTGCTGGTTACAGTTCTTTTATTCTCAAGCTGAATAGGAAAATCTCTGGGAAATAAAATGGCTGCATAATTTGAGACAGAATCAATGAGTTTTGATGGTTTGTTTATTACTACTAAATAGAGGAATTCAATTTAACATGATCAAAATTCAGAAAAACACAGATAAAATACCTTTAAGACAACAGATTATCTGTATTTTTAGTGCCTTTTTGAACATCCAAAGATGAAGGTTCTGCTTGCATTGTATCTTTCAAATTGAGAAACACCTGATGTAGTTACAAGTGACTCAGTTCTGTGTCTTGAGCAGAAATCAATCCCTTGAATAGCAGAGCAGCAATAAATGTCCTTTTATTTGCTATTCCAAAGTGGATTTCCCTCCCTGGGCATCATCACTTTTTGCCTTCAGTGGGAATTGGTTCTCAGGATAACAGATTGAGCAGCCACTTCCAATGAGGCAACCTTTGCTGGGAGGGAATGATATCAATTCATGCAGAGTTTGGATCACTTGATAGAAGAAGTGGGATATTCACAGATGGAAAATAACTCTGGAGAACAGCCCCTGATGCTGAGAGGCCTCTAATAAACACAAAATACAGGAGGTTTTCAATGGGATTCCAAATGAGATTTGCTTTGAAGTGGCTTCAATGAGGTGGTGAATTTTTATTGCTTTTATTAATGCAGCATCCCTAAGAATTATTTCACTCTTTATGTGCAGTCCATTGAATCTTCAGTTTACAAAGCACGAGAATTGGGCTTTTAAAATGGTGATAATGCTGGGTTTTGGACTGAAGAATGAAGAGTGCTAGGTGGAAAGCTTAAATTTCAAAATTTTCTCTGAATATTTGGGTATGAGACAGCTGAGGTGCAAATTTCTTCTCCCTGGCTTGGTTTTGGACCTCACTGGTGAATTTTTGGAAGGGTGGTGCTTCCTTATGTTTTGCTTTGTTTTGCATCATGTTTTGTTTCAAAATGCATCAAATATTGGCTGACTGTGCTTAGCAATAACTTTTCTTTACCCTTCTGTTGTTTAATCCAGGAATTTAAAAATATTTCTACAAAACCATCGTTAATATCAATTCTGAACACGGTAAAAAAAAATGGCAACGATATTTATGATTTGCTATAATAGCGGTGTAACAACAAAGATGGAAGTAGAACACAGTCCTAAATCAGTTTGCTGACAGGTTTTTTTCCTGAATTTTACAGGATAACGGTCCTCTTGCTCTCTTTTATAGAGAGAAATCCACTTTGGCTCCTATGGAGCAGTCTCTGCTTCTTTCAATTTAGTGAAAAACTACATATTTGACATATGACTGAAACATCAGAAGCTGTCAGCCACGGTTAGAGACAATATTTGAATTGCTACAAATACCTGGCAGCACTACAGATAGTCTTTAAAATGTTTGATCTCCTTGGACTGTGTTGGCTGACTGAAAAGCATGGATAGAGTTTCAGGAATAAGTCATGCCTCTCTTTCATTCCCAGTGACATGCAGAGATGTAATTCAGATTTTTTCAGCGTCTCTTTTTCCTTTGAACCACGGTTGGATGGAAACACGAGGCTTTTCTGCCTGTTGCTAATCACTAGAATAGTCATGAGTGTATTTTAATTTTTATTTGCAAGGAAATAAAGTCTTCAGAGTCTGTTGTTTTGAAGCTGAACAAACCAGATGGTTCATTTGGAGTTTGGTGAGAAGTGGCAGCTTTTCTTCAGTGCTGATATTGTACAAGGATGGGCTGGACAGGGCTGGGAGAAGCCTGGTCTGGTGGAAGGGCTTGGAATGAGAAGATCTTGAAGGTCTCTTCCACCCCAAACCAGTCTGGGATTCTGTAAATGCTTCTGAAATGTAAATTTCTGGTCACTTGGTACAAATGTGTGATTTTTCTGCTCTCGTTTTGCGGTAGGGTCATAAATCAGGCTGGAAGAACTCAGGGTCCTCTCAAGTGGTTTTAAAACTTCCCTCCTGCTGCTTCTCCTCCGTGAGCCCTGTCCCTGCACGGGGTCTGAGGGGGCCTTGCAGATGGAGAAGGCTCAGCAGAGCTTTCTGTCCCTGTGCTGGGAAGTTCTCAAACCCCGGCTGGACACAGCCTTGGGGTGCCAGCTGTGGCCTCTTCCCTGCCCCTGCTTGAGCAGAAACCTCTGGGATCTCTCTGGGTGTGTCTGCTCTCCCTAAATCATCCACCTTCTCCTCCACGTGACCCTCGTTCTGCAGGGGCTGCCCAGGGAGGTTCGGAGCCCCCGTCCCTGGAGGTGTCCAAGGAATTCCTGGAGGTGGCACTCAGAGCTCTGGGCTGGGGATGAGGTGAGGATTGGGCACAGCTTGGCTTTGGTGATCTTGGAGGGCTTTTCCAGCCTCAGTGATTCTGAGATTTCCCTTGTTCAGCTTTTTATTCTGGCATAATACAATATAACTCTGCTTGTTGGGGCAAAAACCTCAATGAGTTTCTGCCTTGGTGGAGAGCGACGTTCCTGTGGGTTTTCCTGTACATATTCCCATGACTCACATTAGGATTGGAATCTGTAACTCTTTCCTTGGCATTTGTACATTTGTGTTTTTCTCCTTTGGTCTATAACGAGATTCAGTAAATGAAGCTTCTTGTCACATCTTCCGTTCTACACTAGATCCTTACTTGTTCATAAATTCAGTTTTTTAATTTTCTCCATTAGCCTTCTCCTCTCAATATGATCTTTTTTATCTGCTCGACTCACTCTTTTAGGACTTCATTATTTTTAGAAAATTTACTGTAGCACATTTGATGGTAATTACAAAAGCTTGTTTTAATTACACTTGTCAAAGACTCCGTTTTATGATGCACTGTTGATGCTGCCGTTTCCAGTTCCTAACAATTCTCCACCTTTACAAGTGGAAATGAACGTCCCTCTTTTCAAGAGTTGTGTCCACATGATTTTTTTTGTGCTTAGGGATGATTTTATGAGTAGTGATAATTTAAAAGGAATTCTTTGAGGAGGAAGGGACCAGCATCTGTTCCCAAGAATGTCCATAATTTCCTCGCATTGCCTGTTCAGAATGATGGGTGTATTTATATGCTGAAATAGAAGGTTAAAAATTAAAACTGGGGCAGTTCAACATCCATTAAATGTGGAAATTGAGATTTTTTTTTTTTCTTGGGACACTCCATGCAATGGAAAAGGAGCGTAGTTTTGCTGATTGTAATAATTTATGCAAATAATGCAGCTTTATCTGATTTTATCAATGTGCAAATGTGGATGCACAGGGCTATACCTGGGTGAGTGGGAGAGAAATTCAGTGAATGTCAGATCTTTGGGAACATGCAAGGTCAGGCTGGACAGGGCTCTGAGCAGCCTGATGGAGTTGAAGATGTCACTGCTTGTGCAGGGGTTTGGGAGATGATCCTTAAGGTCCCTTCCAGCCCAAACCATGATTTATGAAATGCCCAAAAACTGTTTTACCCTGCGACACTCACAGCCTAGACCTGAATTCCGAGCTCTGGAATTCACACCTAGTTCTAACCCATGGATATGCTCATCCAGCAAACCTCAGGTTGGAAAAGGCATAGAAAACAAGTGTGGTAGAAGAAGATCATGCTTTGAGAAAATCAGGTTTCGAGATGATCAGGTTTTGAGAAGATCATGTTTTGAGAAGGTCATGTTTTGAGAGGATCATGTTTTGAGAGGATCATGTTTGGAGATCATGTTTTGAGAAGGTCATTCTTTGAGAAGATCAAGTTTTGAGAAGATCAGGTTTTGAGATGATCAGGTTTTGAGAAGGCCATGTTTTGAGAAGATCATGTTTTGGGATCTCTCTAGTGCTGGTGCATCCCACTCATCCTGAGCTGCCAGCAGATCTCCTGTGAGATGGTGCTGAGGGATCATCCTGTGGGATGGTCTCCTGAGGGAGCTGCCACCACTCCCTTTTAACCTTTAATCCATTAATTTTTCCTACAGGCTCATTCCCAAGATCTGCAGATATTCCATGTGGGCTTTCCCATGAGAGGAGCCCTCATTGCTGTGCTCAGCATTTCCTTTGGAAAATCCTCACTCTGATGAGACAAGAGCTCTTCCAGCTCTTCCAGCCTCAGTGCCAAGTCTGGGGTCCTTGGATGTGCCTTGGGAGGTCACCAGTCCCTTGGTGTCCATGCCCTGATGTTTGCTGAGATGATCCTGGAGCAAGATCTTCAAAGGACTTTAACCTGGCAATGTTAATTTCTAAATTCAGACTGGACTCTTATTTTGAAACAGATCATTCTTTTCCCAGGAAAACACAAACTGCAGCTATCTCAGCAGTCCCACTGTAAATTTTTGGGATGTTAATGAATTTGGGGCTTGGACTCCATGCTGAGGGGCAGCTCCAAACCTGGGACTGCCGAAGGCTTCAGGAGCTGAGTGAAATCTGCCTACAAACCGACATTAAACCACCTGATAATGTTTTTTTTTATCCACTCCTTAAATAATAGCAATTTATGTCCACACACACCTGGAATCTTGTCACATCCAGCAAGAGATTCCTTTTTATTTTTAAAATTGAATTATTAAACATAGATTTTTCAATCAGCTGCTTATTTGCTCTGTTCTGTCTCACAGAGGATAAAATAAATGTAGTTTTGTTGTATCCAGTGTGAGCAGGGCTTGGTTTTTTTGATGGCTCTGCAGATGTCCCTGCAGTCAGGTACAAGGTGATTCCTGTAATTTTTTTGTAAGGAAGAAATCCATTTTTCCAGTGACGGCAGCTCCAACCAGTGCTGTGCCAAATCCAGGTGATACCTTTGAAAACAAAACCCAGGCTGGCCTTTAAACTTTGGTCCAACTTCCTTGGGATTGCAGAGAAACTGTGTTAAATATTGGTGATCTGGTTTAGGTATTAAATTTGGGTGGTTTGGGAAGCAGAGGTGGCTTTTTGAAGCTGTTCTTTAAAAAAACACCCAAGCAGAAGTTTTGTTTATTAGAATTTCTTTGTGAAGAAGCAACAAACCTGTTCCAGTATCTCATTTACACCTGAAAGGCAACATTCAGGTAATTGAAAACATGGCTGTCCTTAATTATTTTCCTTCAGCTCATTGACATTCACAGGCATCTTGTTGCTGCAGCCCCATCCATACAATATTACTTTTTACAGGTTTTTATTTTTGCATTCAGTCCTCCTCTATTGGCATATTTATAGTCTCCTCTATAAATGAATAATTTTATTTATTATTTATTCATTTCAACTTTGCTGTCTCTGTGTTACTGTACAAGTGTCGGGGTGGAAGAAACTTTCTTGCTGAGTTTCTTGCTTGCCAACCAAATCTTCCATTACTTTCACAACACAGGGAAGCAAAACTTTGGATAAACAGATCATTTAGTATTTTCTATACACAATTTCTTCTTTATCAGTGACAGATCAGGGCAATGAGCAGTAAAATCCAGCTGGTTTGATGATTAATTATTTTGAGATGGGACAGGGAACCAAACCCAAAAATCAACCCAAAAAACAAACCACCTTCCCAAATAAATCAAATTTCCAGGGAAAATCTTCCATTCAGTGATATCCTTGGAATAAATGTTATTGCATTCCCTGATCACAGCAAAACAGAGGAAAAGGATTTAAGCTCAGTTTAAATCCTGGAGGATAAGGATGGTTTTTGTCTCCTCTGTCATTGCTGTGCCCTTGACCTGTTGTGCTTTACACCCTGCAAAGCTCTGCCCTCGTGAATCGTCAGAAATGGGGTGAGTGAATTCAGTCAGGAGGTTCTTCCCTTGGTTTTGGGTTTTATTCCATCCCATTGCCATTCCAGAGTCAGTTTTAGTTCCAGGTCTTGGACAGAATCGTGGGGAACACAATTGGATTGTAAGAACTGAACCTTACCTGAGTTCTCCTGAGCTTTATGGAATATTAATTCTATCTTTTCTTTTATTAATTCTATCTTTTCTTTGTCACTCGCCTGTTTTGCACAACAGGAATGTTCTGGAGATCTTCTGTGTTTTGGGGCTCATGGGTGGTTAGACATGGAATATTTGCATTGGGTGCCTATGAAGATGCCTTGCAGATATGGAATATGAAATGTGGAATATGAGATCTGAAATATTATACATGGAAAATGGGATCTGGAATATGAGATCTGGAATATGAAACATAGAATATGAGATATGAAATGTTATATATGGATTATTAAATCTGGCATATGATGCATAAAATATTAGATCTGGAATATGAGATATGGAATGTTATATATGGAATATGAGATCTGGAATATGAGATATGGAATGTTATATATGGAATATTAGATCTGGAATATGAGATCTGGAATGTTAGATGTGGAATATGAGATATGGAATGTTATATATGGATTATTAAATTTGGCATATGATACATAGAATATTAGATCTGGAATATGAGGTCTGGAATATGAGATCTGGATTATTAGATATTGAATATTAGATATGGAAAAGGAGATCTGGAATATGAGATCTGGATTATTAGATATTGAATATTAGATATGGAATATGAAGATACAGAATGTGATACCTGGAATATGAGATATTGAACATGAGATATGGAATATTAGGTGTGGAAAATGAGATCTGGAGTATGATGTATGGAATATGAGATATAGAATGTTATATATGGAATATTAGATCTGGAATATTAGATATGGAAATATGAGATATGGAATATGAGATATGGAATATTAGATCTGGAATATTAGATATGGAAATATGATATATGGAAATATGAGATATGGAATATGAGATATGGAATATTAGATCTGGAATATGAGATCTGGAATGTTAGATGTGGACTATGAGATCTGGAATGTGAGGAGTTCTGGCACAAGTTTCCAGAGAAATTTGGCTGCCCCTGGATCCCTGGACGTGTCCAAGGCCAGGTTGGATGAGGCTTGGAGCAGCCTGGGATGGTGGAAGGTGTTGGGGTTGGAATGAGATGATTTTTAACCCAACCAATTAATTCCAAACAATTCCAACCCAAACCATTCCATGAATCCGTATTAGGGAGAGGATGCTTTGGGGGGGACACAAAACCTGCAGTGAATTTTAGGTGGTTCTGGAACCACCAGCTCTGGGAGGTCATCAGGGATTACCTGTAAGAAACAAACCCTGATCAGTACAAAACATGGGAATTTGGCTGTGGAATATTTCATGGAATGAGCTCTGGAGAACCTGTAATTAGCGAGGCAAGGCTGATTTAAATACTGGTGGGCAGGGCATGTGCTCCATGGAATTCTGATGGAGAGGCTGGCAGAGGACAGAGTTTGATTCATCTAAAATATGGCTTTTGGGGGTATTTTTTAAGAAAAGACCCCAACAATTTTCAAGTAGTTTTCTGCATTTTTCCAGATACATCTGACATGCCTGTGGAGTTTTTCTTTTTGCATTGTTTCTGTTCTGTAAATTTATTATTATATAATAAATTTAATTCGAATTTTAACTTTTCTTGCATGCTTCAGGACATAGAAACCAAGGTAAGCAGCTGAATAAGGAAAGAAGGGAAAATCCAAACTTTTTAATGTATTCCTTGGGTGTTTACTAAAAAAAACCCAAAAAATCGATCTTGACAAAGGGAATTGAGTCTTATATGTACAATATGTGGTGTAATTGTTATAATGACCTTCAGTAGATAATTATCAGTCACTAAAGATATTTTATTAAAAAATTATGAACCTGGAAAGTATTTGCATTGATAATTTAGGTGTTAAATCCTTGATAGCTTGTTAAAAATCACTTGTCTGCTATTTACACTGCAAGACTTACAGCTTTATATATTTTTAATAAATTCCTCTGTGCATATGTGCTTTTTAAATGTATTTTCTAATTTTTAATGAGTTCCCTTAATCCTAGAAAATGGGAAATACTGCAGATGAAAAGCCAAAAACATCAATTTGCTGAGAGCAGTGTCTCTTAGAAGAACACTCAGGTCATTCTAGGATTGAAAAGATAAATATTTTAAATTATTCTGTATTATTTTAGATTATTGGACATGAGAGTGATCCCATGTTTGAGTTTTTCAATTTAGTGGATACTTCAACCAATCTGGGACTTTCCAGAGGAGTAATTCCTAATTAAAGAGGACAGGAGAGTTTTGGATGCACTTTTTAGCAAATACATAAAAGGATTTTGTTCTTCCCAAATATCCACCTCTTTAGAATTAGGTTTTCCTAAGTTTAGAAGTGATTTGCCAAGTTAATTCAAATTAAAAAGTAAAAATAAATCCCAGCCTGGCGCATTCTGGTGATGTTTCCAAATCCATTTGGGCAGACTTGGGCAGAGCTGTTGAGGAGGGGAGGAAAAAGCCCAGAATTATGAATAATATCCTTGATTCAATAATTTTATTATTCTCTTCCTTTTTTTCTAGGCCAGGCAGCTGGAAGAGAAGGAGAGGGAGCTGAAGAAACACGATGCCTACTACAAAGAGCAGCTGGCTCGGCTGGAAGAGAGGGTAAAACCTTTTTTTCCCTTTTTAATGAATATTTTTCCCCCCCTTTTTTTTCTTCCCCTTTTCTGCTCATTTCTGCTCCTGGTTATATTTACAAGTTGACTTTTTTAAGGAGGTAAAGATTAAAATTCTGGCCAGAGGGGTTATTTTTGTATTGCTGGTGCTGTTTCTGGCTTAATATTGACAAGGTGGAAGGTTTGAAGGGAGAATATTTGTTTTCTGTACTAACAAACTTCTCACATTCGCTGTGGGATTTCATCTGTCACGGTAATTACAGACAGAAAAATGAAATAATGAGGTTATTTTACACCAACGCTGATGAAGAGCCAGTGAAAGTAAAGAAGTGTCACCAAGTAAAATAATTTAAATTAAAATAACAACAAAAAAAAGTAAAGTGTGAAGGGACATAGTGAATTTCTGCTTTCAGTGGGTGGAATTAGTGATTCCTCCATCAGTACATGGAGAGTTTAATTTTAATTCCAAGTTTATACCATGTTTAAAAAGCACTTCTGTGTCTTTATCTCATCACAGACTTGAAATTAAACTGTAGAGAGCAGCTTGGGAAGCTGTGGGACTTGCTTACAGTGGCTTAACATATTGCTGTTAACATTCCTATTCTTTACAGGGTATTATTTTATAGGATGTTAATTTCAAATAATTACTGCTGTCATCATTTCCTGGCTCCCAGGTTGGTTGTAACCTCCAGCCTGAATACATTTTCCTCCTTTACCCTCTGCCTTCTTCCTGAGCTTATATATCGGTGATTAATTTGGATTTTTTTTTTGTTAGTTAGTTGTGATAATTATTAACAGGATGCATATTCATTGAAGCAGCTTAGCAGGCCACAAGAAAACCCCTTGTTTTTCTGGATTAGGAAGAAGAACATGTTGCATGAATTATCAGTGTGTATAATTGGTGATAATGAATATTTTAAATCCGGGGTACATCCGATACCATCTCGGTGTTTTGTCCTCCCTTTTTGAAGATGACATTAATGAAGTCCCGTGCTCTTGGCAGTGAAAAGGAGTTTGAAAGGATGAGGGGAAATCAGTTTAATGATTCTAAATTGGTGCATTATTTAAACAGCTAAAAATTAAGATCCTTCACCAAATAACTCCGCAGAACACTTTCCTTTTTCTCCAGTGGCTGCCTTGGTGGTGGAGGAAAAAGCTTCAGTGGGATTTTATCCAGACTGGATTTTCTGGGTGGTTGTAGCTGTGTGGAATAATTCATGGCAAAGGATGTCTGATAAATCATGGATATTGGACAGCTTTTTCTTTCCCCTTTTTTTACCTTTTACATCTTTTTAGATGTTTTTCTTGGTCACATATTTTCCTTTCTCACATTCATGTGGGTCACTGGTATGGTGGCTTCACTTGCTCCTGTTAGTGAAGACTCCGATGTGTGTAAATACATTTTTGTGCTGTGTGAGGGAGATAATGAACTTTAAATAACTTTATTTGAGTTCTGCTGGAGTGCCACCCCCAGGGGATGTGAAATAGGAAATTCTGCCACCTCTTGGTTTCTCTGCCTGGCTTGGAAATCCCCAGGATTGCAGCAAGTAGAGATTTCCTTGCTTTTTAACCATGGGTGGTGTTTACTCTGTGTTCAGAGTGGAGTTTTTGTGGTACCAAGCCTTGTCTTTTCATTCTGACTCCTTATTTGTCAGGTAAAATCCTCTGCTTTTCCAAGTTGTCATCCAGTTTGTCATCAAGGTAGATTTTCATCTCTCTCCTACACAAAAAAAGTGCTGTTCCAGCTCTGATAGGAGCGAGCTCTGTGTTCCAAATCTGACTTGGAATTTCTTCAGAGGGGTGGAGACTGCGGAGTGAAAACCTGGAAAAGCAGAGGGGTCAGAGCTCCTGCAATCTCACCTTCCCCAAGGCTGGGCCCTGCAGCCCTCACTGGGCTCACCTGTGAGCTTCTGTGCTGGGAAATTTGAAAATTGGGATGGAAATAGAGCCAAAAAAAAAAAAAAAAAGGAAAGTCTGGAAATGACAGAGCATGAAAAGAGGCTGGTTTGTTGTTCCTGAACTTGTCCTGCTTTCAGTGGAAGGTGCACAGAGACAGAGCAAGGGCTGCTCAGCAGAGGGAATTTCGGAACAGGAGGTGGGGTGGGAGCAAGCAGAGCTCGGAGAATTAATGTCAGGGTGCAGAAATGTTCAATCCGAGTCTGTCACCTGTGACAAAGAATGCTAATTACAATCTCAGATCATTCCCACATCAAATAAGCACACTTTAAAAACACTTCAGTTATGCCTATGTGGTATTTCTGGCTGTTGCATCATGAAGTGTCAGAGCTCATCTCGATGATTAATTGGCTTTTTGATTACTTAGCCTTTTCAATTAGAAGCTTCGTATTTGTGTTCTTCAGTGCTGCTGAAAAAACAATGCAGACGTTGATAATAAAGGGAGATGACAACAGGACAGATTAGTGTCAGCACAGCGTGCTCCTTATGGAGAAAATTATCCATATTCAGTGCCAGATGAAGCCTGTCAATTATAAAATATTTCAGTGACTGAGGGAAGATGCTCAACCTTTACTGGGTATTAATACAGGACAAAATAACTGCACAAGTGACAGCTGCGATAGTAAAACATCAACAGTTCTATTCTCCAGGGGAATAACCGTTCATAAATTTGGTTTATGTGCTAAAAACCTTTTGATACTTCCCCAAAACCCAGCAATTCCCCTAACAGCTGCCAGTGTTTCTAGGTCAAAGATAGCACATAAGCTATTAGTTATTACATGCTCCACAGCAGCAAAGCAATAGCAGAGAGTTTAACAAAGCAGTTCAAGAACAACCTTCCCCTGCTCTGCATCTGACTGGGGTGTGCAGCTGTGATTTGGGTGTTCACACGTGAAGCTTGGAGCGGAATTTGTCACTGTTTTTCATTGTCCACCTACAGGATGAAAGTGGTTCTTGACTACAGCAAAACCCAGAGGTGAAACAGTGCTGAAGTCACTGAGTTTTGTGTTAATTATTTACTTGCAAGTGCAAGATCCTGCACAAGGTTCAGGGCAATCCAAGCACAAATCCAGGCTGAGAGGAGAAGAGGGTGGAGAGCAGCTGTGGTGGAAGGATTTGGGGATTTGGGGAATGAGAAGCTGAACATGCCCTGGCCATGGGCATTGGGACCCAGCACCCACCGTGGGCAGCATGGGATGGGAGGGATTCTGTTCCTCAGCCTCCCTCAGGTGAGACCCCACCTGCAGAGCTGCCCCAGCCCTGGGGACAACAGCAGCAGGACCTGGAGCTGCTGGAGCAAATCCAGAGGAATCCGTGGAGCTGCTCCAGGGCTGGAGCCCCTCTGCTCTGGAGCCAGGCTGGGAGAGCTGGGAATGTTCAGCTGGAGAGGAGAAGGATCCAGGGAGAGCTTCCAGTACATTCCAGGGCCTGCAGGGGCTCCAGGAGAGCTGGAGAGGGACTGGGGACAAGGCCTGGAGGGACAGGACACAGGGAATGGCTTCCCACTGCCAGAGGGCAGGGATGGATGGGATCTGGGGAAGGAATTGCTGGCTGGGCTGGAATTCCCAGAGCAGCTGTGGCTGCCCCTGGATCCCTGGAATGTCCAAGGCCAGGCTGGACACTGGGGCTTGGAGCATCCTGGGACAGTGGGAATTGTCCCTGCCCATGGCAGGGGTGGAACTGGATCATCCTGAAAGTCTTTTCTAACCCAAACCATTCTGTGACTCTCTAAGGAGAAAATAAATCTGTTTTAGAGGAAAGAGCCCCATTGTGAAATCAGAGCCCTTTTTCAAGGAATGCCATTCCTACCCTGTGCCACATGCTCAGGATCTCTGTCTGTCCTCACTCAATGCACTTCCCTGCCTTTCTGGTGTTTCTAGGAACAACTTGCTGTCTCTGTCTAGTCCCTCAAATTCCAGCGGAGAGGTGCAGCATTTCTGCCTGGTTTCAGTGCTAGTCCCCAGCCCAGTGTCTGTAAACTTTATTTATAACCAGCTCTGCATCTCCAGTGTCCCTTTGCTGTGCAGCTTCCAGTCCCCATCAACACTGGCACAGGATTTTCATGCAGAGCAGCTGACATCCCAGTTTTCCTGACATCCCAGTTTTCCTGACATCCCAGTTTTCCTTCACCCCGTTGCTTTTGCTTTACAACATTTTTTATGAAGGACACATGACCCTCTGCTGTTTCTCGCTGTAGTTTTGGCATCACACAGACACTCAGTGAGCTGTGTCTGCTCCTGCTCTGTCTCTGAGACTGATGGGACTCCCCAGTTCCAATTTCCTCCAGCAAACCCAGCTATTTTCATGTTGCACTGCTTCCTAATGCTAATATGCATCATTAGGAGAATCCTGCCCCAAGTCATGGGAGCAGAAGGGAATTAATTTTAATACCCTGCTGTATGACACAACTACTTAGTTTATCAGTGTGAATGAGCAAGATATGGATCCTCACATTAATCATAATATTTTCCATTGGAGCCAAGTTTCTGTGCTCCTGAGTTTCTTAGAAATATTTTTAAGTGTTGAGCAGTTTGGATGTGAGTGCTGTGGGGTGAGGTAATAGGATTATCCTGGAGCAGGAATCTGAGGGGTGGCTCAGGGAGCTGGGAAAGGGGCTCAGCCTGGAGAAAAGGGGGATCAGGGGGAATTTCTGGCTCTGCACAACTCCCTGCCAGGAGGGGACAGCCGGGGGGGTCGGGCTCTGCTCCCAGGAACAGGGACAGGAGAGGTAATGGCCTCAGGCTGGGCCAGGGGAGGTTTGGAGATTGGGAAAGTTCCTTCATGGAAAGGGCTGCCCACCCTGGCAGAGATGGAGTTCCCATCCCTGGAGGAATTTAAACAACTTGAAGATGTAGCACTTGGGTGCTACATCTCACTTGATGATCTCAGAGAGCTTTTTCAGGCTAAGCAATTCCACAGTTCTGCCATTCTGTAGGAGTTTAGAGGTTTCAGTGTTCCCATGGATTCAGTACACATTTAACATCCTAGGAGTCACTGCTCTGCCAGCTCTTGGCCCATTCCACAATCCCCACACAGCCTCGTGGTGGGGCTGTGGTGGCCTTTGCGTGGGGACATTCCTGCCCCACAGAGGGCTCAGTGCCAGATCCCAGTCTGGGAATGCAGACATTCAGTTCAGGAAATGTTGATCCACTTCTCTGCATCCCTTTCTCTCCTGACTTAAACGTCGGGGAAGGATTTGCAAATCCCAAGCTCGGCACTTAATTTGGGGATTCTGCTTTCCATGAAGGCTGTCAAGGAGCATTAACCTTAAGGTAAGATGAGCACATGGAGCACAAAGCTCTGAGCTGATGGCACATTCTATCCCAGGTGTTAAATGGTATTATCCATCCTGCTTGCTACAGTAAATAGGATTTTGCTATTATGATGTGTCAGGATTTTCAGAGAAATCAAATTTACTAGACACTAAACTGCCATCCTCACTGCTGAGCAGCTTTATTCTGGGATCTTGTATTCATCCTAATCCTGTTGGTAGGAAATGCTTATACCAATTGTGTGGGGAAATTATAACTTAATGATCTCTTCCTTTTTCTATTCAAGGCTTAGGATGGCCTAACATGCTCTGCAGTGATAGCCCCAGTGCTGAGCTGAGGAGCTGATCTGCAGCTTCCCAGCCAGGAATTGGCTTTTGTGGGGGTTTCTCATCAACAGAAGTGCCCAGGTGCCAACAATGCCAGCCCCACATTTGTTCAGATGCTTCAGAGCCTTGTTTACCTTTTCAGATCTCAGCAACTCAGTAATCAGAGGCTGTTTGATGGGCTCTTTGTAAAGTGGAGTTTGCAAGATGTAGGTAACAGAGGGGGCACTGGAACAAAGCAGGATAATAACCACAAACATTTTCATTCCCTACAAGGTAATTTAGCAATATAAAGGGTTTTTTTTGTTTCTATTTGTACTCAGTTATCAGTCTGTTTACTCTTTCTGATCTCAGGTGGCTGTAGCAGCGAGAATTCCAGGAGCAGAGGATGATTCTGCTCTCGTCTCTCCTGTTTAGAAATCTGTATTTGCCAGAGCAAACAGTGTTTACTCTCCCCACATTTGTGTGCATTCCTTCACACCTTCCACAGCCAACTAGCAGCGATGTAGGTGCATGTTTGGAGACTTGAGGCTGGATCCAGCCAAGTAGGAAATTATTTTGGCTGATGAGCACTTAGGGAGAGGCAGGGACAGCTCAACAAACCTGATGTTCTTTTTCCCATGAAGGCATGGAATTACTCCAATATTCCCTAAATATCCGTGGTTTGAAAGAAAATAGTTCCATCATTCCCACTCTGCTCCTATTTTTGAGCTACTCTGGGTGTTTGTGTCCTGTTTCTATTTGCCTGGCTCTATTTCTGTATCAAATAAATAAATGTATATATGCACACTCACACACAGAGTCAATACTTTAACTCTATTTCCAAGCACTTTTCCAATAGAAGCAATAAAATACGTTACAGCTTCCATGTGATGAATTCCACTGACTGCCATATCATCTCATTGTTAATGAATTGTGTTATTTCTGTGAAGTTAGTGGGGCCTTTTCCTTTTTAAATGGATATTCAGCTGCCACAGCGACTTCTTGCAGCTCTCCCAAATCGCTGCAGTGGGAGACCTGAGGAGAAAATCAAGATATATTAATTTCTCATTTTGTACTTGGGCCAAGAGACTTTTCTATGTCTCAGCTCATGTGCTGCACCGGGGAGATAAAAGTAGGAGTTCATCAGACTTTCCCAGTGCTTTGTATTTCCACACTGCTCCTGAAAAAACCCCCTTTTTAGCACTGACCACAGCACAATGTTTTTGTCAGTTTAGCATAATAAAGCTGTCAACCCACCCCGTGATCTTGCCAATATTAGAAAATTCCTCTTTTCAGATTTCATTCTGTTTGGGGGACAGAGCTTTTGTTGAATTGCTTCTAGCCTGGCAGGTTGAGATTAGGAAACTTGCTACCAATTACAATATCTGAAACCTGCACCTGATTGACAGCCCGGGCTGGAGTGTTGTATTTAAAGCTCTGCCTCCATATCTTGCCCAGCCACAATCATTATTCTGAACAATTGAGTCTCAGCCTTGATTTCATTTTTTTCCTCCTCATAATCTTTTATTTACCATTTCTGAGTAAGTAGCTAAGATGTTTATTATTAAACACACACCTCAGCCGTGTGTTTTTCCCCCAGGTGCACCAAAAATGCAGAGTTTCACGTTTGCCATGAAAAATACCTGGTTCGGTCTCATCTTTCACTATCACATATCCAATCAATAGCAAGGCTGAAATGCTGCTTAATAACAAAATGAGGAGTTGTTCCACGCTGAATAGCAGCTATTGATGTTTCTCTAAATGTTTGTTTATAGATTGTTTTTCCATTATGTATGTGTGTCTTTATAGAGAACAAAAAAAAACCCTGTGATAACAATATTCCAGGATTTTTCCCGCTGTGCACTAAGATTCCTGATAACTTTTAATGTGCAGCCACAGTTCCATACAGGTTGTTGCAGTTTTCTCCAGCATGTGCAAAGAAAAGAAAAAAAAAAAAAAAAAAAAAAGATGTTTAGAAAGATTTCTGATTATTTTGTAGTTTTAGTTCAGGGAAAAAGATGACAATTCCATGTTTTTATTTTGTAAGAATTAGCACAAGTCTGAGGGCTGATGGTACCTGGATGGGAACTGATAACTCAGAGCCCTGGAGCTGGGATGTGTTTATAGAATCACAGAATGATTTGGGTTGGAAGGGACCTAAAAGCTCATGGGCAGGGGCACCTTCCAGTACCCAAGGTTGCTCCAAACCATCTGGGAATGCCCAGCCTGGAGAGGAGAAGGCTCCAGGGAGAGCTTCCAGAACATTCCAGGGCCTAAAGGGGCTCCAGGAGAGCTGGAGAGGGACTGGGGACAAGGCCTGGAGGGACAGGACACAGGGAGTGGCTCCCCACTGCCAGAGGGCAGGGATGGATGGGATCTAGGGAAGGAATTACTGGCTGGGCTGGAATTCCCAGAGCAGCTGTGGCTGCCCCTGGATCCCTGGAAGTGTCCAAGGCCAGGCTGGACACTGGGGCTTGGAGCAGCCTGGGATGGTGGAATCCCAGTGAGGCCAAGTTTATCCAGCTCCAGTCACTTTTTGAGTCAAAATTCCAGCATTGCCTCAGCCCCCCTTGGTGACTGTGGGGTTTTTGGAGCGTAGTTTCATCTGCTCTTTCCCCCTTCTCCTTCTTAGGGAGCAAAAAAAAAGCTGTCACGAGAGGGAAATGT
The DNA here is from genome assembly GCF_049639895.1 of Pseudopodoces humilis. Lineage (NCBI taxonomy): Eukaryota > Metazoa > Chordata > Aves > Passeriformes > Paridae > Pseudopodoces > Pseudopodoces humilis. The sequence goes on along the minus strand of NC_142204.1, from coordinate 70,913,504 downwards.
TTTAAATAAGCAAAATGGAACAAACTGATGGATTTTTTTGAATGTTAAAAGCTGTGTTTATCACTTTGTATAGGATACGGCAAAATGTTTTAACATATGGGGAGTTAATGAATAAGCAGCTTTCGCTTCACCCGGGTCTGTTCCTTCCTCCCACCATCTTCCCATCACAAGCTGAAGTTTGGGAACAAATACTGTGCTAAGTTAACACTGGATTAAAGCAACCCTCTGGGAGGTGCTCTGCAGGATTTCTTAGTTGAGATAACATTATTAGAGATTATTACAACTCTGAATTGAAGGGACCATTCCCCTGGCCCTGCTGAAGGACCTCAGATCTTGGAGCAGCTCTGGGCCCGTCAGGATGAGGAAGACCTGGAGGGGCTGGATCGTGTCCAGGGAAGGGAACTGAGCTGGGGAAGGGTCTGGAGGTGCTGAGGGAGCTGGGAAAGGGGTTCAGCCTGGAGAAAAGGGGGGTCAGGGGGAATTTCTGGCTCTGCACAACTCCCTACCAGGAGGGGACAGCCGGGGGGGTCGGGCTCTGCTCGCAGGAACAGGGACAGGAGGAGAGGGAACGGCCTCAGGTTGGGCCAGGGGAGCTTCAGGGTGGAGATCAGGAAAATTCCTTGATGGAAAGGGCTTGTCCAGCCTGGCAGAGATGGAATTCCTGTTCCTGGAGGGATTTCAAAGCCCTGTGGAGGTGGCACTTGGGGACGTGGGTCAGAGATGGCCTTGGCAGTGCTGGGAATGCTTGGGCTGGATGAGCTCAGAGGGCTCTTCCAACCTTAATGACTTTATGATCAGAGGAAAACGATCCCTTTTTGCCTAATCATTAGTAATTATTCTCATTAGAATGCACTAATGTTTATGAGAAATTGCCCCTTTGTTTTTTTATTGTTAATAATCCTGCAAACCCTATGGCTGAAATCATGGATTCGTAGGAATACTCTTCCTTTAATACTGGAAAACTCGCTGCCTTCATTTTCACTGCTGTCACTCTGAGTGATACTTTAATTTTTCCTGCCCCTAAAAATAGTGCAGTCCCATAACTGATGGATAAATTAGAGAATCCCCAGGAAATGCTGCTGAACGTTTCTGTTTGCCAGCACAATAAATGCAGAAGGCAATAAATGTCCTCTTACATCAAGAGGAGGCGGGTAATGAGTAAATGATGGGAAAAGGGATTTTGAAAATAAATGATCAATCCAATCTAAGTTGAAAAACAATTTATTAATAATTTGGCCTTCAGTGGGAGAGAGGGATCTGTGCAGCCAGAGGAGCTGGAGATGGACCACTGACATCTGGCAGCGATGGATTTTTGGGAAGTTGATTTAGGTTTATGAACAGTTAAGCTGGGATTTAGACCCAGCTTTTTCCATCTGAGTTTTGGGGGTTCACCATTGTGTTACAGGAAAAAAAAAAGATTTAATTTTTATTTCTGTAATGTAAGCACAGAGGATGCTGGGTTTGGGGAAAGCTTTGTGTGAAGGATGCAGCTCTTACAGTGCCTGAGGAGATCTGGGCTCTGCACCAGGTCCTGCTCTGGGGTTATCATTTTCTCACCTCATTTTCTTGTGCTTTCCACGTGCAGGAGGTGAAGCCCTGCCCAGGAGTGGTTGTGTCCAGTGGCAACATCTTTAAAATCAGGGAGAGTCTGAAAGCTGAGCCAAAATCCCGGGATGTGCCCCCAGTTCAGAGAGAAGAGAGCTGCACCAGCTCTTTCTATCATTATTCGTGGCACAAATCCCAGCTTTGGCCAGGCTTGGCCACAGGAGTGTGGATTTAATTAATTAATTAATTAATTAATTAATTTAATTAATGAATTAATGAAAGTTAAAGTAAAAAAACATTTCACAGGAATGAAAGTTTAAGTAAAGGTTTTTCTTCTGCCTTTAGAATTCACTACAGAGAGACAAAATTTTGTATTTTTCTGTGTTCTGTGAAACTCCTTCAAAAATAAAACAATAAATTTAAAACTGAGAGAAGGAACTGTCATTAGAGATGATCAAAGGGAGTTTTAGGAAGAAAATGGGAGAAAATAGGAGAGTAGAGAGAAAATCAGAGTAAAGGGCTTGGTGACAAGCCTTGTGACAACTTCTTTGCAGCCAAATTTTTGCTTTAAAGGGCAAAACCAATTGGTCTTGGGCACTGCAAATTTCCTTTAAAATCTCTGACCCCCCCTTCCTTCAGGAGAGTTTAGATGGCATCAAGTTTCCATATTTTGTGAGATACTGCTGGAAAAATAATGTGTCATTTTTATCCTAATCCTTGCATGGTGGAAGTTTCTTCTCATTTTTTTATTCTGATTTAACTTTTTCCACCCTCTTTATGGGTTCTGTTTCTGACACCGGCTTGGTATGAAATATGAGATGCTCTCCTGCCACTTTAGAAATCTTTATTTCCCCCCACCCCATGTCAGAGTTTAACCCTTTGCAGGCCATAATCACTCAGGAAATTTATGCACAGGGAAACAGCAAAGCAGAGCTGTGGTAATTAGGAAGCAAATCCAAATGAACCATAGCAGAGGAGTTCAAACATTTGTCTACTTCTCAGAAGAGAATTATGATTGTTTTAAATGTCTTACCTTAATAAGGTAAGATTGTTTTTCATATCTTGGAACCACTTTAATCCAGTTCAGAGATTTTTTTTCCTGCAACAAAAATTGTCTATATATTTATCAACTTAAAGCCCAAAGAAGATATTCCCTGTTTCTCAGACTGAGACAATAATGCAGAATATTTTCTGCTGTTTGATACCATATGTGTTTTTAAAATCACTGTAGATAATTTTTGTTCCATGCCAGCTCCGATATCTGTTCATGCCAAGCTTCCTATGGATTTCAGCAGTTCAGGGAATCATGGAATCAGAAAGGTTTGGGTTGGAAAAGACCTTAAAGCTCATCCAGTTCCAACCCCAGGGACACTTTCCACTATCCCAGGCTGCTCCAAGCCCCATCCAGCCTGGCCTTGGGCACTTCCAGGGATCCAGGGGCATCCACAACTGCTGGGAAGTCTCTGCCAGGGCCTCACTGGAGCTGCTTCTGTTTCGTCCCTTGGGAAATTCACCTTTTTTTTTGCTGCCTCACTTTGAGCAGGCAAGAGAAGAGCAGTGGAATCATCCAGATATTGAGTGAATTCTCTGATAAATTCTGTACAAGCAGGCAGCACACAATTCATTATCCAGAGACATGAGTTAAAATGTGCAATCTTTTCCTGTCACCATTTTACTCAGCAACTTGTGAGGGCGTGATTTTGAATGACTATTTACTCATTTCTGGCACTCCTGGTCTGACATGTGCACATCCTACTTCCCTTTTTGGATCAGATTCCAGCTTTTAAGATGGGGAATTGTTGTTTTTCATACCGGGCAGCTCCTGTTTCACGTGGATTTGCTGTGCAGTGCAGTGAAACAACAAAAAATACCCACAACTGAATATTAGGGACTGTTCTGGGTTATACTGAAATGCCTCATGCATCAGTTTTCAGCAAACCCTACTTTGTGGTGTTTGCAGCAGCCTTAGGGGCTGGTTGTGTGTGTGGCTTTTTGGGATTACAACAATAATATGAAGATTTTCCCTCTTTTTCTCATTTCCTTCTCCTGCTGGTTTTTGGTTTTGAGAGCTTTGCATTCAGCAGGTTAAGCTGGAAGAGGGGACACGACACACCAAAAAAATACTTTTCTGGAAGCTCAGGATTACTTTGGAAAGAGGAAGAGGGGAGGGGATTCTGTCCCTCTGCCTCCCTCAGGTGAGACCCCACCTGCAGAGCTGCCCCAGCCCTGGGGACAACAGCAGCAGGACCTGGAGCTGCTGGAGCAAATCCAGAGGAATCCATGGAGCTGCTCCAGAGCTGGAGCCCCTCTGGAGCTAGGCTGGGAGAGCTGGGAATGTTCAGCTGGAGAGGAGAAGGCCCCAGGGAGAGCTTCCAGCACATTCCAGGGCCTGGAGGGGCTCCAGGAGAGCTGGAGAGGGACTGGGGACAAGGCCTGGAGGGACAGGACACAGGGAATGGCTTCCACTGCCAGAGGGCAGGGATGGATGGGATCTGGGGAAGGAATTGCTGCCTGGGCTGGAATTGCCAGAGCAGCCCCTGGATCCCTGGAATGTCCAAGGCCAGGCTGGACATTGGGCCTTGGAGCAGTCTGGGACAGTGGAAGGTGTCCCTGCCATGGATGGGGTGGAATGAGACGAGCTTTAAGGTCCCTTCCAACCCAACCCATCCTGTGATTCTTAAAGAAGAAAATCAGAGTTGTTTTGGAATAGAAGAAGAGCCCCAGGGTGAAACCAGAGCCTTTTTTCAGGGAATGCCATTCCCTGTGTGCCAGAGCTCAGGAGCTCAGTCTGTCCTTACTCAGTGCAGCTCCCTGTAGCTGAAGCTGTGTTTCAATTTCAATTTCAATTGAAATTTCAATTTGCTGTGTTTAAATGAAAAACTGTTGATATCTTTTCTCCCATGTCCTTCTAATTCCACTGGATAGGTGCAATATTTTTTGACTTCACACTTCCACATAGTTCCTCGCCAGCCGAACACACCCAGTGAAACAAATCCAGCCCAGACTGTATTCACTGCACGTCTCACACAGCTTTCATGAGCCTCCTTCCTTCTGAAGAGTTTCTGCTGCTCCTGTCACTGAATTTTTTGGAAACTTTCTTTAATTATATGTTTAAAATAATGTGCAGAACGCTGATGATTTGAGCATCTCTTGTGGCTGAGCAGGCAGGAGTGTTTCAGTGGGATCTCAACTGAGCAAAACAAAATAATGCTGTGTATAGGTGAGATGAGTTATTGGATAATGGTAGAGGCTGGGCTTCCTTTTGTTAGAAAATGTGCAGAAATTGGGTTTTTTTAAAGGCTTTTTAAAAAGCAGTAAATGACCCTTTTAAATTCAGAAAACATCAATGAATTTTTTTCTTTGTATTGTTGCCATTAACTGACAAGAGATTATTTCAGTTACTTGTAAAATTGAAAGAACTTCATGAAAAACTGAAGAATCCTTACAAGACCCGTGCTTTTATATTGGAAAATCAGTGTAAAGTGCTGTGTGTGTTTGTACCATGCAGCATGTGGCATATTTTTGAAGTGGGAGTTTTACCAGTGGTTGACAGAACAAGGATTGTGCCAGTGTCTGAGGGGACATTTGATGTCTTTTTACTGCAGTAGCTGATGCAATTAAAAGTTTTCAGACATGTGAACCTCTTTTTATGTGACTTGAGTTTACTGGCAGTGTTTTACTCCTCTTCTTGCCAGCTTTAAGAATTTGAAGATAGAATTAATGGGAAATTTCAGGGTGCAGGTGCCATAAATACAATTACTGCTAGCAGGAATACGTGGCCCTGCACAGGACAACCCAAAAGTCCCACCCTGTCCATGAGAGCATTGTTCCTATGAGGTAATTCCAGGTTTTAGAGTAGCAAAAGGGATGTTTTTCTCGTAGCTGCCCAGATCAAAGATGTGGGAGCTTTTGAGAGTCACTTTTATACTTTGGAGGGATAAAAAGATGAAAAAATATCGATTATATCAAGTTCACGCACAATGCTCTCACACTTCATAAAATAAAATACAAAAATCCAAACTTACAAGTATTTCCATATGTTATCAGACAGCTGGGGAATCAATAGAGATGGAATTTATCCAGCCGGACTTGTTGCTGTGAGGAGTGAAGGAGACTTGTAAATTGTGGTTGTGTTTGTGGCTTTTTGGAAGAACTGTGGAGTTCTTCTCTCAGTTGTGAGGTGTTTTCTGGACAGCACAAGAGTCTGTAACAGAGAGTTTGTGGGTCTAAATTGTGGTGTCTTTGTAAATCTCGGAGTGCTTTGGGTTGGGAGGGACCTTAAAGCCCATCCAGTTCCACGGATGGGACACCTCCCACCATCCCAGGGTGCTCCAAGCCCCGTTCAACCTGGCCTTGGACACTTCCAGGGGTGAATCCCATCCTAAAAGACAAATTCCAGGATGGATGCAGGGATTGGCTAGACCTAACCCTACACAGGGAAATGTTGAGTTCACAGATTTTCCTAAAAGAAATGGCTGTGGTAGGGGGTCAATGTGTGTGACACAAAGTGCATTCACAAAAATAACTGGAAGTCTGTTCAGGCCAAGGAGGGAAAAGGTGGAAAGTCTGGAGAAAGGCAGAAAAGTGTGCAGCACAATGGAACACTTGGAATGGCAGGAAAAATAAAGGTTACAGTGGGAAAAAAGCTCTCTGTAGGACAGAGCATCCCCCAAATGCAGAAATACAGAATAACAGCCCTGGCTTCAGCGATGCGCTGCGGGAGGGAGATGGGAACGGGAATCAACAGAACCCGTGAGGAATGCAGGAAAAAGGAGCTCAGGAAAGAGTGGGAATCATCTTCAGAGGTCACAAATCACAGATACAAATTAGGAAGGTTTGTAGGAGTCTGTGTTTGAATTATTTGGCATCATGTGTCATACAGCTTGTAGTAATTTTGTGGGTTTTGCCTTATTGAGAGCAATGCAGTGACTTTTTAAACTTCCAGATCAAATTATTTGGTGCTGATAATTCCACTGGGTCATGCTTTCATTTTCCTAGGCCCTGGAATTTTTCTGAGCAGGTTTTTAGGGAGAGCCCACCTGCTTTAGCTGTGGCTGCTTTTCCTTCAGGAGGCAGTCCCTGAGCTCAGTGACTCTGCTGGGATCCACTCTTGGAAGAGCACTGAAAAATTCTCACATTACTTTGATTTAAACGTTCTCAGAGCTCATTGTCTTTCTTACTTCACTAAATGAAATTTGAGCAGAGGTCTCCATCTAATCTGAGTGTTAAATGCAGTTTTCTTGGATTCAGCAAATCCAAACAAATACCTACATTGTTTTTTTCATCAGGGATTTTTTATATCCTCAGCATTTTCATTGTAGCAGTGCTGATACCTCCTCACTGCTCTCACCTGGCGTTCAAAGCAGCTGCCAGAAACCATGTTTGAAGTTTTTTAGTTCTTCACCATCACCAAAGCCTGTTATTGATGTGTAGAATTTTACAGTTTGGCTTTTGTTGTAACAGCATCAGTTCTCAGTCAGTTGGTATCAGATTTTCTGCCTTTTCTTGTGGGTGTTTTCATTTAGATCATGAAGTTTGCACAGTGACACCAAAATTCAGGTTATTTGTGGCAGCAACATACCAAGAAGTTCATTGCTCTGGCCAAATGCAAATATTAAAGTGGTTTTGAATATCAAACTCATCCTATTTGGATACTTCAGCTCATAATTCCACAAAATGAGAATTGGATAGGATTGATCAAACTGGTTCCTGAGGAAAGTTCCCACAAATGCCAGCTCAAAAAACCACAAACAAAACTTTTTAAAGCAGTGAGAGAAACAGCAAGAAGCCTGTGCCATGACACTGTTGCCAGGGCTGTTGGATTGAAAGAGACAGAATATTTTAGAATTTCTTTCAGGAACTTTATTTGTGGTCTCTTTCGGGCTGGCATGTGAATGTTATTTGTGCTTTTCAAAAAATGGTAATCTTGCACTCATTATGGCCCGAGGCAGCCAATCTCAGGCAGCAGTGATGGGGGAGATCTAATAAACAGAGCTAAACCCAGCTATTTTCCATTGATTTGAAAGAAGACAGAGCTAATCTGTGATTCTTTCTGTTGGGCTGCTGCCACAAGATGAATTTCACCTCCAGCTGCAGAGCAGATTGCACATCTACAAGCCAAAAGAGATTTTCACCCTGATAGCAGATCCGAGTTTCCATATTTATGGAGTTGTTCCCACTGCAAGGGGCCTTGGGAAGTCCAAGCACCTGCCTGGAGCAGATTGCTGAGGGCTTGGACAGAGGGGGATTTTTGGGGACCTCCAAGGCTGGAGATACCACAACCCCTATAATCCCTGTCCCTTAACTGCCCTTATAGGGAAGTACTTTTTTGACCATTTTCATGGGGTCTCTGCCTCCAAAAGCTGGCCAAAAAGAGTTGGAAACGAGTGGTGGTTAAAGGGATTTCCCCAGATTTTCTCTGACTTTGAGATTTCCTCTTAAAATCGTGGCTGCTGTAGACCATGGAAGGGCTGCCCTGGACTCAGCGCCGTCTCTGCTGGAGTTTTGCCAAAACCCCTTCATGGATGACCTCAAATTGTTTTCCTTTGACTCTCCAACACCTCAGGACTTTGTGGGAGTCATCCATGTGGGATGAGCTGAGCTGTGCAGGAATGGAATGGGAGATTTAGGCCGAGTGTTTGGAAATGACACGTGCAGCATGGACAGCTCTGTACCTTGGGATAAAACACTGGGATATCCCTGGGAGTCACAGCCATTCCTGGATGGGACCCTGGGCAACCTGGGCTAGTGGGAGGTGTCCCTGCCCATGGCAGGGGATTGGAGCTGGATAATCTTGAAGGTTCCTTCCATCCCAAACCATTCCAGGATTTTGGGATTCGTGCTGATCCTGGTTTGCTTTGAGCTGGTGTGATTCCCTCTGGTGAGGTTTTTGCTTTGCTTAAGTGGCCCATTGGACCAGTATCTAAGAATTAATTCCATGAAAGCAACCAGCAACAGGAATTAAAAATCCTCATTCCTGTGCTGCCGTCTGCACCCGATGCCACCAACAGAAGGGAATTCCCAACTTAGATTTCTTGGGCATCACCCCTGGCAGCAGCAATTCCCATTCCCATGTCCTCAAAGATGTACCACGTTCATTTTGGGGGGCAAAGCCCCCTTTAGGGCATGGAGAAATAACCCCATTGGGAAAACATAATTCCAACCACGGAATAGTGACAGGGCTGAGCTGAGAAGGGAAATTGTAAATGGGAATGATTTAAATGAGGCTTCTTGTCATCAGGAGGGGCCATAAATACACTTGTGCATTTTCAGGTGCATCTCTAAGCCTGAGCACATTTGTATTAACACCACTACTACAATTACATGCAGATTAGCTGCTTGGCTGAATAGCTGTAAGAACTTGGAATAGATTTGTCCTTTTCACAAAGGTTTTCATTTTCTTTGGCAGCTCTGAGTGTTAACAAATTAGAGATCGATGTTCTAGCAGGGCAGAAAAGTGAAGTGAGGCATGGCTGGGGAGAAACTTCAGAGCCATTAATAGTTGCAGTTAAAGGCATTAGTTAGTGATGCCTGAAAAACTGAGTTTTAATTCAAAAGAAAAGGTCAAAAATCACTCTCTTTCCCCCCATTTTTTGCTAATAACTGAGTTAAATATTTTACCCTTCTTGCTGCATTCTGAATATCTTTGACATCTTTGAATATCACTGCAATCTTTGACAAGCACCCATCATGGAATCAAGCAAACACTGATGGGAAGTGAATTTCCTTCCTGCAGGATGTTTGCCAGGCGGAGCACATGTTGCTCCTTTGTTTTCATGGATTGGTTTGGGACCATAAACATCATCTCATTCCATGGCAGGGACACCTTCCAGGTTTTTGTTTGGGTGGGTCTGTGGTATTTTCAACACCTTTGGGTACTTTTTAGGTTTTATCTCTCTGCAGGGACAAGTACTGGGTGGTTTTGGGTGTCCCAAATCCTCCCTGCAGTCTGTAACAGTTCAGGCATCTCTTCTGTCCCAGGGTCAGCCTGGTCCTGACCCAGCTTCTTCCAGGACACAGCGGAGAAAGGAAGTTTTCTAAAGGCAGAAGAGAGGGAATTGCACTTGAATTTGAACTTGGGAGCTCTAGGCAAGCACCACCAAAATCCTGATAATTGCCTTAGTCTCAGCTTCCTTACCTGGGTGTCCTCTGTAGGCTCAGTCCAGGATCCCAGGTTGCTTCCTTTGCTTCTTTTATTTTTTTTTCCTGTGATACTTTTCTTTCAGTTTGAATTCTCTTTCCCTGGCTTGTAACCACTTCTCCCACTTACTGCACATAAAACAGTTCTCCTCTGCTGTGAAAGCTCATCCCCTGCTCTGTCCATTCATCTTTAGTCCCTGAGTTGTCCTGAATTGTGGTGGAAGGGATTTGTTGGGTCCTTCTCCAAAGGCACTGTAGTTCAGGACTGGAAAACTGGTTTGCTTTGGGCAGCAACCATTTTTTTGTGGAAAGATGCTCTATTTGGATAGATTTCATAAAAACCTGATTTTCAGCCCTGTGGCAGATCCAGAGAGAGAGACTGTCCCCCAGTGAGGGACAGTCAGTCCCCTCATTAAAAAGGAGCTCATAATGGGATTTAAATCAAGAGTAGAAGTCTTAAGTGTTATGGAGGATCTCTGAATGTGGATTTGGACATCCTTAGTTTCATCTCTGCAATAAAAACTGCACCAATTGACTGACTAGAGCAGCTGGATCAAATGAGAGCAGTCAGAACTTGTATAAAGAATAACTTATCTAAAAATTCAAGCACAGGCTTGATCTGCTGACATTTCAGAAGAAATTCCCTCATCCATAGATCATTTGGAGGCAGAATGAAGATGCAGTGTTACTTGGGAAAGCTGTCTGATGCTAAATGCTCGGTTTTCCATAGCTTATTAAAATCAATTCAGGGACAAATAGAGGCTTTAAATTCAAATGAAAATGCCATTGGAATGGTCATATTTATAAATCTATAATTTAATGTAATTTGGAACTGTGGTAGAGGCACAGAACAGCTGATGGTTTTATTCTTTTTTTTCATTCTCTTTTCTTCCCTAATTCCTTCTCTCCTCACTCACTTGGTGGCAGTTCCAAGGATGAAACATGACAGGATTTTTAAAAGTTTATTTCTTCTAATCTTGCTTTTTTCTCTGTAGTCCAGAGGAGGCCCCAGAGCTGGAGCCCCTCTGCTCTGGAGCCAGGCTGGGAGAGCTGGGAATGTTCTCCTGGAGAAGGGAAGGATCCAGGGAGAGCTTCCAGCACATTCCAAGGCCTGGAGAGGGACTGGGGACAAGGCCTGGAGGGACAGGACACAGGGAATGGCTTCCCACTGCCAGAGGGCAGGGATGGATGGGATCTGGGGAAGGAATTCCTGGCTGGGCTGGAATTCCCAGAGCAGCTCTGGCTGCCCCTGGATCCCTGGAATGTCCAAGTCTAAGGATGGGACTTGGAGCAACCTGGTCAGTCTTGAGTCTGGACTAAAATAAGTGAAACAATTTCCTCGTGGCTTTGGAAATCTCTTTTAAGGCCATTCAGATCTCGGGCCCTGTGTCAACAGGATGATTAAAACAAAATGCTCCCTATTATCCACAAATGGCTTCATTAAAGATCCTGAGATGAAATGGCCACAAGTACAATTAAGGGAGAAAAGAAGCTTAACTGCAGCAGAAATGGATTAAAAAGAGGCACAGAAAACTTCCCAATTTGCCATTCAGGGAACAGGATAATCTTCGCCTGCCGATGCTTTGAGTCTTTCCGTGGGGGAGGATGAGAAGGAGAGAGAGGTCTTTAAATTAAAAATTCTCCCCTGATTCTCAAAGGTGCCAAACAGCCCAAGCCCTTGGTTCCTTTGGTGGGTGGAGCAGGTGCTGAGCTGAGCTGGAGTCAAGCTGGGCTCGTTTTTGTCTTTCCCAGCACTAACTTGAAGCAAAGGGCAGATTTGTCTCTTTTGTATGCAAGTCAAAAGTCTTTTTTTTCCTTTGTCAAATCAACTGTTAACTACATAACTATTAAATTTAATTAAAAAAAAAAATTAAACAGATTTCATGAATGTTACTGTCATAATGAATCTCTTCAGAGCTTTAAGGGTTTAAAAGCAAGAATTCAATGCCAAAATCAGTCGTGGTCTGTCTGCAGTAAAAACAGTTCCACCACATTTGTAATAAAGTCGTGCATATAGGTGAGGTATCTCTGGTGAAATTAAATGAGGGATCTCAAGTTCTCCTGGTTCTTTTGATAATCTTCTGTCAGCTTGGATGACACAGGAGCTCTCAGAACTTTCCCTGCTTGCAAATCTGAAGGTTTTCAGCCTTCACAGAGTGAAAGGTGTACTCATGCTTTGAGCTCCCCCATGCAGACAAAACAGTGACCTTCTGAGGGGCTCCAGGCATTTATTTTCTTACACAGACCTTTGAAATCAGAGCTGTTGAGAGAAATAATTCTCCCCTTATTCCTCCAGCTTTAAGAAGCTTCTGCTCCCACTTTCTCTCAGGGAAAATTAATTCGGTGGCAGATGTGGTGAAAACACTTTCACCCGTGGCCAGATCTCATTTTTCTCTTCCTGACTTCTGGCCTTATTTATATTTTCTGTGGCTCTGTGTACATATCAGGGCAAATTGGATGGATTTAGAATTAAAATTGAAGTTCTCTTTAACTTCTCGTTCAGCCTGTTTCTCTCAGTTCACTTTGAGGGTGGCTTTGGAAAAGGCACCACTTGCTACTCAATTTTACTGCAGTATCTTCATTATTTTTGGGCCAAAACTGCTGGATTTGGGTTTGAAGGGGACTTTAAACTTATCCAGTGCCACCCCTGCCATGGCAGGGACACCTCCCACTATCCCAGGGTGTTCCAAGCCCCGTCCAACCTGGCCATGGATGCTTCCAGGGATGAGGATAATAAATGTCTGCTTTATCTGGAGATGAGGAAATTATGTTATAGCAGCATTTTTTATCTTTTTTATCTTTATGTTTTTAGGGAAATGACCACTGCACTTTTATCTGAAGGATTAGGGAGGACTTGGAAAACGAAACTTCATCTCTGGGTTACAGGGAGTTTATCTCTAAAAGAGAATCTGAGTGAATTTCAATGGTAGACCTGAACCAACAAACAGCACACTTCATCTAAGATAACAAATGATTTCTTGATAGCTTGTAGGATTAAAACTTCTGGGCATACAGAGCAGCTCAGTTGATCACTTGAACTGCAATTAAAAAGCAGAACAAGTACACCCTGAATATTGTTTTTATGTCAGAAATGCTCCTTCATGCTTGAAAATGAGAAAAAATTGCAATCGATCCTTACAACTGTTGTGTTCATCTTTATTGACCAGGCCAAAGAAAGATAAATGGCAGCCTAAATAAGATTCTAGTCCATGTTGGCCTGGGAGGGGACAGGGGGTGATGGAGAACCATTCATCATCTCAGCCCTGCTCTGGCCACGCTCGCCCTGCCGCCCATCACGGGCTCATCCCATCCCATCCCATCCCATCCCATCCCATCCCATCCCATCCCATCCCATCCCATCCCATCCCATCCCATCCCATCCCATCTCATCCCACCCCATCCTCCTGGGCCTGGCTGGGATGGGACAGCTGGGATTGCTGGATGCCAGTTTCGCTGGTGTGAGGAGAATTTCACTTCCCTTTGCTCACGGATGATTTATGAAGAAATAAACGAGCGCTGGTGGTGTGCGTGGGAAGCGGGGAGTGAGCGATGAGGTGTGGGGCTGGCAGTGGGGACCACAGCAGAGCTCTCTGCTCCTCCTGAGCCGGGCCTGACCTTTGTCTGCAGCGCCTCTCACCCAATTTGTTTTCATTTGGGAGAAAATATTAGCCCTGCAATACAATTTTACCCCTGTCTGGAGCTGCCATTTTATTCACTGATTTCGGTACATTTCAAGATTATCGTTCTCAAGGAAGAAGCTTGGAAGATGAAAACTTTAAGTGGGAGGGAAAAATGTTTCTCTTTGCAATTTTTTTTGTAGTTGGTGCTTACCTCTTTTGGAATTTCAGGAGTGAGACCTGCACTGCTCATAAAATGATAAATATTCCTCAGGACATGTTTACTCACCCAGTGACCACAGACCTGTGTCATCTGTGACTTTTATGGAAGAGTGATCTCTCCACTTAAAGTCTTTTCCGTTTTTTTTCCCCTCCCTAAAAATGTTTTTGTCATATTGCTTTTCCATACATCAACGTCTTAAGCGAAACTGCTTTATTTTACCCAAAATTAAAATTGGAATGGTGCTTCCCATGGACAGGATCGTGGCATCCATGTGTGTTATGGAATCATGGAATGGTTTGGGTGGGAAGGGACCTTAAAGGACATCCAGTGCCACCCCATCCATGGGCAGGGGCACCTCCCACTGTCCCAGGTTATTCCCAGCCCCATCCAACCTGGCCTGGGACACTTCCAGGGATCCAGGGGCAGCCACAGCTGCTCTGGGAATTCCAGCCCAGCCAGCAATTCCTTCCCCAGATCCCATCCATCCCTGTCCTCTGGCAGTGGGAAGCCATTCCCTGTGTCCTGTCCCTCCAGGCCTTGTCCCCAGTCCCTCTCCAGCTCTCCTGGAGCCCCTTTAGGGGCTCTGAGCTCTCCCAGAACCTTCTCTTCTCCAGGATGAACATTCCCAGCTCTCCCTCAGCCTGACACAAGTTAAATATTTGAAAGATGCCAAATCAATATTGAGGCATCAATAACTCCAAAGCACGGGATAAAGTCCCAGGTTGTTAAAATGCGGATTCAGCTGCTTTTGATGTAATCACACAGTGTGGGCTTGTCAGGATTTTGTTGCCATGTTAACATCACTCCCTGGGATGCCGATGACTCAAAGCTACACCAGAGTTCTTGCAAGTGGCAGCACAATGTTTTTGCCTCTCCACACCCTGTTTCACCAGCATTCCGAGGAAAATGGTTTCAAAGAAGTTTTGAGCTGCTTAAACTTTGCTTTCTCCCTCCAGCTGGGCAGCCAGGTGCCTTGGTTATGACAGCAGAGGTCCAGCTGTGCCGAGGCTATAAAAACCTCCTGAAAAATGCCACCTCTCTGTTATTGAGACATGAAGCAAAACAACATTCCAGCCATTTATCTCAGGCTGTAGGATCACAGAGTTCTTTAGGCTGGAAAAGACCTTTAAGATTATCAAATCCAACCATTCCCAGCACCGCCAAGGTCACCACTGAGCCACGTCCCCAAGTGCCACCTCCACATGGCTTTAAATCCCTCCAGGGACGGGGACTCCACCCCTGCAGCTGCTCCAATGCCTCACCACCCTTTCCATGAAGGAATTTTCCCAAATTGAAGCTGAGGCTCCCCTGGCACAGCATTTTCACACCTAAAAATCTTCTGTTGCTTGGTGAGCATCTCTCACCTGTACTTTGGAAATGAATGGTTTTTAGGACCAAGTCAAAGCCATCCCTGGGTTTAGGGGAGGTGAAAATCTGTTCTGAAGCCACCTGACTTTAAAAATTAAAATTAGCAACTGATTGAAGCAACCTGGGAGTTTGGAATATTCCAGGAACTCCTTAGAGAGGCGTTCTCGAGGCACAGAGCAAAAAGGGAAAGTCGAGCCATCGTTAATTTATTTGAAGCTTGGCTCGAGTGTCGCCTGTGAGGTGGGGGGAGAAGTGTGTGAGGAACACAAACAGGGCACTGCAAAGAAATCAAGAATCAGTATTTTGGTTTTGATTGCTAATGAAGAAGTTGCAAAGACTCCAGGAACACCTTGTGCTAAATACGGGATTTTTACCTCATGTCCCTTTAGAGTTTCTTCCCCAAGAGCCATTTGTTTTGCAGAATCAGGGCACACTTACAAAAAAAAATATTAAAAAAAAACCAAAAAAAAAGTGCTTTCTGAAACTTTGTCATTTTGTGGTTAGGTTTTGAGGGGTTTTTGAAACAACTTAAATCCAAAATCAGCTTTATTGACGAGATATTAGCATACCTGTAGACAATGCTAACTGACATCTGTATTTATTCTGTTTGTTTTCCAGAGTGCCCAGTTCTACAAAGTCACCACTGAGCAATACCAAAAAGCTGCTGATGAAGTCTCATCTCGGTTCAAGTGAGTCCCTTCTGTTTATTTCCTGGCAGCTGGATGAGTTCTTGCCACATTAAAATGCACAGTAATTCCCCTTTCACCCCCTCACAGATCCTATCAGTCCCTCTGGTTCCTTAAAGGAGGGAATTTGGGAGAATTTGGAGGCCAATGTATAGGAACCAAAAGCTGCAGAGAAATGGGATGCACACTTTGTATACATTCATTAATTTATAGTTGATAAGAAGCGTGAAATACCCTAAAAATAGATTCCCTTTCTCTGATGGAGCACCAAAAATGGGATTCCAGCTTTGCATCACAATCGCAGCACGGGGTGGATTTAAATGAGGAATTTCACTTTGCCCTCAACAGTGAAGGTCAAATTAAATAATTTTTATTAGTCCTGAAGAAAGTGAAGTGAAGATCTGGTAATTGATGGATCAAAATGACAGTGACCCTTAGCCTTGGACCTTCCCTTTGGGCTGCCCTCATCCCTCAGGCTCGAGGTTCCATTTATCATTTTAGTGAGGACACAGAACTTTTTACAGCCTCAATTCTCTCCTCTAACCAAGAAATGCTGCAGAAAATGAATTATTCTGCCACGATTTTTGTAGATCTGTGGAGGGATTTTCTTCTGCTTTGTGTTTTGTTTTGATTTTTGATGAGCAGGAAGAGAAAAGTCCTTTCTGAGCTGCTGATAATGATACAAATAAAATTTTAAAGTCTAAGAAAAACTCATTTTATCTCTTAACAGCATGAATGGTTGAATGTTCTCTGGTGTATATATAAAAATTTTGTAGTGTTTAATGGTGCAGAGTATATTGAGCACTAAATTAATCTGTCCCTTAAACAAGAGGGACAGGATGACCATTGATCAAAGTCTGATTTAAACATAATTTGGAGGGTTTTCCATCATGTCTGGAAATCCAGGAAGGCTGGGATAAAATTCCCACCTGGGTGTCTCCTTCCCCTGTTCCGGTGGGATTTTTTTCAGCTTTCCAAATGAAATGATTGCCTCATTTCACATGCATTATTCCAAAAGAAGGTTTTGTTGGGATTGGAAGTTTTGCTGAAGAGCTCTGGGTGGGTTTAGTGGGCAGAGGTGGGAGATGGGTTTGGGATTGGGTTTTTCCTCCTGATACAGAAAAGATTTCCTGAGTAAATCAAATACTTTGGGTTCCTTTTTGTGCACAAATGGAGCTGAGTGATAGAGCAGGAGCCATTCCTGAGCATCAATGAAATTTAAGAGAACCATTTTATGGGATGCAGAAATCAAGGAATATTTGCTGAGGGGGATTTTGACAGGGAATCACATTCCTAACACTTAATTTTCTAGAAACTAAAGGTGTGAGTTGAAATCATCCATTTGACTGGTCTGTAATAGCAGTACTGCAATTACTGTGCTGCTTTTGAATTTGAAATCAAATTTCCTAAAAATTACTTGGAATTTTTAAATCAGCGGATCCAGTATTGGTCCATTGCCTTCCAAGAAAACAAAAGGAAAAAAAAACCAAACCAGGAAATAAAAAGGTGCCTGAAATATGCACATAAATTGTGGCAGATTTGATGAAGTGCCTGAAATACCAATATTACTTTACAATGTAAAGGTTTTTCCTTACATAAAATCCTTTTAAACACCGTGTCTTTTTTATTGAAGGTTTCAATGCAGGAGATGTTATTTTATCACTGCCTCTTTTATGGAACTTGATGGATAAATGAGGAATGATTTAGTGAGACCCAAAGATGCTCTTTCGGTGTCACAGGCGCTTCTCATGTGCAGTTTAATTGCACGTGAGGATTGAGAGGACAGAGGCTCCAGTGGTGTTTAAAGAGTTGTTTAATTGGCTGTAAAAGAAGAATTAAATAAGGTTGAGCTGCTAAATTTTGTTAATGCATAAAGCCATGTGCTGCCTGTGATTGCAGGTTCCAAGTGCAAGATTAATGGATCTAATTGTGGTGTTATTAGCAAATAGTCTGACTTTATTTTAGGCATGTCTAGAATTAGGTACCCAGTTTTAGTGATATAACTTGAATTTCTTCCACTTTTTAAGCTGCAACATTTCCAAGAGCAAGAAGTGGACGGTGTTGTTGCATATTAAATATTTCCTGGATTTTCCTTCCTCCATTTAATCCCTGAAATTACATCAGCCGTGGCTTCATCAGTCTTTAGGGATAATTAAACTGCATTAAAAGGGGAAAAATACAAATATCCCACATGGGTTTGGATCAGAGACCTGGCAAGTCTTGTGTCTGCAGTTCCTGTTGTTTCCTGCATTAACCTGATATTCCAAATGTCCATGAGGAATGTTTTATCTCCACGAAGGCCCTGATTCACATTGATCAAATTGGGAATTATCAAATGCTTCATCTCTTTACGAGCCTAATTCCCATTGATCAAATCCTAAACGAGCAGGTTCAGGCAGTTCCTGCACTCCCCAAATCACATTAAAACAACATTACAGGGCCATGCTGCCCCTCCCAAAGCTGGAATTATCTTCCCACAGTTACATTATAACCCCAATTATTCCATTATGAAGATGGCTCTGTTATAATGAGGAGTTTACACAAGAATTGAAGAATGCAACGTTACAGGAAGAACCGGGCTTTGGGCAAGGATTTGAACTTTTCCTAATCAAATTCTCCCTTTGTTTTGTGGTTTTTTTCCCTTAATTTGGAGGGCTGGGGGTGGGAAATTCAGCAGCTGCAGTGGTGACATTTTATTCCCCCATGGTGTCTCGAGCTAAGTGACATCTTCATTATTCATTTAAGAAGCAGAGAGGGTAAAGGCAGCCTAAAATAAATGTTTTTTATCTTTGGTGGGTTTTGATTTCTGGTGGTATATTTAGAATTCATAGCTGTGCATTAGTGCTTTTTCCTAAATATTCTGCCATTCCTCTCCTGCTCCGCTGCTCTCGTGGAAAACATGGAATTGCTTCTTGCTGCTGGGATTTTTTTTGGGAAAAACTTCATTCCAAGCCATCCAGGCTGATGGGAACCCTAAATCCTCCTGGGGGATTGTCTGATCAGTTTGGGGTGAGGTTCCCCCAATAATGGAATTAATTCCCCAAAGTTTGCTTGGACAGTGACAGCTGTAATCCAGAGGATCCTCTGCATCCACTGGAAGTTTTGGGTGTTCATTCTGAATCACAGATTTTAGGGGGTTTTATCCCTTCATTATGAATCTTTTGGCTGTGACTCTCTCCATCAATTCCCATAGAATGAATGGGAATAAATGACAATATCATATCTTCCTTTAATTAGGATTTCTCTATCACAATACCTGGGTTGTTAATTTTTACTGGAAATAAAATTTAAGGCTTTGTTATCATCATGAAATCACAGAGTGGTTTGGGCTGGAAAGGACCTTAAGGATCATCCAGTTCCACCCCCTGCCATGGACACCTCCCCCATGAAGTTCTGTTTGATGTTCAGCTGTGAATATTTGAAATACTCTCAGTATTTCCTGATGCTGTTGTGAGCTGAGAAGGAGCGTAATGAAAGCACAGTAAATTAATAACAGCAACACTTGGATATTCAGATATAATTGTCTCACAAAGCAGTGGTGCCAGTTCTCTGGACACTGAGGGGGGAAAAAAAACCAGGGTGGAGAGAAAATCAGCTTTTTATTGATGACTTTGGACCGAGTCCAGGGACGTGTGGCTTTATTTCCCCATCACCCTTCTGATGTTGGGGCACATGTGGTGACTTTTGAAGGGCTCTTGCACTGCCTGTAAATTAGGAATATCGATAGTTCCTTAATGCAAATATCTTCAGTCACCATCGTGCTGCACTCACGTGCCTCAGTAACGTGGAAATCTGTGCTGCAGACAGCCAGGCAAAGAATTTGTGCTTTATTTCTCCTTGTGCAGACCCAGACTTCCAGTTTGTAGCAGTTGTACATTAAATAACATCATTGATTCCCGAAATGGTTTGGGTGGAAGGGACCTTAAAGCTCATCCCATTCCACCCCTGCCTTGGGGCACCTTCCCTAGACCAAGTTTCTCCAGCCCATCCAACCTGGCCCTGAATTAAAAGCAGCTGCTTTTGAAACATAGTTTAAAACTACAAATTACCGGTTATTTATGAAATACCACACACTGTTTTTTCAACAACAGAAAATAGGGAAGCTACAAAAAAAAATCCTGCAGGTTTTGTGCCTTTAGTTAATCTTTTTTTGCTTAGCCAAGGGCAGTGAGCTCTGCACAGAAAGCTCCTGAATTAATTTTTTCTCTTACAAATACAGCAAATATAGGTGGTGCTTTGTCAGGACAGAATCATTGCAGGGTTGTTTGCTCTCATGATGCTGTTCCTGGTGGTATCCTTGATTTTTTTGTCAAGTGTTCTGCCTGGGGATGATGATCCCAAGTTACTCCTGACATCCTTAGAGAGGTGTGAGCTGTTTGTCAGTGATGCTGGGAATTAAAGAATTAAACAACATAACTCAGCTCAGCTTTTCTTAGCAACAGAGGTACCCAAAGATCTTATTTCTCTTTCTGCTCTAGCACCTCTTCATACACAGCTGTGCTGACACCAGCAGAGTTTCTAAAGGTGCTTCAAGCAGAGGTGTCTGATCTCAAACACATTTCACTGCACAAGCCAAGTGTAATTGCAGTTTCCAGCATGGAATTGATGCTGTCCCCCCCCTTAGCTTGAATCCAGTCTGGATTCTGCTTCAGGTGGGAGGAGACATCGGTAAAGAGACTTGAATAAATCTTTCCAGCCTCTTGTTGCCCATCCCAAACCCTATTCCTTTTGAATAAAATCTTTTTTTTTTGCTCAGTTCTTTCAGTCAGGGTTTGCTCCTCTTGAATTCACCTGAGGGATGCAGGAGCAGAGCTCGCTCAGGAAATCTCCTGGTCTTTCTCTGCTTTGTGGAAGGGATTGTGCTTTCACCCAGGGACCTTAAAATCATCAACCAGCTCCAGTTTAAAGAGGGGACTTGTGTGGGCAGCAGCTCCCCTGTCTCAGTTCTCTACACCTCTAAACAAATAAGAGAATCCTTATTCTGGATTAACTGGCCATTTCCCAGTTATCCTTTGGAATCTCAGAATTCCCTAAAGCCACTTAGAGTGTGTTTCCCTGTGTCACTTCATACATGACAGCTTTGGGTTTCCCTGCATTCACACAGATCCTGAACCTCGTTCCTTTGATCAGTGCAGCCCATGAGGAGCGAGGGGTCTCAGCAGGGCTGGGTGAAACAGGAATTGTGCATTTGGAGCTGGATGCGGATTCCTTCGGAACAAACTGGTGGAATATCTGTGTGTTTCTCTTTCACAGAGAATCTCTGCATGGGGATGTGTTTTCATTGAGATCTCTGCGCTCTGATGTGAAATTTAAAAGTGCTTGTTTGGTCAGGAAGCAGGACTGAAGCTCTAACAGTGTTTTTTGAGAGTTACATTAACTTTTAAAATGCATTATTCAAAATTTAAATAGCACATTAATAAAGAGGGCAAGTCAATTCTTTCCATGTTTGGCATAATCTTTTTTTTTCCCCTTTCTAGAAATCATGGGTACATTTTTTAAATCTCCCCTCAGGCTATCCCCAGCTTCTCCCACAGTGAGATCCTTTACTCTCTGTAATGGAGAAAGCAATCTTAAAATTAATGTTTGTAAATCACCGAGTCAGGAATAGGGCTTTTTGTTTTATTTTATATGAACTGATAAGTAAAATAAAAGATTTTCTGGGAGGGGGGACAGGTAGAACAGGATAATTATTGTAGGATACTGTGGGATAATTGTGTGGGAAAATTTGCCTGTGGGAGAGGAGTTGGAACTGGATGATCTTGATGATCTTTCCCAAGCTGAACCACTCCGTGATTTCATGATCTGCAGGTCCTTTCCCTGTTCAGAAAATCCTTTTCCTGTTCAGGGTGGGTGTGTTGGGAAGAGAAACGTGTTCAGCCCCTGCTGCTTTTCTCCATTTGCTTACAGAGGAACACAAAGGAATTTTACAGAGTTGAAAGCAGCGAGTGAAGCTCTGCCCTCACACCTCGGTGGAACTGGTTGTGGTTCTACTCTGGAGCGCTGGGAATCAGCCCAGTGCTGGGAAAATTCCTGGATGTCCTCGGGAACTGGTTGTGGTTCTGCTCTGGAGCGCTGGGAATCAGCCAGAGCAGATCCAGGAGCAGATCCAGGAGAATTCCTGGATGCCCTCCTTGGGGCCAATCCCTGCCCTGGCTGCGGCTTTGGGAGCTGCTCCTGGGGAATGAGCGGCTCCTCCCGGTGTGTTTGGCATTCCAGGCTCTGCCAGGGCACATCTGGCTCCCTGCTCCCTCCCCAGCTTTATTCCAAACAAGGAATAAAGCCTCTTGTTTTAATGCCTTATCCTTTGTTGGGATTTCCTCCAAACACGAGTTGCTGATTTCCCAATTACAGCATTAAAGCTGGGAGGTTAAACCCCACAGAAGCTCCTTTTTATTATTAATTTGTTCTGTATTTCCTAATCTTTTGTGGCTGAGATTTGCAAATACCTTTTCTAAGGATGTTTTTAATGAGGCCAAACCGTCTGTAGGATCAAATCCTACAAATCTCTTTGGGAGCCTCCAGCACAGACCTCTCTTTG
This sequence comes from Pseudopodoces humilis, assembly GCF_049639895.1. NCBI lineage: Eukaryota > Metazoa > Chordata > Aves > Passeriformes > Paridae > Pseudopodoces > Pseudopodoces humilis. The sequence continues at coordinate 70,891,388 of NC_142204.1, read as the reverse complement.
GGGAAGGGAGAATGTTTCCCAGAGCTGGTGTGGGGATTTTTTTTAAGGAAAATTCACCTGTTCCTTGGTACAGGATGAAGAATGATTACCAGTTATCTCTGTTACCACATGATGTGTGGCTCCCCTCTTTTATTTTAATCTCCTTTCCAGTAGTGTTGGAAAATCAGGGGTAAAAAATACGCCACAGCCATTCTGCTTGGACTGCACCTGAGGGAAATCACAGTTTAAAGGCAAAGTAGGCAGTAAATATTTGGGGAAATAATATCAAATTTTGGCTTTTGTTGCAAAGGGCTGTCGGACTCAGAAAATGAGGTTTGTAAAATGAGTATTTAGGTTTCTTGTGAAATGGTTAAATCGTAGGATCACAGAATGGTTTGGGTGGGAAGGGACCTTAAAGGAAATCCAGTGCCACCCCATCCATGGGCAGGGACACCTCCCACTGTCCCAGGCTGCTCCCAGCCCTGTCCAACCTGGCCTTGGACATTCCAGGGATCCAGGGGCAGCCACAGCTGCTCTGGCAATTCCAGCCCAGGCAGCAATTCCTTCCCCAGATCCCATCCATCCCTGCCCTCTGGCAGTGGAAGCCATTCCCTGTGTCCTGTCCCTCCAGGCCTTGTCCCCAGTCCCTCTCCAGCTCTCCTGGAGCCCCTTTGGGCCCTGGAAAATAGAAATGAAGACTAATCAGCTCCCCCTTCTCCTCCTTCAGGGGGTGTGGGTACCACTGCAGTGAGTTTATTAATTCTGTCAGATTTTCAGTTCAGTCCTTGAATATAAAACCCCTCAGTCCCACAGATCTCTGAAATACTGAAATACTGATAATTCCCCTTCTTGCTGCAGTTCCTTGAACACGACCCACATTTTCCTGGGGTCTCTATTCTGTGTTTGAAAATTCCCATTGTAGCACAACACACATTTTTCAATCTGGAAGGGGAATAATTTCATCCTGTATCGAAAGAAATGAGAAAAGCAGTTATTCCTTTCAAACTTCCCTTGCCACTTAACGTGGCTCCCACTTCCAAGCCATTTAGGAGCTCCATTAAGCCCCTGGGTTTGCTCCTGTGCATGCATTAGGAGCAGAGCTGGGGTAATATGGAACAGATTTGCTGTATCATGGACACATTTATGAAGATTGATAACAGCCAGGGCTCAGTGTTAACTTTTATTTTCAAACAGGCTGGAGGAGAAACTGCCTGGTATTGCTTTGGGGTTTTGATTTATGAAAAGGTTGCTGCATGAAAAAGACATCCCATAAAGCAGCTCTGCTGGCAGGAGCATTATAAAATAGGGTTGTGAGTAGAGCAAACAATAACTAACTCTAATTATGTTCATTATTGTCTCTCTGAGCTCCCTGTACCTTTTGGGGATGTTTTTGCACTTATTCCCTCCTCAACTTTTAAGTGGATTCACCTTTCCCACCGAATGGGGTGAAGGTGAGAAAATCCTGCTGGTTTCTAGTGGCAGCACCCACAAAAGAGACCTTTTTTGTTTGTATGGAATGAAAGAGGTCACTGAAATTATATCTGCTTGCACAAGTGATGCCAGGAGCAGGAGGAGGAAAGGTCTGTGGTAAAAAAATGCTGTTTCTCTTACAATTCCCATCACTGATGCATTTTCCCCTAAATTATGGCTGTTCTGTGAGGATTATTTCAGACTGTTGCATTTAAGCCACTTCAAAACAAACCCAAAAATCCCAGTGTGATGGCAATGATCGCCAGGTTTCAGAACTGTCTTCCTTCTCTCAGCCTGGCACCATCCTTTTTAACAAGATCAGCTGCAGAAAGCTGAATTCTTCACTCAGCAGCAATTAGCAGAAAACTTTAGTGAGAACCAATTGAAATCAAGGGGCACGACCTAACTGGGAAAAATGTGAGTGGTTAATCTAAAGTTTAATCTAAACTTGAGCTGCTTTAACTTAAAAGCATCCCTTTACCAAACTACCTGGAGACCTTGCAGAAAGAAACAGGAGCTTGAAAATCATCTGTGCTGAGGTTATAAAACACAAGAACGACTTTCTTGGAGCAGAGGGAAGTTCTGTTAAATGAGCCAGTGTCTAATTAATGCTGCCAGCACACGGAGGGGGTGAGGAGAGACCTTTGAAAGGGCTTTGTGAGCTGGCACTGAGGTTTCCATCAGGACCCTCTGCCTCAAACCGCTCCCCTGGTGCCCTCAGAGATCCAGGGAATGGTTTGGGTGGGAAGAGACATTCCAGACCATCCAGTGCCACTCCTGCTATGGCTGGGACACCTTCCACTGTCCCAGGCTGCTCCAAGGCCCAATGTCCAACCCAGCCTTGGACATTCCAGGGATCCAGGGGCAGCCACGGCTGCTCTGGGAATTCCAGCCCAGCCAGCAATTCCTTCCCCAGATCCCATCCATCCCTGCCCTCTGGCAGTGGAAGCCATTCCCTGTGTCCTGTCCCTCCAGGCCTTGTCCCCAGTCCCTCTCCAGCTCTCCTGGAGCTCCTTCAGGCCCTGGAATGTGCTGGAAGCTCTCCCTGGATCCTTCTCCTCTCTGGGTGAGCACTCCTAGCTCTCCCAGGGTCTCCAGCCCTGGGAGCATCTTTGTTGTCATGTCTTACAACAGCCCAAGGGAAACACCAACAGGCAGTGAAAAATTACTTGAAAATTTAAAAGATAATTTAAATCACAAGAATAATGAAAAAATGTGAATGTTGTCATTTCCAGCACACCCTTCCAGCTCCAGTTCCTGACCTGGTCCTGGTGAGAGGAACATTTTCCTTCCTGGGGTGCCACAAAGGATGTTGAGGACATTCTGATTTGTGTTTCTGTAGCACACTGTACATCACATTAGGGCTAAGATGTATTAGAGCAAGGCCCAGTAGCACAATCTGGGTGGGTTTTTTTGCTCTTTGTTGGAGTTGATGACATTTGATTTTCGTTGCAGCCCAGCCAATTATGCTTTATGAAAAGAGTGGCTCGGCCTCATCCCAATCCAAGACTTGTGGAATCACACGTGGCCTTTGTGGCTTAGCAGAGTGAATCCAAGCTTGTTTTCTTAAATAACTTCATGCCCAAATGAAAAATTGGCATTTATTCTGCTATCTCTTAAGATTACAACCTTCAGTTCCCTCGAGTAATCGTCACCCACGCGAGCGGCGAGGCTTGAAGTGTTTAACTGGTGATTGCTTTTTCTGGACGCTGCTTCTGCCCATAATATCTTTTATTTTTGTGGTCAGTTAACAGGGTTTTGGGGCCTTTTATAGCTGAAGAGAATAGTTAAATATATATTGCTCTGGAGAGTAATATTTGGATAATAATGTGCCACGAGTTAGTGTCTTGTGGTGCTTTGTGTTGAGTGCTGTAGTTGACCTTTGCTAGAGAGGAGAAAAGTGTCTGCTTGTTAGAACATATTATTTAGCACCTTTAGAAAGGCAAAACTGCTTGGTTTAGGGCTTGTTTTTTTTTTAGTGTGAGGCTCAGTGAAGATTTTATCACCAGGGTTTGGGGATGATGGTGTGATGTTGGGCTTTTACAAAGCCTGCAGTGAGTTGTAGCTCTTGGGAGAGAAGTGGCAGTAATAAATCCAGAATGTGCTTTGCTGTCCTGGGTTTGGTTTATGCTGCTCATTTAGGTCTGTGTTTGGTTTTTTTGTGTGTCTGTGTGCTTTACACACACAGTGATGTAAAGTTACTGTGGAAAATTCAATGCAGGACAGGGCTAACATTAAAATGGGTCATTTTAGTGGACGAAACTCTGTCTTTTTTGCCACCTTTGCACAGAACCGGGTTTCAAACCAGTGCAGAATTATTTTTTCCTTTAAAAATTAGAAACATTGGGGTTTACACTACCATGTAATGGTAGTTAATATATCCAGGTAGTGGCTTCAGCTTCTTCTATGAGAAATATCAGCAAAGCATCAATTCAACCCCCCAGAGACCGAATCTGCTTTTCCATGAGCTGGAGCTGAGGAGAGCCTCGATTCCTTCGCTTCCCCAAACCTTCAGAAACCTCCTCCAAATTCCTTATTAGGAGTAAATAGTAAGGAATTGTAGCACATGGCATTGTTTGCTGATCCTTGACTTGTGTTCTCCTGAAGAGCCAAGTGGAATCTCGCCAGTCTTCATTAAATAATTCTTTTCTGAGTGAGTAAGGCTGAGCTCAAGTGATACCACATGCAAGCTCTAAAAATAATCTGTGATCTGGGTTGACATGATGAGGTTTTGGAAGGCAAATGTTGGTTTGTTGATTGTGTAATCATGGAATTGGAGGGGTTGGCTCCATCCACACTCAGCCCATTGGACTCTGGGGCTGGGAAGAGTTTGGATTTTGTGCTCAACAGTGATGGGACAGGCTTGGCTACATCTGGGATCATCCTTTGTCTCTGAACTTGTCAAAATTAGGAGCTGGGTTTGATCTGTGCAAGGCCAAGAAGTATTTCTCTATATATTTCTGTATATAACATTTAGGTACTACAAAATATTCCACAAAACTGCTCCTCCTTGAGTTCCTTCTAATTTAAGCCTGCAGTTGCCAAATTATCTTTCCTACTTCGTAGCAGCATCCATGCCCCTGTTAGAAGGAATTTGTATCACTGCCATCCATGTGATTGTTTATTTTAGTATCCTGCTATTCACTAAAATCTGTCCCTTAAGCTAAAAAAGAAAAGTGAATCCTAAATTTGGGTGATTCCAGCACGCTGCTCCCTTTGCAGCTGCAGGAGCCAGCTGTGGGAGAGGTACATTTGTGCATTAATGCTGGTGTGCTTTGGAGTTTAAAAGGGTTTTTCTTCTGTTTTAGGAGGGGAAGGGAATTTTATAAACAAATAGTGGTTTGGGATAATGCAAGTCAGTTCATATCAATTAAAATAAAAATATTCAAACTCATTTTGTCTGTCAGGGTGGACGGGAATCCTGTCTTCATTTGATAGCTTGCTCCTCGAGGTATTTGGAATTTAGGTGACCACAGCAGGTCAGATCAGTCTCCTGAGCTGGGAGTGGGTTTTTAGGGAATGCTCTAAAAATGAGGGAAATGTTCAGGGATACAATTTTGCCTTCAAACAAGTGGTGACATGGGGCTTTCCTGAGCCAAATCTTGTTTGTAATCTCTGCACGGGCATCTCACACATTCCTGTATAATTAATTCTGAACCCAGATGTGTTTTGATGACCCCAGTATCCTCTGCCAGTGAATCCCAGCTTTTCACCAGCTGTTCTTTGGGAAAGGTTTGGATTCTTTTTGCATTGTAAACCCACTGCTAGGAAACCTGTCTGGCTGCCTCTCTCCTGTAATCCATTGATCATTCCATCATGTAATTCATTAATAATTGATAATTGAGATTCAGCTCTTGCAGTTGTCCTTCTCTGGGCTGCAGAGATCTGATCCTCATGTGGTGTCCTGAAGCTTTTCCAACCAGTTTTTTTTTCCTGAACTTTTTCCTGAACCAGTTCCAACAAATTAGGATTCACAGCCACATCACAGGATGAGTCCTGTTGTCTTCCTCTTACATCCTTGCCCGAGAAAGGTTTTAAGGATGTGCAGAACTTTTTCCATGTGTAAATGTGGAATTGGATTGTGGAATCCTGGAATGGGTTGGGTTGGAAGGGACCTCAAAGCCCATCCAGTTCCACCCCTGCCATGGGCAGGGACACCTCCCACTGTCCCAGGGTGCTTGGACACTCCCAGGGATCCAGGGGCAGCCACAGCTGCTCTGGGAATTCCAGCCCAGCCAGGAATTCCTTCCCCAGATCCCATCCATCCCTGCCCTCTGGCAGTGGAAGCCATTCCCTGTGTCCTGTCCCTCCAGGCCTTGTCCCCAGTCCCTCTCCAGCATGTTGGAGTTCTGCTTGTATTTACTTATTTTGACAGATTTAAGGTCATCATTTCTCTCTGATAACCTCAGAGAAGCTCTTCCCTCCCTGTGAGCAGTAAAGGAATTCTTACAACACAAGGAAATTGTTCCCACTTTGCTTTTCCAAGCGGCTGCTCCAACATCCAGCCAGCATTCCAGGTGTTTTACCAGGTGGGAAACACTCCCCAGGTTCAAAATCCAGCCCTTTAGAGAGGTCAGTAGGACTTTTTGACATTCATCCCTATAAAACCAGGATTTTGTCAACATACTGAACCTCCTCTCTCCTCTCCTCTCCTCTCCTCTCCTCTCCTCTCCTCTCCTCTCCTCTCCTCTCCTCTCCTCTCCTCTCCTCTCCTCTCCTCTCCTCTCCTCTCCTCTCCTCTCCTCTCCTCTCCTCTCCTCTCCTCTCCTCTCCTCTCCTCTCCTCTCCTCTCCTCTCCTCTCCTCTCCTCTCCTCTCCTCTCCTCTCCTCTCCTCTCCTCTCCTCTCCTCTCCTCTCCTCTCCTCTCCTCTCCTCTCCTCTCCTCTCCTCTCCTCTCCTCTCCTCTCCTCTCCTCTCCTCTCCTCTCCTCTCCTCTCCTCTCCTCTCCTCTCCTCTCCTCTCCTCTCCTCTCCTCTCCTCTCCTCTCCTCTCCTCTCCTCTCCTCTCCTCTCCTCTCCTCTCCTCTCCTCTCCTCTCCTCTCCTCTCCTCTCCTCTCCTCTCCTCTCCTCTCCTCTCCTCTCCTCTCCTCTCCTCTCCTCTCCTCTCCTCTCCTCTCCTCTCCTCTCCTCTCCTCTCCTCTCCTCTCCTCTCCTCTCCTCTCCTCTCCTCTCCTCTCCTCTCCTCTCCTCTCCTCTCCTCTCCTCTCCTCTCCTCTCCTCTCCTCTCCTCTCCTCTCCTCTCCTCTCCTCTCTTCTCCGAACCTCTCCTCTTTTATTTTCTTTTATTTTCTTTTGCCAAGGGTGGGTACGAGATGCAGTCAAATGAGAGGATGACAAACATTTGCCTGTGGTTTTGGGTTAGGTTTTGGAAGTGCTGGGGTTTTTGGAGAAAGGATATAAAAAAAACACAGGGGAGATTAACGCTGGATTTGATTCTGAGTATCACAAAAGATGGAATAAGTTGTGTTCCAACCTTTAAGTCATTCATTTAGTATTGCTCTGTAGATTTTACATTCTCAATTGCAGAGCAGAAACCAGCGTGGTTCTTTCCAGCATTTCAGCAGAGAATCATTAGGAAAATTCTTTTACACCTTTTGGAGAAGTCACACTCCTCACTGGAGTGTAAATAAAAGCAAGAATCAACTCTGCAGTACTTGATCTTTTGCTGGCAGCACTTCCCACGTGGTGATTGTGAGGGCTCTGTGTGGGCACAGCTTGATTAGGGCCCAGCATTTGTAGATATTCAGCAATCAGATCTGTGTTATTCCTCCCAAACCATTCAGAGGAGAACTCAACCATTTGGTTTGTGCCTCACACGTTTCGTAACGCGCCTTCAACTCATCACCTACAGCATGTGCGAAGACAGTCTTTAAAAATAGTCTAATATAAAGAGTAAATTAATGTAAAAACTAAAAATAATGGTGCAGTGATGAGGACCTTCATTACCATATGCCCTTTTGTCTTTTTTTTTCCCTGGGTTCTGCTTTACAACTATTTTCTGTGCTATATAAACGCACCCTGTGGATTTGCTCGGCAGTGATGCTGCTGGAAGAGGCTCTTTTTGGGTGAAGTAATGTTAAAAAAAGAAGAATTCCTCTCACCAGCACCTTTTTGGGTGGTGGTGGAGAGCACAAGTGCCTTGCTGCTGTTTCAGAGGTGTTCACACTTCAGCTTTGAGCTTCCCTCAGGGTTCCCTGAGCTGGGCTCACGTTTCTCTTGCTGCCTCCATGTACAAAATCCCTCCAGTGTGGCCTTTCCTGTCCATCTGCTCGGCCAAACCCATCTCTGCCTGGGCTACCAACATTCCTTTCACTTTTCTTTTTCCTCCTGGCCAAAAGAAGTGGAATCTTGCCCTGACTGTGTCTGGTGAAAGCAGCGCTGCAGATTCTTCCCTACCCCAAATTCACATCATCCCCTTTCATCCTGCCATCCTCATCAGTGTTATCCCAGGAAAACCACACATCTTCCAAGCCCTGCATGTCCCATTTCTGCTTCCCTGCTGTTTCCAGTGACTCCACCTCGTACCCCTCACTCATCCCCTTTCCAAACTGCCCAGAGCACCTGTGGCTGCCCCTGGATCCCTGGAAGATCCAACCAAGGTCAGGTTGGACAGGGCTTGGAGCAGCCTGGGACAGTGGGAGGTGTCCCTGCCCATGGCAGGGGTGGCACTGGGTGAGCTTTAAGGTCCCTCCCACCCCAAACCATTCCATGATGCCATGAAACACATCTTGCTCTTTCTCAGAAGGAATTTCTGCTGGACACAGACAATGTTAATTTATTAAATTCCCACAAATCCTTCTGGAATCCCTCTTAGTTCTTCATAAAGCACCTGAAAACAATTAAGCTGTTATGCACTTCATGAGCTGCCCACCGTGAGGGTGTGGATTGCCTCAGTTTCCCTTTGTTTCACCATCTGTTTGCATCCATTTGTTCTTCCTTATCTCTGTGTTTATTCTGAGAACACTGAGAAAAGAAACATCCTCCCTTTTTTTTTTTTTCCTGTTTATTTTGCTTTCTGCCAGGTCTGGCCACAGTGTAGCTCCTCTCCTCCATCAGTAGGACTAAATAAAACAGGTCAGAACATCCTCTCCAACACCCTCCTGTGCTGCTGCTCTGGGGCTCAGTGGGATCACGTCCATTTGTAGGGTTTTGTTGTCGAGTTAAGACTTCCCTGGACTTCCCAAGCACGGCCCCGTGCTGGGAACCACCCCCAGTTTGTGGTTTGGATGTGCTGAGCTGCTTTTGGAGGAGGCACAGCAAGATTGGATCTCAGAGAGCTGCGGGTTGGGCTGTTGTGCGCTGCTCGGACACAGAGGATGGCTCTGGTCTGTTTTATTCAGTAGTTCAGAAGTAGCCAAGGGTTACACAAATAAAATCAGCTGCCTTTGATAGGTGTCAGCGCTTTAATGAGGAATTAAATTAAGCCCTGGGTACTCCTGCCCATCTCATGGCACTATTTTTATCTCATGCTCCGCTTTTTTGTTGCTATTTTTTTCCCCATATTTTATGACAATTGCCTGAAGTCCTGATCTGAGGGGGATTATGCCAGATACCTGCACAGCTGGAAACTCATCAGCCATTCAGATTCCTTCAGTGAGAGTGTCAGTTTTAGCACGAAACTCGCAAAGCTCACCGTGGTGATTTCAAATTTCCTCTTTAGTAGACATTTTGTTTGAATGCCATGAAGGGGCTCCTCTCCCTGAGCCCCCAGGAGCACAATAAGCTATGCTCTTTGAGAGAGCCCAGATGAGTACAAAGTTCCCTTCATTAAATTTTCTTTTTATGCTTTAGCATAGAATATTTCTTTTTAAGATGGTCTCTCCCTCATTTCCTTTTGTGTTTTCATCCTATTACCTTTACGAGGTTGTGATGCATCAGCTCTCTGGAAAAGGTGGGTGCAGCCTCCCTCAGAGGTTTATTCCAGCACTGAAAGATTATTCTGGCATGGGAGGTGCTTCAGGAGCAGCTGGAGAAGGGAAAGCATGATCAAGGAATTGCAAACTTGATAAAAACACGCTGTTCCTCGCGTGCCAGGCGGCTGCTGCTCGTATCGACTTGTGCTGAGAAAAGCGTTGGGGGTTTTGGGTGTGCTGGTTCTGCTCAGGAATTCTGGAGCTGCGCTGAGTGGAGCTGGAGATCTGTCAGCATCCCCTGGCATTCCCTCTGCACTCGTTGTGGTGCTGGAAAACTGGTGGTTTTCCTTCAGTTTGGTTGTGAAATCTCTGAGCAATTTAATAAATAGATAAATAAATACGATGCAGGACACAATCTTCTTTACAGGAGCAGATAGTGATAGGACAAGGGGCAAGAGATTTAAATGGGAAGAAGGGGGATTTAGATGGGAAATTGGAAAGGAATTCCTGGCTGTGAGGGTGGTGAGGCCCTGGGATGGATTTCCCAGAGAAGCTGTGGCTGTCCCTGAATCCCTGGAAGTGTCCAGGGTTGGATTGGGGTTTGGAGCAGATTGGGATTGGGACAGGAGGTGTCCCTGCCCATGGCAGGGGTGGCACTGGATGGGCTTTCAGGTCCCTTCCAACCCAAACCATTCCGTGGTACTCTGGTGACACTTTTCCCATCTCAGGATCTCTCTCAGGACATGGGATAGTTCAGGAAAGGGATCTCCTGCTCTAAGGATCCCTGGCCCTGCCTGGGACCAGACCAGGTTGCTTTATCCTCTCAGGCATTTAAAACCTCCACATTTTCACAATAAATTCCACGTAATTGCTGGGTTTGCATTTATTTACCTTTTTCTTAGGAGCTTTTCCCTCAGTCAAACCCCACAGACCCTTAAATGCTTCTGTAAAACGACTTTTATTCAGGGAACCCCAGAACAATTTGGGTTGGAAGGGACCTTAAAGCCCATCCAGATCCACCCCAGCCATGGGCAGGGACTGTCCCACTGTCCCAGGCTGCTCCAAACCCTGTCCAGCCTGGCCTTGGACACTTCCAGGGATCCAGAGGCAGCCACAGCTTCTCTGGGAATTCCATCCCAGGGTCTCCCCACCCTCTCAGCCAGGAATTCCTTCCCAATATCCCATTTAAGTATTAATTGACGTAATCATAGCAACTTCTGTTAGGGAGATATTTCATTCCCCTTCAGAGGAGTTTCCTCGCTGTTGTTTCTGACCATCCATCTGTGATTCCTGTGATCCATCTCTGGCAGAAATCAATGGGAAACCCTTCAGAGGGGTTCCCATAATGGACAATGGATCCTCCTTTCCCAACAGGAGATCCTGCAGCCCGTGCTTTATGCCCTTCTCATGCCAGGCAGTAATTTCATTTAGTGCTTTCCCAAAAGTGCCAGCAGCACATCAGGGGAGTGGAACCAGCACAGCTGATCGATACAGAGACACTGCTCACCTTCAGATTCATCCAGAAAATGATTTGACTCGGTTGACTTGAAGGAAGTGGCCTTGTTCTCACTGACCTGCAGTGCCTGGAAGGACAGGGCTGAGGGGAGGTTTTCAAAAATCCCCCCTGAAAAGTCAGAGTGTGAAAACAAGTCACTGAGGGCCAGGAGATGATGTGTCTCACAGGGCTCCCATATGGTTGGCAATGTATAGAGTCCTTTGAAACATTCAAATAAGGAATAATACCTGGGTTTTGGTCACTGATGGCATGGCTCTGAGAAAAAAAAGAAATAATTCAAAAGCTCTTTATCATGGGTTAGAAAGTTCTCCCATTGAAATGGCTTTAAATACAGTGACAGAATTAATGCAGCAATGCTAGAGCAGCCCATTCCTTTCTCTCTTCACCTGTATATAAGAAGTCACTTTAAAACTTGTGAATAAAGGCACAGCAAGGTTTACTCTGGGTATTTTTAATTAATTCAGGCTCTCTTGGATCGGTTTATCAATTCACACCAGGGGTTTGGGGGTTTATTGGAGCTCTGGTGTAGCTGGATCTAAATCATCACTGCTGGGAGATGCCTACAGGGAACATCCCTGGTGATTCTGTTGTTCCCTGTCCCAGACCTTGCCGTGCCCCCTCCGTGTGCAGCAGTTTGTGGTTACACATTTTGATGCCTGACACGCCTTTGAAGCACGTGCTGATCTCAGCAGAGGGGGGATTAAAGGAAAATCCTTCTCTGTAAGAGTCTGCAGAAGTTTGAACTTGGAGATCATAAAGTGTGGAAGCACCTGGGACTGCATTTAAATTCTGGTTTAGATTTTACAGATGCAGGGCAATGAATGAAAGGAGAAAGAGATGTTTTTATAGGTACATACTGTAAAATCAAGGTGACTTAACATTCCCTTTTCTTTACCACGACGTCTTCAGTGATTGTCAAGAAATCAATTCCCTGGAGGAGCAGCGTTTGTGCTTCGTGTTTCATTTCCCTAAAATGAAACAGGAAAACAGGAAAACCTGCCTTGGCCAATCAGCAAAATGAGAATCAGAATCACAGAGTGGGTTGGGTTGGGAGGGACCTTAAGGATCATCCAGTCCCACCCCCAGTTCCATGGGCAGGGACAACTTCCACTATCCCAGGGTGCTCTAAGCTCTGTCCAGCCTGGCCTTGGGCACTTCCAGGGACCTCACCACCCTCACAGAGAGGAATGCTTTCCTCTGGAAGTGCTCCAGCAGCCTGGGATAGTGGAAGATGGCCCTGCCCACGGCAGGAGGTGGGACTGGATGTGCTTTAAACTCCCTTCCTACCCCAACTGATATAATAATAACAATAATAACAATAACAATAATAATAATAATAAATTTTTGTCTTTCCTGAGATGTTTTTGGAAGGAAACCCTGAAGCTGTTCTCTGTTCTCACAGGAGATACGAGTCCCACCCGATCTGTGGGGAGCTGCAGGATAAAATCCTCCAGTGCTACCGGGAACATGCCCAGGAGACCCTGAGCTGCTCTGCCCTGGCCAGCCAGTACCTGCACTGTGTCAACCATGCCAAACAGGTGAGCTGGACCTATTCTCACTGAAAAATGCTGGAATGATGAGCAGAGGAATTTCCAATTAGTCCTTCCTCCATGCCTAAGCATTTCCCAGTACGTGAGTTCCCAGAGTGCTGTGGAGACCACTCGGAGTTGATTTAAATGCTCAGGTTTCCATCTCTTCCCCTGGGAAGCTGTTGTTTAGTGTAGGAGCTCTTGCTGTTGGCAGATGTTTCCTGTTATCTACAGTTTTAGCAGTAAAACAAGGGGATTAAAATACCTGGTAATTTTTGCTATAAGTACGAGAAACTCCTGGATGTCTCAAACTACATTGGTCACCACTTGGAATTCTTGATTTCTTCAGTCTTGTGTTATGCAGGGCTCTAAAACTGCCCTTTACCTGCTCTTGCCCTCCTCTCTTCCAGTTTTGTAGGGTATGGATGTCACTGCCAATTAAAATCTTTATGCTTTATTAGTGCAGCATGAAGGAAAATGACAGTAATATGTAAATCATTAAATTAAAAGAAGCTACGATTTCGCACTTTTACTCTTTTCCATCAGCCTTTGTCTTTCAAATGCAGAAAAGCATATATTGACCTCAGTTGTGTCCTTAAACAAGCAAAATGTGCTCACAGCCCACGTGCAGGATGTGTAAAAAGTGCTTAAATAAGTCTGTTGATCTTTATTTCTGCCCAAATCCATGAGTTAATATTTGAGCACGTGAGGACACCCATCTTTATGTGACAGTGGAGACCTGCAGAGCACGGCTGGTGTTTGATCATGGGCATCACCTTCCCTGGGCTCAACTCTGCCTGGGCAGAAAATCCATCAGACTTTGGCTCTGATCCTTCTCTGTGACCTTTTGTTTTAAACTGCTGCAGCCTCCAGCTGGTATTCCCAAATTATTAACACTGGAATTGACACTGCTCATTGTTCCTCAGTCACTGAGAGCTCCCTGTCCCTTCAAATTCACTTCCTTTAATTTATCCTTTATTGATGTTTGTTGTCCCATCCCTGGCAGTGTCCAGGGCCAGGCTGGACAGGGCTTGGAGCACCCTGGGGTAGTGGAAGGGTCCCTGCCCATGGTAGGGTGCACAGGATGGTCTGGAATGTCCCTTCCAACCCAAACCCTTCTGTGATTCCATGATTTCTCCTCCTGCCCATTTTGGAATGCACCAATCTGCTTTTTTAGGAAAAGTCCAGTGAATAACATGAGAATCACGGAGCCATTAAGATTCTTCAGACCATCCAGTACAGCTATCCCCAAAGGCCACCACTGACTCTGTCCCCAAGTGCCACCTCCACACAGCTTTTAAATCCCCCTGCCCACCCCTGCCCTGGCTGGACAAGCCTTTGAGTGCAGAAATTTTCCACAATATCCAACCTAATCCACCCCTGGTGCAACTTTCCTCTTGTTCCATCACTTGTAACCCTGTTTTGGTTTGTTCTGTAGTGGATTTCCCCATGGCCCTGCAGCATCTGCAGCACTGATTTACTGTATGTTTAATTTTTTATTATTTTTTAAAGTAACCAGAAAAAAAGTGGATTAATTACTTCGACATGTTTAAGCTCTGACTCAAGTTTGTATCTGATAGGAATTTCTTCAGAAGACTCTGATGAGGATGAATTAATTCATGTTCAGAAGGTGCAGGAAAAGCAAATTGCATAAATATGAGCATTAGGTTTTTGAACCCTTTTAAACACCTTTTTTTTTTGTTGAAGATCTTCATCCAAGCCTGTCAAGTAGTTAAAAGTGTTTCCTAAATGTTTCTTATTCTGTTTCACACATGCTTCAAGATGAGAATTCAGAGAGGTTTCTCTCATGATAACAGAGAAGGAGAAGCCTTTTATGATGGAAATATTTGCAAGCAGGAGCAATTGTTTTTCCTAATGAACACCAGCCCATCCTCCACGTGCTGCAGCTGTAATTGTAATTATTTTTACTCACTGTTTGCCCACAAGTCCAGGCAGTTACTTTGAAATAATTCCTAAACGCTGCTATAAAATCACTTCAAAATTACCTTCTCTGTGCGCTTGCTTGGGAGCCAGAGGAGGGGGATAAATGGCAGATTCAGAAATGAAAAAGTTAACTGACACTGGCTGCAAGAAACAAAGGAAGAAGAAAATTTGCTAGAGGGAATAGAGCAAGATATTGGAAAGCAAATAAGTGAACTAATCCGATTTCCTGGCGGTGAGTCTGGGCACTTGTGCTTGGGCTGAGCACACTCTGTGCTTTTCATAAATTGAATTTATTGACTCCTCTTTCTTTCCTATCTTGCTTATAATTATCTCCCCCTCTCTTCTGTGTGCTCCTTATTTCTCATGCTGTCTGTAATCTCATGTCTCTATCTGTCCTTTTCTCCCCTCCTTAGAAAAGCCCAGAGAGTTGTTAATTCCGAGGGCTTTGACACATTGTTGTATCTTCCCTTGAAATCTCTTCCCAAAGTCATGAGAAGCTGGGGAGATAAATTAAACTCTGTTATTAATGTTTGCATGTTATTACAGTGATAATGCCAGTAATGGAGAGGAAAACTTAACCTAATGGAGCCATTAAGGGGAAGATATTTGGATTGTGTGTGGCATTTAATTGTGCTGCCACTCCTGAAGTAGCTCCAGCCAGTCCATCCATGGCTTTTTAATCCTTTTTCCTGGTTTTCCAGACATGGGTATGGACAAGAGCTGTTAAAATATATATTTTTTGGGGGTTTTTTTGCATTTTTTTGGGGTTTTTTTCCCTCTCAATTTTTTCCCACCCTGGGCTACAAGAAGTTCTGATTCTTACATAGAAACACAGCTATGGTTTAAAAAATCTGTGCAATAATTTCCTGTTAAACCACTGAATTCCAGAAGGATTCAGGTCTCTGCAGGCAGGTGAGGTTTAAGAGTATTTAAAATAACAATACCAGCAGCTGCTGGTGCCTGACAGCCTGGCTACAAAAATGTTATCCTTCAGCCTTGTAACCACTATTTTAATTTGTTGGATCAAGTGGGTCCTTAATTATGCATCTTAAATAGAATAAAACCAGGATTTTAGCCTCATCCTCCTGTATTTTTACTTGACACCAATTGCTGCTCTGAAGAGAAAAATGCATGGAATTTGTGTATCTGGAAACACTGAATTGAAACACAACAAAAAGAGTTCATCATTTAACAGTGTCCTCATTGAAAGAAGTTTATTATGGACCAGCTTCCCTCCCTGGGGTTATGGGAAAAAAAAAAAAAAGGAAAATATTTTAAATGCATTAATTTAAAAAGGCAAGGAAAAACAGTAAAAACCCCAAAATGTAGATAAAACCAAAGCAAGGCTTGGAACACCCCCGTTTGTCTGAAGGTGAAGTTTTGTGGGCAGAAATATGGACATGACGAACAAATATCTGCAATTTCTTTCCTTGGGACACTCAACAAAAGTAGCCCATTTTTTCTGAGATCCCTTGGGAATTTCTTCTGTTAACTTGTGCAGTGTTAAAACAATGTAAAGTTAATATTCAGCCCAGAGATGGTTTGGAGTGAGTCTGTAGTTCCTCTGGAAAAAGGAATTTTCCTGAGCTTTCCAGAAATCTCCATGGGGAGGTTTTGGTAACGGATGAAACTTCCCCACATTTTGGTTTGCAAATGCACCCAAAACTGATTCCTTTTATTCCATCAGCCTCTTCTTCTCCTCTGTGGATTCTGGAGGGTTCTGTGGGCACAAGGGCAGGCACCACCTTTGTGTGGATGCCTTGGAGAATTTTAAAGTCACAATTGTTAAGGTTGGAAAATTCCTCCAGTTCCATCGAGTCCCAGCATTCCCAGCACTGCCATGTCCCCAAGTGCCACATCCACACTTAAAATCCTTTTAATTTAAAATGATTTTAAATCCCTCCAGGAATGGGAATTCCAGCCCTGCCCCCAGGCTGGACAGTCCTTTTGGGAAAGACATTTTTCCTAAGTTCCAATCGAGCTGCAGCTCTTAACCCTTGCAGGAACTGGGTGGAACAGCACAGTTTACCAGGTTATTTTTAAGAATAATACAAAAATTTGGTTGGAGCCAGACCTGACATGGTTTTAATTCCCTTTATTGTTAATTTTTCCCTAATTTCCATGACTGTGACAATGCAATCCTGACTTCCAAGCTGTGTAGAGTTGCTCAGACACCTGAATCAGCTGTTTGGAGGTCACCTGTAAGATTTCAAGGTTTAAATTTGGGTTTGTTCCTGACATAAAACCTCGGACATATCAAATCCCTTCCTACCATTTCTTGCAAGGAGACTCTTAATTAGTCCTTACTCGTTTGATGGGTTTTGTAGGCAAGAAAAATGGGTTGGGTTGGAAGGGGCTTTAAGGATCATCTCATTCCAGCCCCTGCCACGGGCAGGGACACCTCCCACTATCCCACGTTGCTCCAAGCCCTGTCCAGCCTGGCTTGGAACATTTCCAGGGACAGGAAACCTGGTCTAGTGAAAAGAATTGAATTATTTTTATGGTCCTTTCCAACCCAAACCATTCCATGCTCTGTGACTTTGTAATGAAGCCCGAGATGAGTGCAACGTGTTCAGATTGTTGGGGTTTTAATTCTGGCTCAGAACCCGGGAAAGAGCCAGGCAAGGGATACTCAGTGTTGGATGATTTCAGGATATTTTTCCTCAAGAGTTTAATTGCTGGGAATGGGATTTTTCTTATTGTAAGGTCAGATGTTTTAATTTCCTTTAATAGCCGCAGCACTAAAGCCATGGCAGCATGAGGGGAGATGAAAATGGATCATTAGAGAGACTCTTCAGGCCTCCAAAGCACTGCCTTGTCGAGTCCTCAGATCCCTTCATTCTGCCTCTGTGGCTTGTCTCTGGCGTGGTGTGTTTATCAACAAGGTTTCTTGTTCTGTATTTAGATTTTAAAAATTGTCAGATCTTAGGAAAGAATTGTAGCCAAACTTCAGGGAGTGTCTGGAATAACTCAGATTTACTGAAATATGTGTTTCTCCCTCTCTCTTCCCTCCCCTCTGATGGTTTTTGCAGCAGAGCTTGCTTGGGAGAGGAGGATAAAGGCATTGTCCGAACCAAGCACAAGACCATCAACTAATTTCAGCAGAAGAGCTTTTTTTTCTCCCCAAGAATGACCCGGCAGCCCATTTGCAGGGCAGCCCAATAAAGACAAGAAGTGGAAGAGCCATTTGAAGGGCAGCATCCTTGCAGCTCAATCAGCGCGACCGCTCGGGAAGCCGAGACCTGGATCTTGTTCCATCAGAGCTCGCCTTCCGCCTTATCAAAGCCCACTTACTGGAGCATTGGAAGGAAGGGAAAGAAAAGAATCTTTCTCTGACCTCAGAGAGGGAAAATATCCTTCAAATGCTGCTATTTCTCTGTAGAATCTCCTCAGAAACATCTCGCTGTCGGAGGGAGGGGGGTAACCCTTGCGGCACCGGGACGCGGCCATTCCTTGGGAGCAGCCCCTGGTCCCGGTGCCAGAGTTCTCCTCACAGTGTAGAATTGTAAACTGTGCTTCAACTTCCCAAATGACCTGGCTTGCTGAGGTCTCTCCCTGCAGGCCTTCTGCTGGAATGATGTTCGTGATCCAAGGCTTAGGGTGGTCCATGGCCTTTATTTCCACGGGATGGTTCTGTTGTGCTCCTCGCTCGTATCAAGTCCTGACGAAAATGCCTCACTCTGTACCCAACAATAAATCTTGTTTTATGCACAAGATTGATGCTGCAGTCTGTCTCCCTTCCCACTCCTCGGGGGCGGATGGTGTTCCCTCTGCTGTGTCAATCACGCTTTCCCAGCAGATGTTGTTGCTGAAGCTTTCAAGCACAGACTTTTCATGCACAACCAGCCCTGGTGTCAGGAACGGGGCTGGGATTGAGCTGTTTTCCATCACAGCCACCTAAAAGGATCCCACGTGATGGGAGTGTTGTGATTTATCCACTACCACTTCCCTCCTTGGGAAATGCTCGTGAATGGAGCGCTGCAAGCTCTGGTTGCATGGAGAGGTTGTGGGTTCCCCATCCCTGGGAGTGTCCCAGGCCAGGCTGGACGGGTCTTGGAGCAGCCTGGGATGGTGGAAGGTGTCCCTGCCCATGGGAGGGGGTTGGAATGAGATGGGCTTAAAGCCCCTTCCCACCCAAACCATTCTGGGATTCTGTGAAAGGGCAGAAACTCCCTGAAAATCTCCAAACCAGCTTTGTGCAAACACTCAGTTTCCTTCAATTCTTTTCCTTCAGGTAAAAACCTTGTCCCAAGCAATCTTAGGAGGGACTTTTTACACAATAGGGAAAGTAATGATGTCAAATGAGCAGCGAGTCTGGAGCCTTCTGCTGTTAATTTACCTGTTCTCCCTCTCTAATTGGCTGTGTTTGAACCTCGTCCTACTGAACAACTGTGGGTGCACCTGTGGATCTCATTTATTATTCATGCAAAATATTACCACGGACTTCCCTAATTATCAAGATGCTTTGTGAGCACTGTTGAATTAAGGATTTTTTTTTTTTTTATGCTACCCAGAGAAGCTGGGATTTTTTTTTTTTTTTAACATGCCAAGCAACTGTAATGTTGGTGGGAGGGGAGGATCCTGGAGTTCAACATCAGGTGCCAGGTGAACTGCTCGGGAAAAACAACAGGGACATAAGCACCGTGTTTACACGGTGACTTGCTGTAGTGTTTACAAATCAGCTAACTCACAAATCCTTCTCTCCAATGTTCTCTTTTGTAACAGAGAGCCAAGAAGTTGGCAGAGCCAGCCTTGCCAGACTCAGAATTGGCAGCAAAACTCAGCATAGAGGAAAAGCAGACGTTTTTCAGGCCAGATGATGCTGTAAAATCAGGGGAAGAGCTGTGTCGGGAAGGAAGGTCTCTGTTACTGCCAAATGTTTATTGGTTTCTCATCCTGACAGCCTTGAGCAATGAGAGTCAGCCTTGCCTGCTTTGTTCCAACTGTGTTTGAGGTGTTGTGTTCTTTAAACATCTTCTGTGGCATCAGGGGTGGCAGCTGCAGCCTGTGTGGCTTGGGGGAGGATGGTGGCAGCAGCAGGGTAAGGACTTTAAAAATGGCCCTGGTGTGGGCTTTAGAACTGGTCTTGGTGTGGAGTTTAGAACTGGCCCTGGTGTGGAGTTTAGAACTGGCCCTGGTGTGGAGTTTAGAGCTGTTCTTGGTGTGGAGTTTAGAACTGGCCCTGGTGTGGAGTTTAGAGCTGTTCTTGGTGTGGAGTTTAGAACTGGCCCTGGTGAGGAGTTTAGAACTGGCCCTGGTGTGGAGTTTAGAACTGTTCCTGGTGTAGAGTTTAGAACTGGCCCTGGTCCAGAGTTTAAAGCTGGCCTTGGTGTGGAGTTTAGAACTGTTCTTGGTGTGGACAACCTTTGCCTTTAAAGCAGAGCAGTAATTCTGGATATTTCTGGCATTTCACCACCACCTCTGCTTTTGCCACCTTTACTTTTGTGTATGTGCATCCCTGCATCCCATAGGTGTTTGGTTTCTTCCTTCTTCCCACGTGCTGTTGTGGGTGCTGAAATCTTAAAATCTTGGAAGTCTCCTGGGGCTTTTTATGGGAGTTTATGGAGAAGTTTCCCTCCTATTCATGATTTTATGATTCTGTGACCTTTTTCAGCACCTGCAGATCCCAAACCCACACCAGCTGTTGGTGACAGCAGGAACTGCTGGATCAGAGCAAGGCCAGCCTCCTTCATCAGTAGCAGGACAGAGTGGAGAAGTGCCAGGATTTTTGTCCAGGGTGTCAAATGTGATTTGCAGGACCCAAAATCATCTTTTGTCCCATGCTGGGTGACTGCATGCTGCAGCTCCCTGCCCAGGGTCAGTCCTGTTCCATCAGGAGCTGGGTGCTGCCAGATAAAAACAGACAAGGTTGGATTTGGGTGCAAACAGCTACAGATGTGGATTTTGTCACCTGGTCAATCCATAATTTGTGATGGTTTGTGTTGAGCTGACACTTCTGGGAGTTGGCTGCAGACACAAGAGGGGATGTGTGAGAGCAGAAGAGGCCGAGCTCCTGCAGCCAGGAGAGTCCTTTCTGTGCTCAGCCTCTCCCAGCTGTGCCCACAAAACCCTCCGGGGTCATGGCCAGCATTAGTTTCCAGCAGTGAGGAAAGCTCCCTGAGGAGCTGGGGGCTGTTCCCACTGTCACAGCAGAGCAGGACAGCAGTGAGTGACCCCCAGAGCCCAGGGCAGGATTCACGTGGCGAGGGAGGTGAGGCAGGGATGCTGCTGGGGAACACCCTGCTGCTTTCAGCTCTGTGGTGGCTCTGTCACCTCCCTGGCTGCTCTCAGAAGTGTCAAACAGGGCCTGGCAGCAAGGTTTGATCATCAAAGTTCAGCAGCCAAGGAGCTGGAGCAGCATCTGCCCCTCCCTGGGGAAGAGGGACAGGACCTGAGCTCGGCCGTGGTGTGAGGGGGACCTGGGGCTGCAAGTCCTCGCAAAATTCCAGGAGAACTTGGGGCACTGAGCCAGGGCTCCTCTGCAAGAATGTCAGCTCCATGTGAACAAAGACACTGGGTAATTAGAGAGGTAATTAGTTTGGTAATTACTAAGGCAATTAGTTTGATTCTCTCTCAAGCCAGTAACTGCTGGGAAGTGCTGGAGGGAGCACCTTGAGTTTCAGGCTGCAGCAGCCCCCCGAGGTTAACCCTTCACCCCCTGCCTGGGAAGCTGACATTGATGAAAATGGGGTGGCTTGGAGGGAAAATAACCCCAAACCCCCAGTTTGTCAGAGGTCTTGTGCTCCAAAACTCTTGAGCCATCTTCTGATGACACCCAGAAGTGCTTGTGCCATGGTCAGGGCAGGATTTAAGGCAGATCACCCAGCAGTGGTATGGTTACTGCAAGATTTTATATTTCCTTAAGAATACTGGGGACATTTTTGGGTGGGGACACTCCTTGGGGAGCTGTTTGGAAGTGTCCCAGTGTCACTGCTGAGGTTGATCCCTCCTCCTTGTATTGGATCCCTCACATCCCTTCACCCCTGGAATGGAACTCTCTGTTCCAGCAGAGGCATTCCCTGGAATCCCAGCTCAGTTTGGGTGGGAAGGAACCTTCCAGATCATTTCATCCCACACCCTTGCCGTGGGCAGGGACACCTTCCACTAGGCCAGGCTGCTCCAAGCCCCATCCAACCTGGCCTTGGAGCCATTTCCAGCTTGGGGTGCAGCTCAGCACCTGAAGGTGAGTTTTTTCTGCCTGTGTTATACCAAACCAGGTATTTTCTGGCTCAGGAAAACCATCCCTCCTTCCTCATCAAGTCCTGAGGGTGGGCAGGGCAGTGCAGCTGTCCCAGTGGTCCCAAAATGAAGATCAAACTTCCAGTGCTCATTTGGGAAGCTGGAGCTGCAGGAAGTGGATCTAATCCCCCAGTAAACTGCAAACTAAGCAGATTCTTCCTCGTGTTCATCTGTTGCTGATCCAGAAATAGCAGGGCTGGGAGGGACTTGGCACATGCTGGAGTCCACTATTCCATAAAAACTGACAGCAAGAAATTCACAAGTTTGATGGTGGTAGAGGGATCAGATCTGCAAAGGGTTCAGGGGGAGCAAGGAGATGAAAGTCCATTAATAGATGAAACCAGACATGAGAATTCACTGCATCTCTCTCCTGTTTCCTATCTCAGGTAGTGAGAATACTTTTCCCCTCTTCTCAGTTTTAATATTATTAACACTTGGCCTGCTTTGCAAAGGTCAAAGTCAGCTTGAATGTCTTCTAATCTGACTCTTAGTGAAAAGCAGGCAAACAAGAAATCCCAGAGCTGCCTTTAAGCAGCAGAGCCTGATGTGTTACAAAGGAGTTTGCAGCATTGGGTGAGGTCTGGCTGATAGCAGGGCAGGGAAAGGCTCTGATCTCTGGTTTTGCTGAAAGTCCCACTCCTGGAATTGGGCAGACAAATGAAACCTCTGCTTTTG
Organism: Pseudopodoces humilis; assembly: GCF_049639895.1. NCBI lineage: Eukaryota > Metazoa > Chordata > Aves > Passeriformes > Paridae > Pseudopodoces > Pseudopodoces humilis. The sequence continues at coordinate 70,869,183 of NC_142204.1, read as the reverse complement.
CCTGAAAAAATTCCCTTTGCCACGAGAGGTCTGTGACCAGGGTCCAGCTGCAGGAACACAGGAAAGGAGGAGAGCAGGAGAGGATTTGTGCTTTTACACTGTGGAAGTTGATCCTGTTGCAGTTACTGGGAATAACGTGAAGTGCTGGGACACTGAGTGAGGCTGGAGCAGGGAGATGGAACTGATTCAGAAAGAAAAACACTTTTTTTAGCATCAAACAGAAGGGAAATCTCCCAGCTCCTGTGCCTTGGTCCCAATTTGGTCTCGGAGGAGCAGCAAGGGAATGTTGTGGCAAACGAGTGCCTGAGCTCTTTGTTCCTGCAGGTTTGGGGGCAAATTGCTGGAGAGAGGAGGTGGGAGAGAGACAGCAAGGAATATTAAATAACCTCCAGTGAAATGAGAGCTGGTTGTGATCCACACCAGGCCCTCTGGAGTGGGTGTTTTCCTGGGGAGCACCAAGAGTTCTGCATCTGATCAGAATCCGTGTGATTCCGACCCGTGTGAGCTCCGTGTGCTCCTTGGATGCCAAGTGCACCCTCAGGGAGCCTCTGAGGCGGCGTCACTGTGAATCACCACCGAGTCTGGCCTTGCTGGGGGTTTATTTTCTTTAAATGGAAGGATTTTAGTCTGACGTGGCAGCACTTTGGGGGGTTTGAGCAGAGCTGTTACCAAGGAACCAGCAAGAGAGTCAAACCCATGTGTGTCATCAAACCTCAGGGCTCCCACAGAGCCCCTGCCCTTCGCTGGGCTGCTCCTCCCACTGCCTGGGGTCACTCTCTGGCACCTGGTGGCCTTTCAGGTCCTTCCCTTCTGCTGCCCAGCGAGGTTGGAGCTTCCTGCAGGTCCCAGGGGTGCTCAAGGTGAGGTCCTGGAGTCCTTAAGGTTGGAGAAGATCTTAAACATCATTAGATCCAGCCATCAACGCACAGCCACCGCTACACCACGTCCTCAAGTGCCACCTCCAGGTGTTTTGTGAACATTCAGGGACTCAAGGGGTCCAAAAGGTGGATTCACCTCCCTTCTTTCCCCAGTTGAACCAACCCGAATTTGAGGTTTGGACCACGTGAGAGATGCCAAGTGCTCCATGGGGTCACCCAGGTGGGGCATCAGCAGGAATTTCTCCGTGGAAAGGGTGGGCAGGCCTTGGCAGGGGCTGCCCAGGGAGGTTTGGAGTGCCCATCCCTGGAGGTGTCCAAGGAATTCCTGGATGTGGCACTCAGGGCTCTGGGCTGGGGACAAAGAGGGCATCGAGCACAGCTTGGACTCGATGGTCTCGGAGATCTTCAACCCCAGGGATTGTGTGATCAGGGGATGTGCTTTCTAACTTGAGCATCACTAAATGCATCATTCACCCTTCTCGTGCCTCTGTTTCCTGGTGGAAATAACCCTGCCAGGCTGGAGAGGAGGAGGGAACGTGTGGACACGGAATGCACCCACCAGGAGCTCTGGGGGTGTGGGGGGCTGTTTCCTGTTCCTGAGTTTTGCTTTGGACAGGCTGACCTAAGGAATGGTGCTGGAGCTGTCCTGGAGCTGTCCTGGCACTGTGTGGGATACCCAGGGCTTGTTGGGAAAGCCAAAATGGTTCAGCAGCTCTGCCCTAGAGCTCAGCAGGTGAGAAACAGCAGAGTCCAAATAACCACTTTGCCCAGCTTGGTTTCAAAGTACCAAAATTCCTGCTGTCCCTGATGCCCTCTGGATCACCTGGTGGTTTTTTAGCCTACAGCAATCACCTGCTCCAGACCACGAGGTGCTGAGGGCAGGCAAGGACCCCAAAAGCTGCCTGTAGGAAGTTTGTGACCCTCAAGCAGAGATAAGCTTTTATTAAACGTGTTTGATGTTGTTGGATTAAGGGAAAGATGCCCTTTTTTCAATGATTATTTAATTTTTAGGGGGTGGTGCACAGTGTGTCACACTCTGACTTCCAACACAATAAAGCAGCAGAAGCACCAAACTGGTGTTCTGCAGGTTCAGCCCTTCCTTCTCCTGGCTTTGTTCTTCAGTGATCTCTTTCCCTGCCAGAAGTTATTCCCCACTTGATTTAAGGGATTACAAACATTCCTTCTGCCCAGCTCCATCCCAGCTGCCCCAGTTCCTTCCCTGCTGCAGGAAGGGGAAGGCTCTGGATCCAAGCGGGCTCTGAGTGGGCTCCTTCATTTTTCAATGGAGTTTCTGCTCAGAGGTTACATCATTTCAGCTCTGATCCTCCTTAAAAGTGGTGATTAATCCCTTCACACAGAGCAGGATCATGTACAAAAAAACACCAACGTGGCCCTGGGCATTTTTCCCCCTCCCCAGTAAGGAGAGCAATTCATAACCCAGCATCCCTTAAAGATCCCAGTTCCCCTGGAGGAGACAGCATTGGCCATAAAAACAATTCCAAGGTGCTCTGCCCCCCAGTTTCTGGTGGGGAAAAAGTCTTCAGAGAAAAGTAATTGTTGGCTTAAAACTTCAGCCTGCATTCAGCAGCAATCCATCACCTCCCAGAGCGTTTGGGAGCTCGGGTTACTCAATATTCAGGCTGGGAATCCTCAGCAGGGAAAAAGGGGCCGGGGGCAGTGTGAAATATTGCCAGGGAAATTCTCTCTAACCTGCCTGCATTTCACACCCTTCTCTTTGCTGAGGAGGGAGGGAAAAGGAGCAAAACCTAAATTCTCTTTTGTGTTCCAGCCCTAGGAGAAGCAGCAGGAGTGAGGGGATGTGGGGACCTGCAGTGCAGCTCCAGCGGCCCTGGTGCCTGCAGAGGGGCTGTGGTGCTGAGCACACAACTCTTAAACACACCTGGACTGGGGATACAGGTGTTAAACACAGCTGGGCTGGGGTTCCAGGTGTTAAATACACCTGGCCTGAGGTTCCAGGTGTTAAACACAGCTGGGCTGGGGTTACAGGTGTTAAAAACACCTGGTTTGTAGTTCCAGGTGTTAAATACACCTGAACTGGGGTTCCAGGTGTTAAATACACCTGGCCTGGGTTCCAGGTGTTAAACACAGCTGGGCTGGGGTTCCAGGTGTTAAATACACCTGATTTGTAGTTCCAGGTGTTAAACACACCTGTCTTGTGGCTTCAGGTGTTAAATACACCTGGTTTGGGGTTCCAGGTGTTAAATACACCTGGTTTGTGGTTCCAGGTGTTAAACACACCTGGCCTGGGGTTCCAGATGTTAAATCCACCTATTTTGTGGCTTCAGGTGTTAAATACACCTGGTTTGGGGTTTTCTGCACCCATCAGTGCAGTGGCTTTGTCCCCACGGCCAGGAAATCTCCTTTTAAAGCAGACTCGGAGAGAAGCCAAATTGCTGAAGAAGGAAACACAAAAGATTGCTGCTACTTCACATAAATTTACGTCATCAAGGCCATTCCAGGCTCCAGGGAGGTCCCTTTGGCTGCAGTTTCATGTTAATTCGCTGTAGTTACAGCCACCTAAGGGGGTGTGAGTACCAAACCTTTCATTCCTTACCGATAATTTTTGAAAGCTGTTACTGATCCATGCTCGGGGAGGCTGGGGAAGCGTCAGTGGGTCTAAAAACAAATCTGACCTTTCCTAGCCAGGGTGTGGGGATAACACAGCGAATCTCACCCCATTTGGGTCTAAACCTTACCTGAAAGGTCACAGAGCCACAGAACAGTTGGAATGGAAGGGACCTTCGAGATCGCCTCATTCCCTCAGGAGCCCCAGAGGGAATGTTCACCCTGACAAACCAGATTCCCACTGGGAGAGGATCTTTGTGGAGATGCCAATTCAGGGCTGCCACTGCAAAAAACCATCCAAACCTGCCCTTCCTCCCACCTCCTTTCCACCACAGACTGGAGGAAATGTGATGAAAGATGAGCGAGGCCATTTTCCAGTCACATCATCCCACGGCTGGGAACTTTCCTGCTTTGAGACACATCAAGTCTGGCCCTTGTGCAGGTGCTGAGGTGCCAGGAGATTTCTTTACCCAGGGGCAACTCTCGTTTGGCATTTTGGTGTAGTTACTCTAAACCTGCTTGTCTTGAGGGAAGATCGCTCAGGAGCCCTGAGCTGCTGTGGTCACAGAGACACGGGGAAAGAAAACACCAGGATCATTTTATTTCATGGTTGTACCACCCCCTCTTCATCACCTACAGCTGGAAACCCTTGAGTCAGTGCCTCTTCTTCCTGCAGTGCCCCTCCATCCCTTCCAAGCTGCATTTTGAGTGCTCCTTTTCCAGCAGCGTCATTTATCTCCACGTGTCTCAGACCCTGAGCTCGGAAAAACCCAGTTAAGGGTGCACAGAATCAGATTTCAGACTTTTTCTGCGCAAAAATAACATCCCTTTGCCCTTAGTCTGGACCTGCCGTGCATTCCCAAATGCTCCATCCCTGGAAGTGTCCAAGGCCAGGTTGGACAGGGCTGGGAGCAGCCTGGGACAGTGGGAGGTGTCCCTGCCATGGCAGGGGTGGCACTGGATGAGTTTTAAAGTCCCTTCCAACCCAAACCAGTCTGGATTCCCACGAATAAGACTTGGATCATTGTTTTGTCCCCGTGGTCCATCCTGCAGCTGATTAATTGGGTGCAGATGGAGCCAGCTCCTTGCTCTGCTCTGGCATCTCCCTCACCTCACTCCTCTCTCTGCTGGGAGTTGCTGACACTCGTGGTTCCCCATCCCTGCAGCCCCCAGGAATTCTGAGCACCCCTGTAGGGCTCTGCCCACATCCCTGCTGTCCCAGAGCAGGCTGCCAGCTCCTCTCCCCTCGGGCTGCAGCCCAGCCAGATAATTGATCAATAATCTGTGGCAGAAAGCTGGACTGTAAACCTGAGTTATGGGGCAGATCACAGAGCAGGGTGATGGAAGGAGCCATCACTCGGGGCACCGCAGAGGTTTATGTCTGGTAATATCTTGTGGAGTAAAAATAAAACCTGACACAGCATCCTGAATTATCCTCTGATGGGGAACAGGGCTCCTGGCTGGCTGCAGTTGGTGCAGCCATGTCCACATTGTTATTGTTGGCCATAATTAATTCCCTGGCTGGCAGGCTGAGCATGGAATTTGCTTCTGGATCCCTGACTCCTCTTTTACCTCAACAGGATCAAGACATGCAGATGAGGATGTCCAAAAGGAGCAGGGAATTATTTCTGGGGAGCTGTTAATTCAAACCCTCTCAACCAGGATGAAACAGCGACAACAAAAGTTTTCACTCAGCTCTTTGTCATGGGAAGGAAGGGACAAAAGCAGAATTTCTTACACCCCCACAAGTTGTTTATTGGATTGGATTGACGCTTCTGGGAACAACCTGTTTGCATACCAACCCCTCTCTTGCTAAACATCTTCATTAATTAACTCCATCTGGCTCTCCTGCCTTTAGACAGAAAAGATCTCTTGCTTTGATCATTTGCTGTTTACATCTTTCTTGCCATTTGGTAAAACACACAATAAATACTGTGTGGCAGAAAACAAACAAAAAAAACCAACCCCAAACCCTGAAACATGCTGAAAAACTGTCAAACACCTACAAAATGTGCATCCTGATCCAGCTCAGTTTCCCTTGAGGGCAACACAGCCTAAAACCCCGTGCATGGTTCAAGGTGGGGTTTGCCACCTCCAGGTGTTTCTGTGGCACCTCCAGGAGATGATGGTGTGGCCCCAAAATTCCTTCCCTGCACACCTGGCCTTCCAAAGGCTTGGGAGCAGCTGCCTGAGGAGGTGGAGGAGAAGGAGACTGTGTTGGTGGGGTCTGGATGTCTCATCCATCCTCCATCCTTCACCATTTCCTGGGAAGCAGAACGGGATTTGCACGGCTCCCTGTGAACACCCTGTGAGTTTGGGGGGTTTTTCTGTGCCCAGGATGGGCTTGACTCGAGCTTGGGGTGGAGAAGGGACCAGGGGTCCTCAGAAGGGCACCGTGATGGGCAGATGCCCGAGGATGCAAGGTTAAATATTTTTATGGAATATTTTCCCTGTCCTGCTCTCCTGGTGATGTGTCCAGGAGCAGACTCCCCACGGTGGGGAACTCCAGAGGATGGGACTAAAGGGAGTTTCCTTCTGGCCCTTTATCAGTTTGCAGCACCCTGGCCTGGCCCCATTCCCCCTCGTGGCCCCCAGGATGTCCTTGCAGGTTCCTCAGGGCTGTCCAGGCCTCCCAGGCAGTGCCAGGACCAAGGCAGGGCTCAGTTTGTCGCTCCCCAGGGCTGAGGTGTGCAGAAAGGAGGAGATGTTCCCCCTGTCCTGCTCTGAGGGGCAGGGACCCCCCTGTCCTGCTCCCCCAGGGCTCTGGGGCCACCCCATGCCGTGAGCATCCCTGGGATGCTGGGGATAGGGTTTCCATGGTGACAGCACACTGACAATCTCTCAGCAAGTTCTTTTCCCCAGTCTTTCCCCCAGCTTGGATGGCAGGAGGGGATGGGGGAGCCAGGACCCCCCCAGGCTCCCCACACACCCCAAACCTGCCCCATCCAGCTGGGCAGGCTCACATCCCAGCCCTGCCCCCCGGAGATGGGAAGGGGGCTCCTCTTTCTCCCCAGCTCCAAAGGTAAAATGTAAAAGCGTCAGGCACTGAAGTTTGGGGTGCAGGGCTGGGAGGGATTGGTTACAGCTCCCCCAAAACTCTCCTGAGGCTGAGTGAGGCTTTTCCCTTGGCCAGGAGCTGCACAGCCACGGGCTGGGCCCAGGGCAGGAGGGTGACACTTAAAGGCCACTCTGTTCCCAGCTTTGGAGCTCCTGGGGAGCAGCCTGGGCTCTGCTTTTTCACAGAATTCCTCCATTGACCCTCTCTGCCCTTTTCTCTCTTTCAACAACTTCCTTGGAGTGTGAGGAGGACCCTGCAGTAAGCTGCCATTTCCAGAGGCTGCAAAGAGCCCGGGGCTGTTTGGCCACCACAGATAAAATGGGAAGGAGATCACTCCTTGGCGTGGTTGTGTGTCCATGATGAAATTTTCTCACCATTTTTCCTGGCCAAACCCAGTCTGTGTTTTGGGAAGGCCAGGACAGGGCTTGGAGCAGCCTGGGACAGTGGAAGGTGTATTAGAACAGGATGATTTAAGGTCCTTCCCACCCAAACCGTGCCATGGTTCAGACTCCTCTAGCCCAGGTAAGACCTCCCAGGTGTTTCCCGTGTCTGGGAGGCTGCTCAGGCTGCCCTGAGGCTGTGACAGAGCTGCCAGAGCTCCAAAGGATGTGCAGTTGTGAGCTGGAGTTTGCTCTGCACCCTGCCCTGGTTTGCTGTAAGGGATGGAGCTGTGCCTGTCTGCTCCTGGGGCTGCTGGGGAACCACAACAGCTTGGGATTGACCTGAGGACACATCTGGCCACAGCTGCTGCTGGTCAGCCCTGGTGTGTGCTCTGATTGAAAAGGCAAATGTTTATTCTGGTCATTTTCTGACTGTTCGGAGAGGTGAAAGGGATTTGAAAATTAAGGTTTAAGATACAAGAACAGGATCCTGGGGGCTCCTGAAACGGAGCAGAGGAAGGCTGGGGTTGGGGGGATCAGCACCCAGATTTTGAGGTGGGGGGGGAAGCATGGGGTGCTCAGGGAGAGTTTTGGGGTGACTGCTGTGCACTGGTTTGATGGGCACTGGTTTGCCCTGCACTGCTTTTCCTTATTGCCCCCGTGTTGGTAAAAAGGGAATATCAGCAGGTGAGCCTGGGCATGCTGGGGAGAGACTGTCTCCGTGGGAAGGGAAGCACAGCCCTGTTTTACAGATTTCAGAGCTTCCTGCAGTTTCAAATGTCCAGTAAAATAACAAAATCGCCTTTTCTTTGCATCCAGGGCTGTTGTAATTTGAAATACTGGGGGTCTGGGTGCATTTTCTGTGGGAGAAGGAGCCCCCCGGGCCTGGGAGGCTGCTGAGGGAGAGGTTTCAGGAGATGTCACAGGAGAGGATTTGGATGTTTTGGATGAAGCCCCCCGTGGGCTGCCAGACAGCTCCAGAAGATCCTTTCCCACCCTGGGGCAGGATGAACTTCACCTCACCCCTCCCTGGCAGATGTTTGGCCACTTTACACCAGCTCTCATTTTGCCCATTAAAAAGGAATTATTTGGGATCATTGAAGCATCTCTGGTCACGCTTTGGTGGCTGGCACAAAACCTGCTCCCTAAATCCAGGAGTTTACAGTGTCCTTGATGAGTCTGTTTTCCAAACCTTCTGTTTTCACACCAACATTGGTTCAAAAAATCCTGTGCTCACACCCTGGGCTGGAGAAATCCAGAAGAGCTGTATCCTGTTTTTAGGAAAAAGGGAGGGATTTATGCCCTCAGCAGCAGGGAGCCAGTGCTCCCCATAAAGTGTCTCCTGATCCTTGTAGGGAACATGGGAATATCCAGGGGGCTGCTCCAGGTTTCCCTTTTGCTGGATCCCACAGGAATTTGAAGGGCTTCTCCTCCAACTTTGTGAGCTTGGGCAGTGACCCCAGAGTGGTGCAGGTTTAGAAGGGAGTTTGTGGTTATAAATCTGAGTTTAATTCTGGTTAAGTCCTCCCAGTTTCTTTGTGTGACCCTGGTGAGCCTTGGGAATGCTCAGGAGAGCGTTTCTTACGGATTTCAGTGGAACTCTGCGTTGGTGTTTCTGTCCCAGACTCAAACCAGCTGATCTGGGAGCTGAGGTTGGTCCTGGTGCTTTTCTCTCCAAATCTGGTTAAAGGGAGCAGGGTTAGATGGGATCTGGGGAAGAAATTCTTCCCTGGCACAGGTGCCCAGAGCAGCTGTGGCTGCCCCTGGATCCCTGGAAGTGCCCAAACAGGACAGGGCTTGGAGCAGCCTGGGACAGTGGGAGATGTCCTTACCCATGGCAGGGGGTTGGAACTGGGTGATCTTTAGGATTCTTTCCAACCCAAACCATTCCATGGGTCTGTGAAAAATCCAAATGTGCACTTCTGCATTTTTCTGGGCAAAGTCAGGTCCCAGCCATGACAAAGTAGGAGCGGGCTGGAAGTGCCCACCAGGGTGTGTGGACAGACTGAATCTCTGCAGGAGACTCTGCCAGAGTCCAGTGACTTTCTGCCAGGTGGAAAAGTCTCCCTAAATGACTCCCACTATAAAGAACCTCCCCGTTAAATCTCATTTTTATCATTTTGCTCCTTGTTTTTAGGCTCTTTGAAATGTTTAGAGCAGTCTGATAGCCGTGATCTTAATAATCGTGACAAACTGGTGCAGCAGCTGTTTCTTAGGGTGGATTGTTTGGAATTTCCAGAAGGAAGAGGGTGGCTCAGCCCAGGAGAAGGAGCAGGCTGTAGAACATTGTGGTGTTTCAGACATCCAGGCTGGGAAGAAGACAATTCCTCCTCTGGTATTGCCAAAGTGCCCAGGGTCAGATAAAACTGACCAACCAAGCTCTCTGCAATCCAGCTAAATCTTCATTTGCATGCCCAGGAACCCCCAGACGATGCTAATTACTGACAGGGAGAAAGGATCGATGCTTGGCAGGGTTTAATGAACTCCAGGTTGTGCCTGCAGTCACACGTGGGCTGCAGTGAGCTCCATCTCCTCAGTGAAGGGACAGAGAGGTCCCTGGGAGCCTCTTCCATATTCCAGAGCTAGGAAAAAGTGAGGATCTGTGGTCGTGGTCTGGCTTCTTATCCCTCTCCTGCTCCATGTATAGAATCCTGGAATAGTTTGGGTTGGAAGGAACCTTAAAATTCATCTCATTCCAACCTCCTGTCATGGGCAGGGACATCTCCCACTGTCCCAGGGGGCTCCAAGCCCTGTCCAACCTGACCTTGGACACTTCCAGGGATCCAGGGGCAGCCACAGCTTCTCTGGGCACCTGTTCCAGGGCCTCTCCACCCTCCCAGCCAGGAATTCCTCCACAATATCTTTCCTAACCCAAATTTATTTTTCCTCTCCACAGCTCATCCATGGGGTGGGATTTATCCCCTCAGCATCCCTTCCTTAAAGTGGGGCCAAATCCTTTCTTTGAAGGAAATGTGCATCCCAAGGATGATGCTGAAGGTGAAGGGAAGTATTTTCCTCTTAGTGAAGGAAAAGGGACCTCACAGCCCTTGAATGCCCATCCCAGCCTGCGTTAATCCAGCTGCTCCATTGCTCCAAAGCCCTGCTGGCACTCAAACTCGAGTGGATGTGTGCGAGAGTGTGTTGGATGTGCTGATTTTCCCTTTCTCTCTGGAGTTCCAACACTTTGCATTGATTTGTGTCCTGGTTTGGTTGCTGGCTGAGCAGCCGGGCTGGGCAGCAGCTCTGCCTGTCGTCCATCAAACCCACCCAGTGCTTTGTCTTCATTCCCACCCGGCTGCTCCTTCATGGAACTGCAGCTGGGCCCCTGCCAGGCTGTGCTGGGGCTGGAGCTGCTGCTGGGAACCCTTCAGCACTTCAGGCCCAGAAACAGGGACAGAAAAATGGCATTCAGGACGTGAAACCCAGCCCTCTGCTCTGTGCTGAGTGCTGAGCTCGGCTCTCGGGGCTGGGAACGCTCTTCTCCCGTGGAGAGGGGTGGGGGAGGTCCCTGGGTGGGGTGTGGATGGTTCAGGGCATCTCTGGATGGAGCCTTGGCATCCTGGACACCGGGATGTTGATCTCTTCCCTCTCCAGTGCTGTGTGCTGCAGGAGATTGTGCTCCCTGTGTATCCCTGTCTCCACCAAACATGGGATGAAAGCAGGGGGAGCAGAGGGCTCTGTGCCTCTGAGGGAATTGGTTTGGGCAGATAATCCCATCCTGAGGAGCCTCAGGGAGCTGCTGGCCTGCTGATCCCTGCTCTTTGCTGGATACAGCAGTTTTATTCCATGAGACATGGTTTTTGGTTTTAATTCATTCACAAAAAAGCTGGACAGGGAGAACCTGGAGCACTTGGGGCTCGTTGGATGTTCATTTTTCCTGTCCTGGAGCAGCCTGGCAGGAGCAGGAATCTCATCCCCACCTCAGGCCGGTGATCACAGAATCATGGAATTGTTTGGACTGGGAAAGACCCAGAGGATCACCCTGGATCCATCCCAGGGGGAATTGTACCAAGGCACCCGCTGCTCCCAGCTCTGGTGGCCTTGGCAGAAGAGCCAGGAGCTGAATTATCCAGGGAATCTGCTTCTCCTTCCCCCCTGAGGAGCACTCAGGCTCTCCCTGCTCACGGAGCTCTGTTGCTCTGGAGACAGAAAACATTTGCTGGAAAACCCTGGACACATGAAAAGTTTCTCCAAGGAGAAATACCCCAAAATTCCCTGCTAGGAGGCACCAAGGTAAACTTTCCCCACCCCTTCCTTGGTCACCAGACAGTCCAAACCCAGCTCTTAGAAGCACCTGCCAAGACATGGGGTGGGTTTATGTAGCATTAACACCACCAATTCCTGGGAAAATCAATTCCATGGGGTGCTGAGATGCTGGAAAATCTTCTCAGGCTGCAGGTGGGACATCCTGGGCTCTCTGCCTTGGGTGGGTGATGTGACACTGGGGACATCTGTCCATGCTGGCAAGGCCATAACCAGTCAGAGCTAAACAGAAAGTCAGATTTGTGACCTGGGGTGCTGAGTCACTGGAGGGAGAATTGATTCTCCTGCTACCTTGGTGATTTTTGAGGCGTCTCCTTCCCTCCTACCTCCTGGGAAGCTTTATTAGGACTATTAATTAGGCTTTATTCATTAAGCAGCAGTGGTGGGAAATGGAAAAGTCGAGGAAAAGACCCCACAACACAAAAAACTTGCAGACAAAACCCCCAGGGGTCTGCCCTGCCACTGGGGAGACCCCGGTGAGGGTGGGAGGTGAAGGCTCCCAGTTTGGCTGGATTGCAACTTTCCCCTGCTCAGGGCGTGGATTTTATTCACTTTGCTTGAAAATTTTGCTTGTTGAGATTTCTTTTTGACTACTTTGATGGTTGAGGGGTTTTCCAGATTAAAATCTTCCCTGTTTCTTTTTTTTTTTTTTTCCTATTTATGTTTTTGCTTTCCAGGGATGCACTGGAAGCTTTAAAGGGGTTGGGAGTTACATAACAGCATTTGATTTTATTTTTACAGCGAGGGGCTAAGCTCTGTAAAGCCTCCATGAGCTTAAAAGACACATCTTCAAGCATCCTCGTGTGATTTCCACGTCACCCAGCCCCGGGCTATCCCTGGATTTTATCCCAGCAGCTGCGTTTGCAGCCTTGGCTGTGCAGGGAACCGTCTCCTGTGGCTCCCTGTGCACAGACAACCCTTTCCTCACCCCATGGATTTGGGATCTGGGCTTCCCTGAGCTCTCCCATCAGCTCCACGTAGCTTAGCAACAGCCAAACCTGTGTTTGCCAACATTGACACTCCGCAGAGACCGGGAATTTCAGCGTCCATTCCCTGTGGGGCTGCTCCCCTGGAAATTCTGGGGATTGCAGCAGCCAGCACAACAAATTCCAGCCTTTCCACCCTAAACAAGCAGCTCTGGGACAGCCACAGGTGTGCAGGTGGCCGCTGAAATCCCAGATTCAGCTCCCTGGGATATCAGGGAGGCTTTTTCCAGCACAAAGAGAAAAAATACCAAACCCACAACGCAGAACCCTGAGGGGGAACAAGATCTGACCTATTTTTATCTCGTGAGCTGGCTACAGATGAAGATTTGACTCCCCAGAGAAAAGCCACTTCTCCAGGCCAAATGTGACTTGTCACATGAGGAAGGACGTGGTTTTCCCCTCGGATATCCCTCCCTGCCTGAGCGCAGCCGAGTCGGTGCTCGCAGAGACGTAAAGATATTTTCAGCTCTGAAATGTGGACCAAAGTCCAAACTGAGTGGACGTGGACTGGCTCAGCCCAGCTTGGAATTGTCCAGCGTGTGAAAAACGAGGTTCACATAATTTTTATAGAATTTAAAAGTTTAATAAAAAAGACAATAAGGAGAAAAAAATAAAGTATACAGATACGGCCGGGTGTCTCTGCATTCAGCCAAGAGAGCACACCTTACTGACAAAGGATTGTCCCTTAAAAACAGAACCCTACTACATATCCATAAATTCTCATACATATTCATACATTCTTTTTAGGATCTTTGGTGTTCTTCTGTTTAGTTTTCTCTTGTCCCCTTCCCAACAGATCAATCTTCTTGGCGCCATTGAGATTTACATTGCCTGATACCAGAAATGCAATAAATTCCTCCCCCCAGAGTTCTGGTCACTGCTGTCTTCATCTGGATAAGATAGTTTACAAATGCAGGAGTTCTCTAGTTATTATTTATTTATTTATTTATTTTCTCAGTCTTTGGGTTATACAAACAAAAGCAGTTTTTATTTTAATACTATGCCATAGCCTAACATATATGTATGATACTACTATTTCTAAATTTCATCAATAACAGAAATAAAGAAAACTGTATTAATACAACAAAACTTCTCATTCTTATACACATAACATTCATTTTAATATTTGCAAAAAGCCAACAATATATGTATCTATAACAAGTGTGAGGAATATCTGGGTGGGCAAGCTCAGCACGGGGTGCCTGCCTGTGGATTTGGGCTGACAGCCATGAAGTGAGGCCGTAAATGAATAAAAAACGAGGTTGGATGATTTTGTAACGTAACTCAGCACTTGGGATGAAAAGCAGGAAGTGATTTAAAAGCATGGAGTTGCTCTGAGGTAACATTAGGGTGATCCAGCTCACGAGTCAGGGTCACATCTCTTCCCAGGGCCGGGTGGGAATTGTCCCTTCAGGCCTGGTTTTGCAGCCCTGCTGGGTTTTCCCAGCCTTGTGAGGCACCATCAGCCCCAGGCTGGTCCAGGAGGGCCCTGCAGATGGAGGGGCTGGTGCTCCATCACTTCTCCTGGGGGTGTTTCTCCACAGCCCTTGGTGATGTGATGACCTGGTCAGGTCTGTGCCCTGCTGTTTGAGGTCCTGACAGGGAGCTGTGGGACCAGATCTTTTATTCAGAGACCAAATTCATCCTCTCAGCAGCTGGAGGGAGATCCCTTTATAATAATCACCCTTGAACTTCCACCTTTCCATCCCTGTTTCATCATCTCTCGTGTCTTGGACCAGGCCTTGCTTTAGCTTTGTGGGGACCTGACATTCTAAAATTTTCCTGGAATTTCCTTTAACCCAGGAGGGATGGGAAAAGCAGCAAAACCAGAGCAGCAGAAGGTTTATTTCCACCACTGTCCTGCAGCTCAGCCTCTCCTCCTCCTCTGCCACCTCCAAATCCATCCCAAATCTGCTGCCTGCCTACACTGGGACACTTTGGGGCATTTTTGGCATCAAGGGGTTGAGAGAGTGGCTCCATCAGAGCTTTTGTAGCCGCAGGCTTCAATTTCTGTGAGCTGTTTTATCCTCTGACCCCCAGTGAAACAGGAGAAAAGGAACAGCGATGAGCTGCTGAGCTTGGACCATCTTTGAGAGGTTTTGGAGATTCCTGAGGAGGAAGAGGCTGAGCCAGCAGGGATATGGATTTCTTTTGTTTTCTACTTTGCCTTTTTTTTTCTTTAAAAGCAAACAAAAAGTGACCATGCGCACCTCAAGTGCTCTGTGCCAGGAAATGACAAAAATATTCAGCACTTGCCTGGGTACCTGAGTTTTTTCAGCTCACAGAGAGTTCCTGGGCAGGTAACAAAGCAAAAATAACTCAGTGGAGTGGGAAAGGCGAAGATGAAGAGGGGAGAGAAGGAGGAGGGCGTGGTTGGCTTTCATCTCTTTCAGCTGGGTCTCATCAGGGTGCTCTGGCCAAGCAGAAATGCCCAGTGTGGCTTGGATGGACTCCATCCTTTAAAAACCAGGTTCCCAGGCCAAGCTGATGTGACTTTTGGGAGGGTTTTCTGCCCCAGCAGATGCCTCTGGCAGCCCACAGCACTCCTGTTGTGCATCCTCTTTAACGTGCCCCTCACCACTGCTGGGTGGGTGCAACAAAATGTGCTCTGAGATTTTGATATTTTGATATATCCTGCTCTGAGATATTCCTGAGCAGGAGCTTGGAATAAAAGGGAAAAATCATGTCCAACCATGGCCCTGCAGAGGCTGCTCAGGGTGGAGGTACCACAGCTTTAATTCCATGTATTTTTGGGGTGGTTGGTGCACCTGAATGTTGTTTTTGTTACACACAGCCCAAGGACATTTCTTTAATTGCTTTATCCTGTCCTGGGTGAGATATTTGCTGTTAATTCTTTGTCCCATTTGTGCCTCTCTGAATTCAGATTAACTCCTTGGTGGGGCATTAAGGAATTACCAATAAAGCAATTGTTCTGGGATGGGAGGGATTTTCTGACTGGGAGCAGCTCCTGGCTGAACTCTGGAGGTGGGGCAGGCAGGATTTGAATGTCAGTTATTAGCAACACTTCCTAAAATGCATTTTGATTTGGCAAACCCTGGGGTTTGTGATCACTGGATGTATAAAAACTGTATTTCATAGATTATTCACCTATTTAATATTTTTTTATTACTTTTTGGGTTTTTTTTTCCTTCAGGTACCACTTTTTTCCAAGCTTTGGGTTCCCAGGAATGGAGAATAATGTTGGAATAAGCAAAATAAACAGGTCAAGATGAGACAGTTTAGGTGGTTAGTGGAGACTGGCTCTTCTGTACCTGCACCTAAAAATGAGTGTGGATGAACATAATTCAAACCCAACCCCAAAATCTTTAATCACCTTCTTACCTTTTCTTTTTTTTTTTTTTTCTAATAAATGGGATATCAGACTGTGACCATGAGCAAGATGAAAAGCAGAGGGTGGAAAGACAACATGGAAATTACTAATTTTCCTAATTTTCATCCAGGAAAAGTATCCATCAGGAATAAGTCCAGCAATGGCTAGATGGCAATCCTTGAGTGATTTTAGCTTTGGATGCTGAACACAAAGTTCCTGCTCAAAGTTTCCTCCAAACCTTCCTGTGGAAACTATTTGTTTAGAAATATTGGCTTTTTGCAATGAATAACAATGTCAGTGAAGAAGTCCTCCTGGAATATTTGCCAAGCCTGTGCATTAATCCAGGTACCATGTTCATTTTTATCAGGTTTATTCTTCCCTAGAGGCTGAGCCAAAGAGCTTCCAATTTACCCAGGTCATTAGTGATTTATATGATAATTGGATCTAAGTTGATTTTAACTATTTGCTTTAAATCTCCTGGGATTTGTATTCTTGGACATTTTAATGCCACTGGAAATTTCACTGATTAAGCAAAGACAAGTGTATGTACTTAATTAGTCCTGAAACCAATTAGTCCTTTGTCAGTCAAATTAATCTTGTATCTGGACTTTAAATGAGTTCTAAGAATTTTGGGGTTTGACCTCTGTGGGCTTGAGGGTGGAGTTCAGCACATTCCCCCGGGATGCTCAGCTTGGTCCTCCTTTGTTTTTGCTGCCATGGAATGTCTGAAATGTAGTCATGGGTGATCATCAAAATGGAAAAATGGCCATGGGAATGATGGTAGAGCCGAGCTCCTGAGGATGGAAGGCGATAAGAACACTGAAGTGCTCTCTTGGGTCTTCCTGTCCTCGTGGCAATGGCCCAGAGGGTCTTTGTAGTGCCAGGACAGACTGACAGGATCCTTGGATTTCTTGGGGGTGTCTGAGTGCAGGCTGGATGTGGGAAATGGGATCTTCTTCCCATGCAGAGTGCAGGTTAATACCTTCCCCCAGTTTGTTTTTTTATTAGGATTGGGGTGGATATTCCAGAATCACAGAACAGGGAAGACTGGGAGGTCACTCCCTGGAGGTCACCCAGTCCAAGCCCCCCTGCTCCAGCAGCTTTGGATCCCTTTAGAGCCACAATACTCAGAATTGTGTCCAGACAGCTTTTGAGTATCTCCAGGGGAGGAGACTCCACAAATTCTCTGGGGAGATCTGTTCCCAGATCCCTCCCATCCTTGCAGGACCTCCTGAGAATGGTGATGACCCACCTCAATTTCTGCTTTTTGACTGTGGGACCCACAAGGACTCTGGCTAGGTCAGCATCACACTCCCACTAATTAAACTCATTGTTTTCCTCAATTTGGCATTATCTGCTTTTGTCCACAACAAGTTTTTGGGTGTAGGATCCAAATTCTCCAAGAGTGTGGCTTGTGGACCCCGAGGCCAAGTCTGACACTTAAGAAATGTCAAAATTTTGGTTCTTTTCCAGATTTTAGTTGCAGAGATAGGTGGAGGGGCATCAGTAGGACCAATGTCCTCAGAGGTGGGGAGGAAGGGGCAGATGTGGGGTCTGGATTTATCCTGCCCAGAAGAGGAGGAAGCTGTGCTGGGGAGGGCTGGGATCGGCTGGTGGAAAAGGTCTGGGAGATGAAGGTGTGGCAACAAATCTGCACGATTCCTCTTTTTTCCTTGCAGTCTTTGGACATCTGAAATTCTGGAAAGTCCAGAAGTGGATTTTAGGCTCAGTATCAGCAAGACTTGTCCACTCAAATTTATCTTCCACTCTTTGATCCTCCTCCTGCCATGAGCACTTCCAGGGATACCAACTGCAGCAGGGAATGACCCCTGGGAATAGACAGACGAGGTCATTTGGCCAAGGGTCAGGGAGGAAGTCTGGAGATGGAGCCAAGAATAAACCCCCTGCTCCATTCAGCTCCTCTCCCTCGCTGTCCTTTCCCAGCAAGGCAAACAGCTGGACACATCCAGTCTGCTGGGATCAGGAGCCGAGCCAAAGGTCAGAGCTTGGGCACAGAAGATGCTTCTGTCTGCAAGGCTCTGATCTGGGCTGAGGCCGAGTCAAAGCTGGCTCAGATACAGATGGGTCTGGGGGCTGGGAGGCTGAGGCAGAGCAATGATTATCTGGGAAAATAAACTTGGGGAGGGAGGAGTGTGGAGGGATGAAGGGGTGGGGACTGTGCAAGGTGCAGCTCTGTCCCTGCGGCAGCTCATGCCAGTGCTTTGGTCACCACGAGGGGCCACAGGTGCCTCAGGTCCCCCTTCTGACCCTGACCCCACCTGAGCAGTGTGGCCTTGCACCGCCACAGCCTGAGCTCTCCCCTCTGTAGATGTTCCCACCATGATTCCCATTGTTTTTGGGAGAGGGCCTGCAGGGCTTTGTCCTGTGGCAGCCTCGTGGTGAACCCTGTGCTCTGAGTGCCCCTGCTGGGCCAGAACTTCCATCCACCCTCTCATTTCTCACGAACTGGGGCTCTTTGTCTTGGAGGAGATGTCCAGGACTGTCCCTCTGACCAGGGAAGGATTTAGAGAGTCCCCTGAAATTGGGATAATCATTTTTGGAAGGTGAAGAACACAGCATCCTGATGTAGATCCACCAGAGTGAAAACAGAGAGAGCAGACTCGGGAAGGAAGCCAAACCCACTCTGCTGGCTCTGAGGTTTCACTCAGGCTCTCTCTCTGTAGTGTCTCTTTAGTGTTTTAACCACGGAGAGGCCTTAAAACACATGAATTAATGAATGGCCATTCTTTTCCTCTGAAAAGCTTTTTCCTCTGAAAAGCTTTTTCCTCTTGCCTTCCTGTCATTCCTGCAGCTTCCTCCATTCTAATCCCAGATCCTTCAGATTCAGTTGTTGTCTCGTCCTGTGGATTTATCAGAGGACAGAATTTGGCTGGTGCTTCTGGCCAGGGGTTTCTGTAACTAAGCAGTGACACTTTTCCCCTTAGGATAAACCTTTTGCAAATCCCAAATTAGGAAACCAGGAATTTAGGAAAGTCGTCCTGCAAACATTACTCAGCGTCTCATTCCCTGTCCAGCTGGAGAGGAGCTGGGGTTTAATTCACTCCTGAGCCTGGATGGATTATCTGCTCCCCCACTCCAGTTGGAAGCCCTTTTCTAGGATGTCTGAGAGCTGTCATTTATTATCCACAGAAACTATAAGCTGAAATCTATAGCTGCAGCTTCAGAGAAGGGCAATTCCTGCTGGAGCTGGGAGCTGATGTTGTTAAAACGAGACTCTTCCAGCACAAAGCAACCCTTTAATGACTCTCAAATGCAGCTCAGACAACAACCACACCACTTACACCCTCTCCAAAGAGCCGGGCTCTGCTAAGTGGATTAACTGCTTAGGGAACTCTCCCAGCGTGGTGGCCAAGCTCTGACCTTATAATGGGCCAATTAAAAGGTCATTGTTACTTAGGGTCGCAGCTTCCTCACAGGAAGAGCTTCCACACTCCCCTCTCCCACCCAAGGCCAATATTGACATTTTAATGCCTTAACAGTGGAGCAGTAAATTCATCCTTTGGATTCCTCTTTGCATTTTGGAAGGCACCAAAGAGTTAATACCAGAGATGCTCGCTGGGAAGCACAGGCAGCAGGAAAACCTTGTTGTCAAAGCTTTGTAGGGAAACTCTTTCCATGGGGACAGATTCCCTGTCACCTGCTCTGACACTGAGTCCTGCACCCACCAAACTGGAGCCACCCTGGATTTACCAGATGGAAAAGGCATTTTATACTGGCAGCACAAAGCCACCATCCATCCTTGCCCACGGAGATTATCCCACCCTGCTCCTGGCCCACCTCACCACAGGAAGGTTCCCAAGTCCTTGTGTGTGTGATGTCCCCCAATTCATGGCTGGATTTGATGTCCCCTGGCAGGAGAGCCCAAGGCATCCTGCTGTGACCACACCAAGCCATGGGTGATTCCAGGGATGCCTGATTCCCTCCAGGCTGTCTAAGGAAACCCTGCTGAGGATGGGACACAAAACTTTCCCATCTTGGGAGGATTCTCCAACACCTTTTATTTTTTTTTTATATTACTTTGGCGAGCAGGGGATGGGTGGGGGGGTTAATTCCTAGCAGAAGCACTGCAGTCTTTCTGCTGTCACCTGCCTGTCTGGTCCCTAACCTTGAATGATGCACCCTGGCATCCCCAGGGACTTCCTCTGATTGATTGATCCCTATCTAAGCTGGCAGATGAAGGAGGATATTTACTGCACAGCCAAGAACCCTTCAGAAAGATGTTTTATTGAGGCTGCTCAGGGAACAGGAAATGCAATAAAGCACTGAGAGACAAAAGAAGAGAGGTAAATACACCCTGCTACCTGTTGGAAGAGAGGAAAATACTCCCTCTTACCTGTTGGAAAAGAGGAAAATACCCCCTCCTGCCTTTCAGGCCAAACCTAGAGCTGGAACAGCCCATCCTGCCCACTCACAGGTCACTTTGGCCATCACCTGCAGAAAGGGATGGCTGCTGCTTTCCAGCTGATGTATTGACCCAATAAAAGGTATTATTCCATTGCCTATCATCACTGACTGCAGCAGAGTGCTTTGCAGAGAGTGATGGCTCCCTTTGGAGATGCTGGGAGCAGGAAGAAGTGGGTGTGGATGTGTGTCAGCACGGGAGATTCCTCTGTCTGGAGGCAGCAGGGCTCTCCAAAGACAGTCAAAAGGAACAGCTGCTTCTTTCTGGAGTGGATTTTGTGGAAAGGAGAATGCAGCTTTCTGTGTTTTAAGCCGAAGTGCAGAGCAAGTTTAGATCCCAAGGATGGATGCTCACCACTCCTGTTGGTCTCAGCAAGGCAGCTCTGAGGCTGTTTTTATCAGCAAACCAACTCCTGCAGAAGATGTGGGGTCAGAAATGTGGTTTTTTGCCATCCACAGGTGTACATTTGTGCACCCTCCCACATGGATACAGCCGTGCCCCTGCCCGCCCCTCCCTGCACAGCACACCCTGCCTCCACAGCATCTAAATCCATAGGGGATTTAAGAGTTCCTGGGATTTTTCCCAGGTTTGTGTTTGATCCAGGGGCTCTGTAGTGAAATGCAGGAGCAGCCCAGACCGCAGAGCAGCTCCTGTCCCTCCCTCAGGTACTCTGAGCACCCTCAGAGACCCCAGGTTTCCTTTTCCCCTGGTCCTGCACCTCTCAGCGAGGCAGCCTGGCACCAGTTACGGGTTTGGAAGGGATTTCTCCCTCTAGAAGGATATAAAGTAGTGGTTGAGGCCTGTTCTCAGCTGCTGGAGGAGATGATAATCTCGTGGCTGAGATGTCCCATCTGCAGGGCTCAGGGCTCTGGGACTTTGCCCTCGCTGGTCAACGGGGTCACCTCTGTACCATCACTGCAGTGACCCAAAGGTGCCACATGGCTGGTGGCCCCATGCCTCATTCCTGGAGCCCCTTACCTGGAATTTGGCCTAATGAGGCCCCAGTTGTAAGAACACAGACATGTTTCTGCTCTTGACAGGATAATCCTTCCTTCCTCTCCTGCCACAGGGCCCAGGGACAGCTTCAAGGCAAAGCCCAAGGGGATTATCTGGATGTGGCTTTGTTCCCTGCTCTGGAGGTTCAGGGATTACACGGAGGCTGATTAGTCAGCACTGATTATCTCATTCACAAAAACAGCTCCTTTTGAAACTTCAGATGGTGCTCCCGAGCTCTGTGATGCACGGAGGAGTCACAGGGAGACAGAGAGGGATGCTAAGCAATTCAATCCACAGCTTTTGTGGCCAAGTGCCCTGGAAATGCCATGGTAATTGCAAAACTTGCTGCACATTCCCAGCTGCAAGCCTGGCAAACACCCCTGTGCCTCTCTTTGTTAGGTTTGATTATATGTATATTATATATACATAATTTTATGTGTATATATTTTTGTTTATTATATACAAAAATTGTGTATTATATATTTTATGTATATTATATATTATCTTATATACAATATATTACATACTATATATTATATACGGTTATATATATCTATTTTATATAAAATATATATTTTATGTATTTATATATTTTATATACAATATCTATTTTATATATAATATCTATTTTTATATATTTATATTATATATATAATATATGCATATAAAATTGTATTTATATATATACATATATAGACATAGAAAATTAAGGCTTATATTATCTATATTGCACATATGTATAAATAATATTATATTTAATTAATTAAATTAATTTATATTTATATATGTATATATTACATATATGCAGACACACGAACACTGAAAGCAATTTTAAATTACCAATGGCTTTTCCCTGCCCATAAATCACGGAGGAAATTCGCTGTAACAGCCACAAACAACCCTGCCCTCCCCACTCTGGCTGGAGGGAGAAGACACCCAGGGTGTGCAGCTCCCACTGCTCAGCCAGGGCTCCCTGCCAGCCACCCTGCCCCCAAAACATTTACAGCAGAGGTCAGAGCTGGTGCAGCAGCAGCCCCAGGTAATCCCAGTGGAGTGCTGGCTGTAACCTAGAGGTGAGATAAGGAGGAAAGGGAGAGGAGCTGTCAGGGAGGGAGTGTTGATGGAAGAGTTTCCACTGTGGGAGCTCTGGATGAAGGCTTCTGGTGGTCCTGAGTTACCTCTAACAAGTCCTCGTGCTGCTGGATGTAAAATAAAGTGCCAAGGGCAGGTTACAAACACAGGGCTGTGCTTGGAGCCGGTCCCCTCCCAGCACAGGGTCACACTGAGGGCTCTGTTCTCCTTCTTCCCTTATTTTCCACTCTCGTCCATTCTCACCTCACGCTGTCTCTCCAGCTCTGTCTCTCCTTTTCCCATCAGAGCTGGGAAGAGGCAGAGCAGCACCCACTCCCTCAGTGCTGGTGCCAGGGCTGGGGCACAAGAGAAGACAGAGAGGAGCCATTCCCTGCCAGCATGTGCCAGAATTCCTGTGGTGGAACCAACCTCTTGCTTCTCACATCTCCAGCCTGCAGGACCCCAGCTCTTCCACACCTGTCCATCCGTCCATCCATCCATCCATCCATCATCCATCCATCATCCATCCATCATCCATCCATCATCCATCCATCATCCATCCATCCATCATCCATCCATCATCCATCCATCCATCCATCATCCATCCATCATCCATCCATCATCCATCCATCCATCCATCCATCATCCATCCATCCATCCATCATCCATCCATCATCCATCCATCCATCCATCATCCATCCATCATCCATCCACCATCCATCCATCATCCATCCATCCATCCATCCATCATCCATCATCCATCCATCCATCCATCATCCATCCACCATCCATCCATCATCCATCCATCCATCCACCATCCATCCATCATCCATCCATCATCCATCCATCCACCATCCATCCATCCACCATCCATCCATCATCCATCCATCCACCATCCATCCATCCACCATCCATCCATCCACCATCCATCCATCATCCATCCATCCATCCACATCCATCCATCCATCCATCCATCAATCCATGGATCCATCAATCCATCCATCATCCATCCATCCATCATCCATCCATCCATCCATCCATCCATCCATCCATCCATCATCCATCCATCCATCATCCATCCATCAATCCATCCATCCATCCATCATCCATCATCCATCATCCATCATCCATCATCCATCCATCCATGGGTCCTCCAGCTTTTCCCCTCTTAGGATGCAGCTCACCATGAACTATTCGAGGCTTTTTGGGGTTTCCTGCACTGCAGCCCTGCCTCTCCTGTCCGTGTATCAAATATAGAAGGATGGGAAGTAGCTGGAGCATCAGGATATTCATCATGCTCCTTTCTGACCATGCAAGGGTAGTTCAGATATTTTTTGGACGTGGCCATGTGATGTATTTAAGCCAATTTTCCGGGATCCTTGGATGCACAGTTCCATGCATGTTTGCCAGGTAGGCTGAGGACTGCAGGACAGTGCTTCCATCACAGTTTTGACAGTGACCATGAGAAAGCTCCTTTTGTTCCTGGGACTTCCCACGAGAGCAGAAAAATCTGAGATCTGCTTCCATGCCCTCAGATTTATGAGTATTCCTGAGGGCAGCTGGGCTGCTCTGGATAACTCTGGATTCTCAATTAGAAATGAAGGATTCATACCCAAACTCCAAGATGCCTGGAAAGGGTTTGGGCTTGAAGGTTTTGTTTTTCTTCTCTTTGCTTCTGTGCTTGATTTCTGTGGTTTTGTTCTTTGCCCTCTGGTTTGACCCAGGCCAACAGCAAGTGGTCACTTGCAAGAAAAAAGCTGCTGCTGTGTCACTCTGAGCCAGGAGAGTTTGCAAATGTTGGGAAAATGTGGGCAGGGAATCCCTCTGCTCCCTGCAAAATCCACCCAAATTCCCCTACAGAAAGAAGGGGCAAAGTTGATATGAAAGGCAGAGCTGTGAAACAGCAGAATTATGAGGACAGGCTGAAATTAATTCAGCAGTTCTAGAAAAGCTACCAGGACGTCTCAGGAATTGCTGCCAGTGACTCTGTGGTTGTTCTGCAGGAAAAACAGGATCCTGGTCAGATCCAGGCTGAAAGGCACCAAAGCAGGGATTTTTCCCAGTGAGGAAGTGTGGTGCAAACGGCAGGGAAGAGCTGGGAGGAGGTACCTGGGTGGAAAGGAGTCACAAGTCAGTTGTGCCTGGGAGGGAGGGTTTGTCAAATAAACGTCCCAGCAAAGCAGATGGTGTTGGGTGTTGGGAACTGAGGGCTGCCTCCATCCCACTCATGTAGCCAGAAGTGAGAACCATTCTCCTGTGCAGACCTGATAAATAGACAGCTGGGTTGGGAAGAACAGAAAGAACTTGAGAAATTACAGGTCAGCTTTGGGTTTAACCACAGCTTTCTTCTTTAAGCAAGGGATAGAGAGACAGGGATTAGAATTAATACAGAAAATTCTTAGATCTTATTTGGATGGCTACATGGAGTAAAAACTGGTAAAAATCAAAGTGAAATGCAGAACTGTCATGTAGAATGGGATGAGCTTCCCACCAATTCCAACCTGTCTTTCCAGCACTGGGTTTAGTGAAGTGTCCCCTCCAATATCTGGCTTGGTGTACAATGAGCAGTGCTGGCCACAGCTGAAAGGGGCTTGGTGAGGCCTTGGTGCTTTGGAAATTCCCCAAGTTTTGCCCTCCAAGCCGTCCAGGGATGGCTGTGTTGGCAGTTCCCTGCTCTCAGGTCACACTGAGCCAGTGCATCATCACTGTGCAGCATCTTTTTGACAACAAGTGGATATTAAATATCCCACTACTCTCAAAAAATACCTGGAATGCTTCATCTTGGCTCACTTTCCTTTCCAGGATTTTTTTTTTCCTTAGAGGAAACACTCCCATCTCCTCTAAAGTATCACTGGGAGCTGACATTTCCTCTGAAACTTCTGCCGCACTGCACCCCTGAAGAAGCCATTTCAATAATGACATATCAGTGTCCCTAAGTACTGTGAAGTGTTTTAAAAACCAGCCCTAAGGGTTTGGTTTACCTGAAGGGACCTCATGCATACCCCAGCAGGTTGGAGATTCTTGTCTTTCCCTTCTAGTTCCCCAACAATTGAAATTGTCCTGTACTTTTTGTCCATCATTCCCAGCATAATTAAAAAGCAATTTTTGGCTGGTTTTTTTTTTTTTTCCTGTGTCTTGATGATTTATAGACAATGAGATTTTATCAGTAGAGCACCACATTAAGAAAATGCTTGTTAATTATCTTCTGCTTAATATGATAATTTAGCAAAAAAACAACACCTATTAAGAGCTCCTCATTAGGTGAAATGCTTCTCATTTTTTAACACACAAAGTGTCCAAGTTAATGAGGTTCACCTTCGATTTGTAGCTCACTCAGAGATTAAAAGCTCCCTCCATTTGTAACTCCTCGCACAGCTCTGTTTCTAAAGGCTCCAGCTCCTGGCTGTGGCTCTGCCTCTTCAAAGGTGAGGTGACCAACCCTCCTCTCCTCCCATGAAAGCCTTTTCAGCCTCTCCCACACTCTCCTGCTGCTTCTGGTTTTTGTGGAATTGGTGCTGCTGAGGTGGAAGTTTGATAGGACCAAAGCGAGCCCGCAGTGGCGGGGACAATCCGAGGCCTATTCCGTGTCACCGAGCCCCACCTCTGATCTCTGTGATGTCACTGAAACTGGTGGAGTTCATCACTTTTCAGAAAAATCACACTTTGGCTGCATGGGGTGGAATTCCCTCCTTCTGTTCTCTGTTTGAGGAGAAACTATTTTGGGGAGTAAATCTGGTATTTGTGTAGGGGAGTTTTTCCTTAGGGTGGGGATTATTTAGAAGGAGGGGTCTTGCCTTCTGGAAAAGTGGTTCCTTCACGAGATCTCTCCCTGTGAGTGTCATGATTCCAAATGCAAACCACATTCAGATGTTGCTTCATCCTTTTCTCCCCTTTCTCCTGATGGGGCTCTGCCGATGATTTTTCCCATAAGATCACATAGTTTTCATGGAAACCCGACCTTTACAGGTGGGGTAGGAGGCTGCTGCTGCTATTCAGGAGAGTTTTTTGTAATTCGAAGGCATATCTTACCCACTTTGTCCAGCTGGAAAATGCTCTAAGATCACAATAAATGCTCCTAAATTCCATCTCTGTTTCTTCCTTTCTCATTGCAGGGCTGGGAGTTGAATTTGAGGGCCCTCATGGGTCCCTTCTGATTCAGTTTATTCTGTGATTTTGGAGCAGATAGCTAATTCCATCTGTATACCAAAATCATCCAGCATTCCCATTATAAATGTTTAGGGAAAATATTTGTGACCAGACAAATTCCCCCAAGTTAAGATTTCTTACTGCCATGTTTTTCCCCCTGACCATTTCTCCCAGACTTTGCCACCCACCATGAACATTCAGCCTGGCTTTGTACAAAGCAAGGGATGAAAAGAAATTCCTCCACCCTCCCCTTTTACACCCTTCCTTTTCCTCCCTCAGCCATTCAGGCCTGGCCTCTATCCGAGCAGATCAGCCAGTTTAATTTCATAGTGGCCCGTGGATTAACGATGGTATCGAGTCTGTGAAATGGCTGTGATAATCAGATTGAGAGGGCCCACATTTATCTCCCTTGGTGAGCAGCAGCTCAGATAAGCTCCATGTTGAAGAGAAGGGCTCTTGCTGGTGTGGGGTTTTTGGTGTTTTATTTTTTTTTTCCTTCTTCACTCTTGCAAACTCATCTTGAAATGCGAGATGCAAGTTGGGCCCTCTCTGTTTTACAGCATGTCACGAGTAATAAAGGCTCGGCAGCCCAAATGAAGAACTTCTTGACAGCTCTGTAAAATATCCTGTCTTCAAATTATGCCTTTGGGGACCTGTCTCCCACCTCGCTGCTGTCAAGAGCCTGGTGAGCGTGGAGCTGCCTGGAAATGAGTCAACAGTTTGAGCGGGTAACTGGAAGGAGTAAAACCCAGCGCGGGCTGTATTTGATTAACGCCGAGGCGATGAGAAGGAATAGGGGGAAAAAAGCTTCCTTTTGTCACTGCAGTTAACAAATCTGTCTCTGAACACAGGCAGCAGCTGCAGGAAGAGGGCACTTTATGCATTGCCCTTTTTCAGGACAGATCACTTGAAACACTTTAGTCACGCTGCTTTAATCATCTTCTGCAAAGCCCCAGTAATCACAGTCTTCTCACGCAAGCCTTGTAAGCGAGCCCCTCCAGGCTGCACAGTCATGTAAATAAATAATTACATCCCAAATTCTGCATTAAAAGGACATTAAGGCTACAAAGACGAGTGCTCAGAAGTCGGGAAGGGGCAGGATGCTGGTGGCCTGTGCCCACGTGGGGACAGGCGTTAGGAGAAGCGCTCTAATTGCACGAGGGTAAAGGATGGGAGGATGTCACCAAAGCTGCCCCTCATGGGATGCTCCCACAGCCTGGAACATCACCTTTGTCACACTTCTGGCTGGTGACACGCTCAGCACTCGTTTCTTTGGCATGACCTTATATAGAACATACAATGGATGCAATTAAATGTGTTTTAATTACTAGGTTCTTCAGAGAGAGCAGGGAACGTGGTTTGGGTTATGCCACTGCAAAGTAAGGCAGTTTTAGTGACAGTTTCCAAAGCTGGGACATTTTTGGATTAGGGCAGTGGATGGACACATCCATGTCTTACAAATGGGATGTGGATAAGGCAATTTATTACAGGACACGTTTATAGCCAGGAACCTCCTGAGTAGAGGTAGAAGAGCCCCTGGACACAAGTGTCTGCCCATGACTGGGGAGCCATTCCAAGGCAAATCCCTGGAGGTGCTGGTTTTGGCTGGTGTAAAGTAAATTTTCATTGTAGTAGCTGGAATTGGACCTTTTTGGATTTGCTAACACAGGGATGTTTGGTTACTGCTCAGCAGCTCTTGCACAGAGTTGAGACCTTTTAAACTCCTCACCCCACCCAGCCCTGAGGAGACCGGGGTTCACGAGAGCTTGGGAGGGGTGACAGCCAGGACAGCTGACCCCAGTGACCAAGGGGACACAGCCAGGACAGCTGGCCCCAGTGACCAAGGGGTCACTGCCAGGACAGCTGACCCCAGTGACCAAGGGGACACAGCCAGGACAGCTGGCCCCAGTGACCAAGGGGACATTCCAGCGCACATGGTCAGTGGGAGGGGGAGAGGGACGTGGGGATGGCTGGAGCGATGGCATTGTGTTCCCAAGTCACCATTACATGTCCTGGGAATGGCTGCGATGGGAAGTGGGGAGTCAATTCCTTGTTTTGCTTTGCTCATGAGTGGCTTTTGCTTTCCCAATCAAAATGTCTTTATCCCAATCAAAATGTCTTTATCCCAACCCATGAGCTTTCTCTCTGTTGCCCTTCCCGTTGTCTCCCCATGCCGTGGATGTGTGGAGCTGTTTCCAGCTGGGATTAAACCATGACACTGGGTTGTTTCTCTGCTGAACCCTCAGCCCAAGGAGATGACCTTAAACAACCTCATTTAAATTCAGAGCTGATTTAACTTTGGATTGGCCTTGCTTTGAGTGGGGAGCTGGGCCAGAGACCCCCAGATGTCCCTTCCAGCCCAAGTTACTCGGATTCTCCAGCTTATTCCTTGTTTCCTGTTGACTGTGCTGCATTTTCACTTAAAACTTTGGGGTTTACCAAATCTCCAGTTTCCTTGACTTATTAAGGTAATCAAAACTGTCATAAAGATCCCATTTTTTAGTAATCAGGGTCTGTCTCTTCTACTTCAGAGGAGCTGTGAAGGCTGTGGTCTGCAGCAGTTGCTTGATTCAGATCAGGGACTAAGTTTTGGCCTAAACTCATTCCAGAAACACAGCCTGACCATGACTCTACTTCTTTTTGCCCTCTCATCCTTTGCAGAACGTTTCAGCTTCACTGATGTATTTTAAACATTTAAATCCTGATTATTAATTTTAAAAATTAAATCTTGATTTTTCATTTCTCCTCCTTCAAAAGAGAATTTTTGGGTTGTGACCAGCCCTGTTTCAGTCTTGGCTCTCCCACAAAAATCCTTTCATCTTTCACACACAGAAAGTAATTTAGACCAAAATCTTTGTTGACCATTCATTGAAACCAAGCAATCCACTTTGTAAAAATGTTGAATAGTTAAAATTGCAGCTAAAAATTAATGGTACCTTAGAGATCTAACAAAGAAAGCTCTAAAAAAGGCTTAGCTTCGGAAATAAATGAGTTTTTGCAGCTGAAATCAAGCAGCCCTAATGGATGTATGTTTTTTATCTTTGTGTCAGCTCCTAGAATTTAATGTGAGCATCACACCACAGCTTCATCTCAGGAGAGTGTTTTGAAAGGAAATTCATAATCCCATGGAAAGAAGGGATGGGGTCACCCCCTGAATGACAGGGAAAAACCTGGTGCCTGCCTCTGTAAGAAAGTTGTGTCCTGGGAGCCAAACTGCAGACAAAACCTGTTCAGCCGTGTAATCAAGATTATAATGTAATCATGTGTATGAAAGGGGTTGGATTCAAATATCCACACTGGCAATTTGGGCATTTCTTAGCTTTGATTTTAAAACGTCGATGTTCATTTTGCTCAGGATTATAAACATCTTCTTTCTTTCTTCTTAGGTTTTCTCCTTTTTTTATAAGGAATAAAGACTGAATTTCCATAATTCCTCCTTCATGCCCACTCTGTTGGTTGTCACCAGGATTCATCTCTGAGATTCATCCTGCACAGTTGTACTGAGTGTGATGGGTGCTCTGTGTTGAGCAGCAGGTGAGAGTAGAAAATTCTCATTTCTCTCTCCTGACAGTGGAAAAATTATGGGATGGGGGCACCAGGCTACATCAGTGCTGACAAACATGGGCCAGGATTTGGGCTGGGAGCAGGATTCTTGAGAGGTTTTGGTTCAAGCCCAACAGTGCATCCCAAAATGATGCCTTGTCATGGTTTGGACAATCAATATCTGTCCTGTCAATCCAGAGTCTCTCAGCCAACATCTGCTTGTGTCAAGTTCTTCTCTCTCTCATTCCTTCTTTGTTCTTTACTCTTGCTGGTGACAGGGCTGTAAGGAATGTCCTGCGATGGATGTCCAAGGACTTTGGGTTTGTCTAGCTTGGAGAAAAGGATGCTGAGGGGCTCTTTACATTTTCCTGAGGGTGGAAAGCAGAGAGGGAGGTACTGATCTCCCTGGTATCCACCGACAGGATGTGTGGGAATGGTTCAACACTCTGCCGGGGGAGGTTTAAACTGAATATTGGGAAGCATTTATTCACTTGAAACACTGGAAAAGGCTTCTTAGAGAGGCGGTCAATGGCCCAGACCTGCTGGTGTTGAAGAAGCATTTGGACAATGCCCTAAAAACAGGCTTGAACTTTTGGACAGCCCTAAACTGGTCAGGCAGTTGGGCAGGATGGTCACTCTAGGGCCCTTCAACAGAAGTATCCTATATCCTGTCCTATATCCTATCCTATCCTATCCTATCCTATCCTATCCTATCCTATATTTTTTTATTCTAAATTCTGTATTCCATTCCATTCCATTCTCTTCCTTTCTTCAATCATTGCCTGGGAAGCCAAAAGGGGCCCTGATGAGTTTATGGAGAAAGATTTTCTTGCTCCAAATTCTTGTCCTAAATAAGAGAGGACCATCGCTGGGGTGGGCTAGCAGGGCAAATCTTCCAGGGTTTATCCAGGTTTATCCAGGGTTTATCCAGGGTGAGGAGGAGGAGCAAGGCCAGTGCACACAAATGACTCAGGGGATGTGGTCACCATGTACTAAGAAGCTTTTTTTGAATAATTGGAAAGCCAATGTTCCTGGAGGTTTTTTAACTTAGCAAATATATGACTTCCAGGGAGTGGAAAAAGCCATTCCCCAGGTATCAGAATGACTCCACCTCTCTTTTCTCGTGCTAAAACCCTATTCCAAAGCATGGAAGTGCCAGCCCTGCTCCCCTAGAAAGCTGAAACAATCTTTTCTCATGCTCTGTCTGATGCATTTTGACTCGGAATGCGCTGCACTCATTTTGTATTGAAACCTGAGCTTCCTTTCCACCTCCTCTGGCAAATAACACCACAAATAACCAACTCCCCAGCCTGCAGCAAGCACCCAGCCTGGGAGGCATCAGCTGGGCCAATTAAACTTTGGCAGAGTAATAAAGATCAGGAAGCAGGGTGTGAGCAGCCCAGTGCCCTGATGGCTCTGAGGAGCAGCTGAGGACGGGGCTCGGCATCAGAAGGGGAAGCAAATGAGTCTCCTTCTAACTACCTTAGCTGTCGTTAGCTGAGCCTGCTGGTGCCCTCACCTGCTTCTCCTGCTGACCTCCTGACCCCCCAGATGTTATATTATGTCCCTGTGCAATGTTGATCCTGTGGGTGAAGTGTCTGATTTTCCTTCCTTGTGTTGCTCATCCAGCATCATTTAAACTGCACTTAACTTGAGCCTGCTCATACCCCTGTGAGTCACTTCATGCTTGGTCACGTTAAATTTCATATTCTACTTCTTGTGCCTCCTCACCTTCTCTGTTAAGATCAGCCTGCAAAATTGTTGTGTCCTCCTGAATCCCAACAACTCCCCTTGCTTCATTATCCCCAGAAAATTCAATGATCTCCCATGTCTGAATCAGTAATAAAAACCTTACCTTAAAAACTTAAACCTTAAAAACCTTAAAAACCTCTGTCCCCAAATGAAGATCCTGGTGAGATTTGGTGTTTTTCCAGCTCTGCAAAACACGACTTCAAACTACCTTTGTATGAGCCAAGATTAAAAATAATGATTAAATTATAGAATCACAAGGTGGTTTGGGTCTGAAAGGACCTCAAAGACCCTTCTGTTCCAACCCCTCTGCCATGGCAAGGACACCTTCCACTAGGCCAGGTGGCTCAGAACAGTCATACCTGCATTGCTTCCTTTCTGTATTTATATATTTGTTTCTCTGTGTGCTGCTATAAACATCCTTCCCTGGTTTCCAAAGGAATGGTCTTCTCCTCACAGGACATTAAAGCCGTGGAGGGTTGTTTCAAACATGAATTTTTATCTAGCAGTGACACATAATTCTGGCCACAGCCATTCACGGTGTTGGGCTGGCATCAGGTGTTGTGGTTTCTGTTTATGGGTCCCAAATGAGGTCAGGGGTTTTTCTTTAATCCCTATAAATCCAGACTGAGGGATCAGCTGTATCCCAAAGAGAGACCCTGCTGCTCCCAGCTGATTTGATGGGAAGAAGTTGTCAGGACACTGCCTCGCTTTAAATTGACCTGACTTGACCAAGGCTTGGGCTGCGTGTGACATTTTGGTGCCATCCTGTCAGGTACCTGCGAGATGTCTGCACGTGGTGGTGGTGGCACATATTCAGGGTGGGAAACACTATTTTCTGGAATTATCTTCAAATAAACGTAGTTTTCTCTTGTGCAGCTACCTCCAAATTCCAGTGCTGTTAATTTGGCACAGTATAACCTGAATTACTTCACAAACCAGAATTATTCAGGGAGGAGCAGTGAGAGGATCAGGGTATGTATTTCCACTAGGCAATGACAGGTAGGAGCACATCCTACATCAGATCCTAAAACACTAAAGATCTCTGAAGAGTTTAAAAACCAGAGAAGGAGAGAAATAACATTGGGCAGTAAACTGGATTACGGCTGGGGAGAGTAGCGCTTCAGGCTAAATACCAGGGATATCAATTCCTGATGGCCAGGGAACAGGACCAAGAAAAATGATAAACACTCCAGCACCTGGAATATTTAAATGTATCCTTAACAGGGCAGTCTCACCATGCTGCTGTGATTCTGCCTCTGGCAGGACACAGGGGCATTCCTAGCCCTGAACTAATTTCCAGTTCAGTTTTGGGAAGCCAGCTCACCTCTCTAAGTCTCTTGTTCCCTTCCTACATTTTCTTGACTCTTTGAATTTTAAACTCGACAGGCCAGAGATGATCCCCTTAAATCGCCTTGTGCCTCGCATAAGGTGGCCTTGATTTTTGGGCACTGCTGGAATAAAACCTGTGTTTTCCAAGATGCTCCGAGCAGCAGCCCAGCCACGGGGAGCCAGACTGCCTGCGAGGAGGGTTGGTTTTATGAATACAACATAAAGTTTGCCCTTGGGATCCTTCTGTCTGTTGTTGCTAATGATCAGTGATTTTCCTGCTCATCCGGTATCGAAAGCAACAGGGAGAAGCCGTGAGCAGCCCAGCTGCATTATGGATGAGCTGGACACGCAGCTGGGGATGAGATGGGCTGCCCTGTGTCACCGAGATGTCACCCTCTCTGCTGGCCCACCCCGGGAAGTGCCATCGGTCACCGCTCCCGGGGCAGCCGGCCCTGCTCACTAATTGGCTCGGTGGATGTGGAGCTGGCTGGAATATGGAATGTGCCGGCCCTGGATCCCGTTCTGCTGGCAGAAGGATGGGGAAGCAGGGCTGGAAGAAAGGCTGCCCAGCATCAGAAGGAGCAAAAGGAGCCTCCAGGCTTGGTTTGACTGCAGGGAAAGGCGTGTTTGTGGGGGCTTGAAGCTCCACTATTGATCAGCACCTAAAAGGAGCTGAGAAACAAAGGCTTCCTCCTCTTTAAAGTTCACATGCAGAAAATAGGAGGACTCGTTTCTTGGGAGTCCGCTTCCCAGGGAAAGGTTGGTGTGCTGCACGTTCCCACTGCGTACAGGCTGCTGGAGGGTGGGAACTACACTTTGTAGCATGGAGGAGGAAACACTTAAAAAGGAGAGAGATTTCTCCCTTCAGCCTCTTTCTCCACCTGAATTGAGAGGGAGGGCCAGGGGTGGTCTGGGAGGAGGAGATTATTTCTCTCTAATCAACTCCACTGAGCATCTGCCACAAAAATGCTCCACAGTGGTGAGGGATTCCCTCGCAGAGACTCCCTATGGGCAAGGCCCTTGGCCACCTCCCTTTTGGCTTCTTTGATGGCAAAACCCCCATTCTTCTGCCAGGCTGCTTTCAAATCCTGCATGCCATGTAAAAGGAAGGAAGGTTGTAGATGCAAATCCTGCGGTGGAAAGAGGACACCTGGATATTTGGTGTGTTCAGATACAGGTTATTGTGGGAACAGCTTGTCCAGAGAAGCTGTGGCTGCCCTTGGATCCCTGGAAGTGTCCAAGACCAGGCTGGATGGGGCTTGGGGCAGCCTGGGACAGTGGAAAATGTCCCTACCCATGGCAGGGGGTTGGAAGGAGATGATCATTAAGGTCCCTTCCAACCCAAACCATTCCAAGATCGGAAGCTAAGCCAGCTCTCCAGTGTTGGAGGTCCCCAAATTGTGAGTGTTGCTACACAAAGCACGAGCAGGGGATGGCTAGAGTTGGGTGGAAGGCAAAAAAACAGTGAAGAGAGCATGAAACAAAACCAAGGAGCAGGGAAGGGGCAGAAGCTGGCATCAGTCACTATGTCAGGCTCTGTGTAAGCAGCAGGCACAACTAAATTCCTGGGCAGGGGCAGACACCAAGGATCAGAAAGCTTCAGTAAAGAATGGACTGGGGTGGGTTCAGAGCAAGGATCCAAAGAGCAGGCCAGGCTTTCAAAGCTGCTCATCACAGAAACACTTCCCACCAGAACCTGTTTGGATATAACCCCAGTGGGTCTGTTCTGGGCTCGCTGGGCAAACCCCAGCTCTGTGCCTGCAGAAGGACTTGTCCCCTGATTGCTGTGTGGGCTGTGATGAAGCCATATCGTCACACAGTCTGGATTCCACCTCCCAGTGGGGTTTGGGTTTGCTTTCAGAGCTGATTTGTTACTGTGCTGTGGCTATTTCATTTGTAGGAGTTGTTGATAATTTTTCATAATTCATCGTGCCTCCGCTGGGCCTCTCTCCAAGAGTTCTGTGTGGTTTAAGAGAGGATTTTTCTCCATAACAACCCCTTGTCCCCTCTGCCACTGATCCTGGGGTTTCCCCTCAATAGATTTAATAAAAATGCTCTCCAGGCTTTTCATCAGCTGAGAAAAATGAGCCCGCCTGCCTCGCTGCAGCTCTGCAAACTTTCCAGCTGATTTGGTGACGCTGCGGCCAATTCTGCTCTAACTCCTCGTTCTGTCGAGAGCGCAGCTTTGAATTCTCTGCATGCTGAGAGCAAATGGGGGCTGGGGAGGAGGTTCCCGTGTAGATCCTGGTAACTGCAGCGAGGATGCACAAGTGAAATGCAAGTGTGGCAGTGTGACAGAGCTGGCTGGAGCAGATGGAGTCCCCCAGGCTCAGGCTGGCCCGAGCTGAAGCTGCTCCAATGAGCACTGCGTGCCCTATGCCGATGACTTCTGATGGATTTTCCCTTCAGCCCAAGTAACAGCCCCATAATTCTATGTCTGAGCTCCAGCTCGAGGGAACAGCACAGGCTGAGCTGTGGCTTTGCTTGGGTTTTTCCCTGCTAAATGGATAACATTCCAGAATTTACCCAGGTCTCCTGACAGCTGTGTTTTCTGATTTGGAAGGTTTTAGAAGGGAGTTTGATGGTGTGGCTCCATTACCTGAAGCTCAGTTAATGGTTCTGCTGCAGAAATAATGCTGGAGAAGGCAGTTCCCTCATGGATCTTGTCCGTTGCCTTGGGAAGGTGCTCCTCAGGTGGACAGAGGTGCTCAGCTGCACAGCCACAGCCTTTTGGGTGAGGTGGCTGCCCCGAGAGGGGATGGTGCTGTGCCCACCTTGCCCCCTCTAGACTCTCACAAGATTCCACTGTCTGTCTGTGCCCTGTAGCCCAACTAAAATGTTTTTGCTGCAGCTCAAACCAGCAAGTCTGGTGGTCCTTGCACTGGGATCAGCATGAGGGGAAGGATTCAGTGTGGATTTGGGGAACTTGCAGCCCTCGAGAGCAGCGTGGAAGGCTGGGGTTTGCCAAGGGAGGAACACGAAACATCCATGGATCAGCAGGTTACACCAGGACAGGGAACGCTGGTGGAGCAACGACTGCCAGAACTTGGTGGAGATCCAAGGCCATTTCCTCTTTGCAGGTCCCCAGTCCCCGGCTGTGACATGGGGACGCTCGGCCGTGACCATGGAATCCTCTCACCCTGAGCTGAGGTAACAATCTGTTCCCAGGGAGCCAAGATGTGCCTCCTGATTTCCCAGACTCGGAGCCTCTGGCAGGCTGCCTGCTCCACATGGAGATGGGAACAGAGTTAACTCCATCATTGCCACCAGTGAGGTGCACAAATAGGGCTTGGAAATGCCTTTGGTCCTCCTGTCTCATTCTGGCTCTTCCTGAATTGCCTGTGGTTTGGTCTGAAGGCTTGGGAAGGATTTTAGGGGTGTTAAATAGGGCCTGGCCTGGCTGGCCCCTTGGGGCTGAGTGGTCCCCACAGCCACGGGGTTGTCTCCAGACCCACCAAGGCAAAGAACAGCAAGAACTTTGCAGCTCCTTGGTCACAGGAACAAAGTTATTTCATACTTTGTTCCACTTTCCGAAGTGATTCCAATCCCAATCCTTCCTCATCCATAATTTCTTCTCTAAATTTGTTCTGCAAAGCAAAGAAAAGGTACTTATCTGAAGGTATTTATCTGAAAAGGTATTTATCTGAATTTCAGGCTGTGTCTGTCTGATTCTTTTCCCCTGAATTTATGATCTCTTCTGCCTGTTCTGTGTTGCAGGTTTTCTCTTTATACCTCCCTTTCCACTCTCTCCATGTTATGTGTCCCACCTGTGACTGCTGGATTAAGACAAAGGGTTTTCCCTAAATAAAATGGGGAATTTTCAGCCCTGAAAATGCTGGAACAGCTTTGAAGAGAAGTATTTGTGTATATACAGACATATACATTAAATATTCTTTTGAATATTTAATATTTTTATTTTTAACGTGCTTTAATTTTTTATATATATGTTTTTAATATATCCATTTGGTCTCTTCTGCTCTTTAGGGCAAAGAACCAGTGTAAGAAATCTGCCTTGTGGTTTCTGGCCATATGAAGTTTTTGGCAGATGCTTGTAAGATTTTATCTTTCCCTTTCATGACCATGCAGACAATGTCTTTTGTACATACTTTAGCTCTTCCCTGGTCAAAAATGAATATAGAAATCCTAATGTAAAGTTAAGCCAAAACTGGATCTTCTTTGATGCCTCATCCCTGAAAAATCAAAGGGAAGTGTGCCTGGCACTCCCATTCCGTGCAAATTTTTCCTCGTTTTTCTGTCTGTTCCTAAGAAATTGTTTTTCTAAGGAAGTGTTTTATTATGTAAAAGCCACTTGAGACTGACAGCAACCCCTCCCGTGGTCTGGCTGAGCCCTTTCCAGAGGGGAGCACTATTCCCACGTGTGTATCCACCCCAGCCTGCAGCCACCCTACACTCCAGGATCAAACCTCTTCTTCTCTGGCAGGAGCTTCTTACTCCTCCGAGTGACAAATTCGTCTTTCATCTCATCTGTGCTTTCAAGAACTAAGACTAATGATGATCTTAGGCTTATAAATCTCTGTCCATACTGAAAAGCACTAAGATCTGCTGTAGGACACCCAGGTTTGTCCATCGGAAATGAAGAAATGTCCCTTTAAAGCTGCAGTGTGAATTTGGGCAGTAGAGGATGTAATGATTTCTTGGATAGGCATCTGCCCAGCCCAGTATCCACAGTTTTGCCATTCCCTTTAGTGACTATAGAATCATGGAATCATTTAGGTTGGGAAAACCCTCTAAGATCATCAAATCCAACCGTTCCCCAGCACTGCCGAAGTCACCAGTAACCCATGTCCCCAAGTGCCACATCCACATGGCTTTCAATCCCTCCAGGGATGGTGAATCTACTACCTGGGCAGC
Organism: Pseudopodoces humilis; assembly: GCF_049639895.1. NCBI lineage: Eukaryota > Metazoa > Chordata > Aves > Passeriformes > Paridae > Pseudopodoces > Pseudopodoces humilis. Next base: position 70,831,569 of record NC_142204.1, on the reverse strand, counting down.
TGTGCTAGGGCTGGACAACCCTTCCAGGGAAGAAATTTTTCCCCAATATCCAGTAGAAACCTCCCTTGGTGCAACTTGAGGCCGTTCCCTCTCCTCCTGTCCCTGTTCCTGGGAGCAGAGCCCAACCCCCCCGGCTGTCCCCTCCTGTCAGGGAGTTGTGCAGAGCCACAAGGTCCCCCCTGAGTCTCCTTTTCTCCAGGCTGAGCCCCTTTCCAGCTCCCTCAGCCTCTCCTGGGGCTCCAGACCCTTCCCCAGCTCCGTTTTCTTCCCTGGACACGCTCTAGCCCCTCCAGGTCTGTCACAAACCCAGCACTGGACACGGGGCTGTCCAGCTGAAGGATGACCATAGCAAATGAGTGAGGCAACCCATGACATCACCTGGATCCCAGACTGAGAGGGATTTGAGTGTCACCAGGGCTCAGCACCTCTGGCTTCACCTGAGCCAGGTGGGTTCAGCTCCCAGCAGCTGCTGGCTGTGCTGGGCTGGCGTGACCCACCAGTCGTGGAGTCGGGAAGGGTTTGTGCCTGTCCCGTGGGGAGGGAGGCACCGGATCTCAGTCGGGTCTGTCTGCCTCCATCCCTGCCCTTGGAAGCTGAGCACTCCCTGTGGAAGGACAACACAAAGAAAACAGAGGGGGACGCTTCTTATGATGGAAGCTCTGCTCCCCTCCCCCTGGAAGAGCAACAATTTCCAGTAAGTGAGCAGGAAGGCCAGCCCCGGCCACCAGAGAGTATTTAGGAGTAATTGAATCACTGGATTAGCTAATGCAGCATCCATTAGGAGTCCATGCCATCCCCAGAGGACTCGGCAGACATAAAGGAGCTCGAGGAAGCCGTGAGCATTTCATGTATGTACATAAACCTCCTGCTTCCAGACTATAACTTTCATCCCGGCTGACAACACCAAGGTGCTGCTGGCCCTCCTCCATCCCCCTCGGCACGAGGTCTGAGCTTGTCCAGATGGCCCTGGAAGGTGGAGAGAAGCCCAAGCAGTTGCTCACTGCTGCTACAGCTGACGTGGGGGTAGGGGGAATGGCAGCAGAGCTCCCAACTTGGCTCCTCTCGGGGTGGAGAGGAGCAGTTGGAGCGTGCGGAAGCGCTCGGGCAGATCCGGGCTGGGGAAGGTTCTGCTGGGAGAAGCAGCCGGCTCCAGACTTGGCCCGGGGCACGGCGCGCCTGGCAGATGGCGGGGAGGAGTGGGTGTGCAGTGTGAGGAAAGATTTAAACACAGAAGGCCAACTCCTCACCCAGCCAGGGGAAATGTGCTTTCCCCAGGATCCGCTGGCAGCCGTTGGCACGCGGTGGCCGGAGCTGGTGCTAGCCCACAGTGTTATTTCAACTGGTTCCTGGCACCGAAGCTGTGCTGGGGATTTTCTGTGTTTGGAGCTGGTTCTCCTCCTTAAGGAGCAGCGACACCCTCCAGATGCTGCAAACTTAAGCCTGTGCTTTGAATTCTGGAGGAGGAAAAAGGAGGAGCTCACCTGGGTGATGGAGTAGGGATTGGAGTGCTGCAGGTGGGTCTGAAGCTTCACCTCCTTCCAGCTGGGTCCGCTGGGTTCAGGGTGCATAAAATTGCTTTAAACAGTATGGATTTCATGCCAAGCTTTCCAAAGAGAGAAGCACAAGTCCCGCTACGTGAGAGGCTTAAATCTCAGCAAAACAACACATGGGGCTGCTAATCCTAATTCACTTACACAAGCTGCTCCATCCTTTCTCCCACTTTGAAGTGTCCTTATTTAACAGGCAAAATAGCTGGAAGTTTGCAAGATGGAGCCTAATCTAAACTGGGAGAGCTGTTTCCCTGTCTCTCTCTCCCGTGGTGACCAGTTCACACGTTGCTGTGGGAAGGGGAGGCTGTGTGGCAACCTAAATATAGATGCACATAAGGAAACAAATGCTATCCCCTGTAAATTTTGCCATCAGCAGCTGGAGTGGGACACACCATTGCTTAGCAGGAGATTAGTTTTGCAGGCTCCGTGCGTCTAAAGAGAGAATCATCTATTGTTTGCCATTTAAGATTTATGGCGTCTCCATTTAGACTGAATAATTTATCCTGAATGAGCCCTGAAACCCTTTGGCAGTTACAGGGAGAAAAAAACACACCCCAGGAAAAAAAAAAAAAAGTTTCACCCTAATAGGAAAAAATCAGCAGGCGTTGGAGAGAGGGGAGGGGGCGGGTGAAGGGTTGGTTGCTCTGCTGGAGACCTCGGTGGTTCTGTATCCTTTGTCATTACTTTATAATGATGAACTCCGTCGTTAGGAGCCATTCATTCCCGCTTAGCCTGTGTGATCTGACGCTGGTTTGATGGGATCCAATTTAGAATTTCACTCTGGGCTCCATTCCATGGCCATTTGGGTTTGGAAGTGAAAGGCAGTTTGATGACGCCTTGATGGTGTTTTAAACTGCCGTAAAAAACGCTGGCGAGGCAGTTCAATAAGGCAGACATCATCCCGGGCCTGCTCTTCGAGGCTGCTGCTTTTCTTTGTCCTGAAACTTGGGCTTAAAGTGGCTGGAGGTGCCTTGTGCCCTGTTTTAGGTTGTTTATGGAGTGAAGGATGCAAAAGGAAAAGGGGGACCCTGCACTGCGGCTCACCCACGTGCAGGAAACTTCAGAGGGAAAATTGCAGGAGATTCCTCCACCACTGAGATCTGCACCCAGGCACAGCTTCCAGTTTCATCCTTCTAAGAGAAGAGAATTCATCTGAATTCTCCTGGTTCCAGGGAAAAAAAGAATCAAGAGCTACCTTGGTTGTATCCCACGTCTTGGTGGCTCCTGAGATCCAGCTGTTCCCACAGCCCAAACCACAGGGGCTGGGAATACGGATCTGAACAGAGCAAGGCTTGTCCCAAACCTCATCATCAAGCTGGTTTAGGGTTTTCTTTCTCCTTTTTTCCTCTCTTAAATATCTGACTTTAACTCTGGTTTTGAACTTCCTGGTTCTGGTATCAAATGCAGCAAACCACTTCTCTTTCCATTTTCCATCCAGGTGGAAATGAGGATGTGAAATAGTCTCAAAGTCAGACATTTAAGAGAAGCTTTTCTCTAGATAAGCCCTTGAGCCTCCTCTGGGTTACTCAGTTCAGTGTCCAGAGGTGATTGAGCTTTCTAAAAATTGAGTTCAGCCCAAGACACTCCCTCAAACAATAATTTTCCCTTCTTCCCAGGACACCACATTTCATTAAGTCATTACCATCGGTCTCCTCCAGATTTTTTAGGCTGGTGTGAATCAGGAATAAGTCAGGATAAAGCTCTTTTTTTCTTTACTTAATTCCATCCAAACACATCCTTTTCAGAGCTATTCTCTGTGGATTTAGTGGCTCTTTGATGTCTGGGACCCAAAATACTCATGCAGGTGCTTTGCTGTTTTTCCTGTAACCGTGTCCCACAGGTTCCTTTGGCTTGACCACGATCAGTAAGGGAACACCAGAGGCTTTCCCCTCCAGGTCACTGACTCAAAGTCAATCCAACTAAAGGATATTTCCACTGGCAGGAACAGCTGTCCAGGTCAGAGGGTCACTTGTCCAAGGGAAATTGGATGACTTTTCAGCCTCTTGAGAAGAGATGGGCAGCAGTGACAGAGCAAACCCAGAAATGTCATCGCTGAAATTATCCACTGCCTTTGCTGCCATCACTAAGTGGGATGCCAAGCTCCCTCCAGAAGAACTAACTTTAATGGAAGTATGAAAGTCAGTGGAAACCTCCTTTTTATATTTATTCCATGGGATTCCAATGCAGTTACAGCTGGATGAAGACATTTCTATCTTTACATTCTTACAAGTTTTCAGTTCAGTGAAAATATTAACTTGGGAAGACAAAAGCTGAGAAATAAGAAAAATTGACTCCAATGGATCACTTTCTGCTGCCTAAAGTGAATTGCTCCATTTTTTTTCTGGATATATTTCTTGGTAAGCATCTTCCTTTAGGATCTTTGAGGAAAAAAGGTGGTGGAGCCTTGTTAAAGATTTTGTGTCCCTGCTCATGGCAGGGGGTTGGAACTACAGGAACTTTATGGTCATTTCCAATCCAAACTGTTCTGTGATTCCAGATTTATTCCAGGCAAGAAATCTCCTGCTGTGGGAGAATGAGGCTAAAGGCAAGTGAAAAATGCTCCCACCCAAATATTTCAGGTTTGAGCTGCTGGGTTTGAAGATGCTGCTGGGAAAACAGTGTAGTTTGGGAAAAAAAAATTACTGCTTTGAGAAATAATTTGTGATGGAAAAATTACATTTATTCCTAAATGCACAGCTGAAAAAGGAATCCTCCCAGAGGGTCGTGGGGCACTGCCCAGGCTCCCCAGAGAATGGGCACAGCCCCAAGGCTGCCAGAGCTCCAGGAGTGTTTGGACAATGCTCTCAGGGATGCAGAGGATGGGATTGTTGGGGTGTCTTTGCAGGGCCGGGGGTTGGACTGGATGATCCTGGTGGATCCCTTCCAGCTCAGGATATTTCGTGATTCTGTGAACTGTGCACAACATTTTAACAGTACACTGTGGATGAGCTCATGGCCAAGAACTGCCAGCCTCCAGCCATCCCCTGCCCTCAAAACAATACATTATTATTTTTGTTCCCAAACATCACGTTTACTCCCTTTATAAATATTTTGGGATGTACAGCACCATGAACTACAAGGTTCCACCAGAGCTGAAAGCAGCAGGATCACGAGCAATGCAAACACAAACCTGGGGAAAGGCACAGACTCCAGCTGGGGGTAACAAATCCCTGTTGGGATGGACAGAATGATCTCCTGGAGGCCAAATTGAGTCAAATTGGATCTATTTTGGCGCAAGTTGTAATTATTTATTCTCTTTTCCCCCCACTGTAATTTCTTTGCATCTCAGCTTTGCAACTGCAGAGTTCTCACATAATTTTTATCTTGGGGAAACCGAGGGCACTTTGAAGGGCTGTGTGAAGCGATATTTGTGGACTGGCTGCCACCAGTGGAAACTGATGTTAGGGGCAGAAACCAAACCTTGCAGGGCTGATGGAGAGCACTGAAGATGATCTGGAATTTTACCTAAGTGTTAGTTTAACTTTCCTCCCATCCAAAACTATCTCCCAGTTTCTTCATGCTCTGAATCCCTCGGAACACCAGCACAGGTGTGAGCCAAAGCTTGGACTTTGAGAAGGAGATTTTGTCTGGCAAAACACTCCTGCTCCAGCCCAGGCATAGAAATGGATGGGCAAAAATGGGGAAGAAAAGATTCTTTTTGTTTGCCCGGCAGGGAATTTCTGTTTAATCAGCAGTTGTTTGCAAAACCAAACACTGGCTGCCATGAGCCAAGGGCCAGGAACATCAATATCTGGGCTCCCTTCCAGGGCTGTGGCTGAGCTCCAGAGCTTGGTGAGCAACGAGGAGGTGGGAAAGTGGCTCCCAGCACTCTGCAGTTGGCAGGACTGGTGTTTGCTGCAGTGCAGGGACAGGGACAGGGACAGGGACAGGGACAGGGACAATGTCCATCCTCTCTGGCCACAGCTGTAGGATTGGCACAGCTGTCCAGGGAGGTTTGGAGTCACATCCCTGAGGCATTTCAAAGCCATGTGGAGGTGGCACTTGGGGACATGGTCAGTGGTGGCCTTGGCAGTGCTGGGAATGGTTGGACCTGATGATCCTAAAGGCTTTTCCAAGCTAAGGTTCCATGATTCTGTGGTTGGGGTTGCTTTGTGAAGCACTTCAGTTGTTCCTGTTGATGGAATTCCTCCATTGGCCACCCAAAAAAAAGCACAGAGCTTCCATCCCAAGGAGAGGCCCAAGCTTTGTCTGAGTCCCTGTAAAAAGCCAGGAATGCTTTCTGATGGATGCAGAATTCCTGATAAAAATGGGGGGTCCTGCAGGTTCTTTGGGAAATCAGATCTCCTCATCTTGGTCAGGAGCCTGGGGACTTCTTGTGTAGGAGGTTCTTGGATTTGTTTGCTTGATTTCTGTTGCTGCTTTTGGAAAACAAACAAACAAACAAACAAGAAAAAAAAAGGAAAAAGGAGAAAAGAAACAAAAGAAAAAAAGGGAAAAAAAGAAAAAAGTAAAGAGAAGAAATAAAAAGAGGAGAAAAAACAAGTGAAGAAAAAAAAAAAAGGGAAAAAACAAGAAAAAAGAAACAATAGATGAGAAAAAAGAAAAAAGGGAAAAGAAGAACAAAGAAAAAAAAGAAAAAAATGACAAAAAGAGGAAAGAAAATAGGAAGAAATAAATAAGGAAAAGAAAAAAAGAAAAGAAAAAAAAAGGAAAAGAAAAAAGAAGGATAAAAAGAAAAAGATGAAAAAGAAAAAGATTAAAAATATGTAGAAGAAAAAGAGGAGAAAGATGAAAAAGAAAAAGAAAAAAGAAGACAAAAGGAAAAAAGGAATAAAGAAGAATAAACAAGGAAAAAGAAGGGGGTTCTCTGAATGGGCACATTTTTTCATCAAAAATATTTTTTTAAGAAAGAAAGTTTGATTTTCCCTAAAAACTGATAAAATGCTGTTTCCAAGTGTCTGTTTTTTTAACAAACCCTCACCATGTGAGAGAGTGACATAAAACAAACTCTTCTGCAGCTGTCCCAGGGGCTGGGTTCCCATCCCGCTCCTCCACCTGTGTTCATCATCCTCTGCCTTCCCCTCTGGAAAACCCACGGCTCTGAGGGTGTGCAGGGTCCTGCTGGCATCATTTTGGCATTAAATTTTTGTCCTTGCTAAATGTGAGCTATAAAAAGCCCTTCCCAGTTGAGTTGGCCAAACAACAGCACAAACACTGCAGCACTTAGGACCAGACTAAGAGTTACCAGCATGAAAATTCAGCATCCATGAGGTGTTTGTTTTATTTCTCTCTTTTTTTTACTCTTTTTTTTTTACACTGAAAATGTGATATCTCTTCAGCAGTCGACGTTTTAAGTGTCTGTGGCTTTTCAGATTTTTTTTTTAAACTTTTTTTCCCTTTTTGCTGTTGTTTGTAACGTCTCTGAAAGCCTTGAAAAATGTCAAATTTCCATCAGTTTGCAGAGGATGAGGTTTGATATCCAAACTCAGACTCAGATGCCATGGTGGCTAAATCCCAGGAGTGCTAAAAACAAGACTCTAAGAGTCATAAGCTGACAAATGCATTTTAAATCTCATGGTATCTTCCATATTAATAAATAAACAGCCCAAAATGAGAGTGACACTGATGAGAGAAGGTGGTTTAAGAATATCAAGACTGCAAACAGGCGATGAAGAAGGTGAGGAACCACCATAGATCATGATAAGAAGGGGCCAGGTGGGTAAAAAGCTGCCTTGGAAATTATTTGTAGGGCAAATGAAGGTGGGAGAAAGAGTAGGGAAGTTGTATTTATTTATTCTCTGTTTTCCCCACCATCATTTCTTTGCATCCAAACTAACAGGAGAGGATCAAAGCCAGAGAAATTTGCTTTGCATCGACCAACACTTTATTTAAATTAAAATAAAATATCTGTTCTGTTTTGTTTTCCCTCCAGATGAATATTAAAAGGTGGCATAACTGACATTCCAGCCCACTACAACTTCACCTCCTGTTTGGAGCTAAAATAGAACAAATTTAAGTAATTTTCTTACTGTGGCCATGAAAGGGACTGTGGGCCTCTAATCACTGCCTGTGGGTTTGACTCAGCCATCCATAAACTGCAATATCCACTCGTTTATTCCTTTTCATTCAATTGCTTCCAAATTGCTTCAAACAGGCTCCAAGGTTGCTGGGGAAAGAGGAATTCTGCTTGATTCTCATTAGAGAGGACAGGAGTGAGGAGGAAATGGGAATTCTGGGTTCCTCCCTCCCTCCCTTCCTTCCTTCCTCCCTTCCTCCCTCCCTCCCTCCCTCCCTCCCTTCTTCCCTCCCTCCCTCCCTCCCTCCCTTCCCTCCCTCCCTCCCTCCCTCCCTCCCTCCCTCCTCCCTCCCTTCCTCCCTCCCCCTCCCTCCCTCCTCCCTCCCTCCCCCTCCCTCCCTCCCTCCCTCCCTCCCTCCCTCCCTCCCCTCCCTCCCTCCCTCCCCTCCTCCCTCCCTCCCTTCCTTCCTCCCTCCTTCCTCCCTTCCTTCCCTCCCTCCCTCCCTTCCTTCCTTCCTTCCTCCCTTCCTTTCCTTCCTCCCTTCCTTCCTCCCTTCCTTCCTCCCTTCCTTCCTCCCTTCCTTCCTTCCTCCCTTCCTTCCTCCCTTCCTCCCTTCCTCCCTTCCTCCCTTCCTCCCTTCCTTCCTTCCTTCCTTCCTTCCTTCCTTCCTTCCTTCCTTCCTTCCTTCCTTCCTTCCTTCCTTCTCCACAATTGTATTCAAACCCCTTTGAGACTAAACCTTAACATTTTTTTTGGGAGAAAGCTTTTACATTTCAGGCATTTTGGAGATTAAAAAATCCATCAAAACATAATTTTTCTGTCTCAGTGCGATGGACAAGCCACGGGCCACGTGCTCTGTGATGTGGACATGGACACCACAAGGGTGCTGCACATGGGGTGTTCCCTATTGCTGGCCAGAAAATCCAGAAAAACTCTGGATTTACCCCGGCTTTTTTTTCTTTTTCCCATCCTATATGTGACCAGCAATGCATTTCTGTTGTCTTCTCTAATCCCTCTCCACAGCTGATGGAAGAAGAAACATCTCAAGATGTTTTCTGAGCTCTGGACACAAAATCCTCAGGAACTTGGCTGCCCCACTGGACAGCCTTGCTGGTTCTCCGTTCCCAGTCCTCGCTTTGCTAAGAGCAGCAGAGCCAGGGTGTAAAACACCTTCCTGAGCCTTCTGCTCCATCCCCAGGCTGAGCAGGGACCCTCTGGAGCTGGGAATGGTGGCTGCATCCAGCAGCTTTGCAGAGCAGCTCCCTCATTTCCTCCAGCACTCGCAGGGCTCCAGTGAGCAAAGCAGCCAGAGCAGAAAATACTGCATTGCACCAAAGGCACCGAGACAGGGAGAGGGAGAGAGAAATCCCCCAGTCTGACAGGCTGTGCCTGTCCCACTCCTGACATGGGCTGTGCTGGCCCATGGAGCAGGGCACTGCTTCCACACAAACAGAGCTGGGGAACAGCTCCAGCGAGGGGAGGGTTTGTAGTGCTGCATTTCATGATGAGCCACCCTGAAAGCTTCTGTCCCAGCTCAGGCACCTTTGGCATCTGCAGAGAGGCAAGGAACTGTTTCCAGCTTGCTGCCTGGAAATGAGAGCTGCAGGCTTGGCTCAGCTCAGCTCAGGGTCAGTGCCAGCCCGTTTCCCCAGGCTGTGTCTCTGCTGGCCTTTCCCATTTGTGTCCCCTCTGCTCCCTGTCCCTGGCACCCTGAAGAGAGCTGGGTCAGCTGTGCCTTCTCCAGCCACCACTGCTGGACATCTCTGTAGACAGGGAGAGCAGAAACTGACCCAAACAGGGCACTGAGGAGGGGACAAACAGCAGAAACTGAGGCTGATCCACGTCAGCCTCGTCCAGCATCCTCAGGCTGAGGGATCGTCCCTCACATCGTCATTCCTACTGGAACTGGGGTGAGCTCCTTCTGGCACAGCTGAATGCTGGAGGAGGAAATGAGGCTGGTGCTCATCCTGATGATCTTGGCCAAGAATCCAGACCCTAGAACCGACCCCAGGACAAGAATTTGGACCCCAGGACAAGAATCCAGACCCCAGAACTGACCCCAGGACAAGAATCCACACCCCAGAACTGACCCCAGGAAACCTGCACTGCCAGATGAGGAGTGATTCCTGATTAAAAAACAAGGAATTCTCCTCTTTTTAAAATGCTCCTGTATAATCAGTGACCAAGCTGAGGACTAGAGCTTATCTGCCACCTCAAAATAAGCCATGGAGCCATTTGATCTCCCAGCCTCATCTCCTGGTACTGGGCCCCTTCCTGAGGAAAAGCAGCAGAGCCAATTGGTGCCCATGGAAACGAAGGTCACAGAATCTCAGGATCACTGAGATGGGAAAAGATCTCCAAAGTCATGGAGTCCAAGCTGTGCACAATCCCCACCTTGTCACCAGCCCAGAGCACCGAGTGCCATGTCCAGGCCTTCCTTGGACACCTCCAGGGATGGATAGGGACTCCAGACTTTCCTGAGCATCCCTTGCAAATGCCTGGCCACCCTTTCCATGAGGAAATTCCTCCTGATGTCCAAAGTCATGGATGAAGTCATTGTGAGGCCATTCCCTCATTGCTAGAAGACCACCCTGGTCATATCAAAATCAATCACCACTGTCCTGGGAGACAAGTCCTGTCTCATTTTTAGGTGATTTGGTCTATAAATGGTTAAATTTGGGGGTTTTGTGTCCTTCACCCCATGTGTTACAATGGAGAGGAACCCCTGAGAAGCCCTTGGCTGTGAGGTTCCATCACTGAGGTATCAAAACAGAGCAGCCTCTGACCACGAGCCCTTGTCTTGCACACCTTTAATATCCTTGCACACCTTTAATATCCTTGCACACTAAGGTTTGTCTCCAAAGAAGCTGGAATATCCACGTGCTCTGGAAATGGAGGCAAGAAGGAAGGTTGGAGATGGAAAAACACAAACAAACAGGGAAAAAAAAAAAATATCATGAATTTAAGCTGTGAGAGGCAATAGTACCTCCTGCAGAGACAGTAAACAGAGATGAGTTGTTTCCAAGGAATACCCGGTAACAGATCCTGGAATCAGTGAAAGCTCAGAGTAAACAGGGGGAGGGAGGCAGGAGCGTAAACCGTATCTCATGAACAGAGAAAAATCAAATGAATCTTTTTCTTCTTGTCTTCTTGATTATCATTGTTCATCTGAACATCAAAATCACATAATATTGTGTGTCTGGGGAAAGATAAAGCACATTGCCAGCAGGAAATGGGCTGGGAGGAGCACTCCAAACCCCCACTTGTCCTCAATCTGCTTCAAACCCTCAGCTGAAACACAGTGGACGAACCTTGGAAAGAGTCAGGCACTAGAGATGATGGGACATATGGAAAAATCAGGTGCAGACTGGAGTACAGGACCGGGAATCAATTTCTGAGGGAATTTGGAGGATTAATGTTTAGATGGCCTGTGGGAAGCCCTTCAGGGGGATTTGCCATTCAGAGGGTTAGGCTTTGACAGGACAGTGAAAAAGAAACACCCAAAAATCTCTTGCTTTTGATAATTGGAGGACTCTTGCCAAGAAAAGGTCAGAGCCAGAAGTTGGGATGCATTTTGTTGTCCTGTGTAGCAGGGTGATAAATTCCCTCCTCTCTTCAACTTGGTCAGAGACTTCACATTGCAACCATTAAAGGGCTTGGACACTTCCAGGGATCCAGAGGCAGCCACAACTTCTCTTGGCAACCCCTGCCAGGGCCTCACCACCCTCCCAGCCAGGAATTCCTTCCCAATATCCCACCCATCCCTGCCCTCTGGCAGTGGGATATCCATTCCCCCTTGTCCTGTCCCTCCAGGATTCATCCCTAGTCCCTCTCCAGCTCTCCTGGAGCCCCTTTAGGCACTAAAAGGTCACAATAAGCTGTCCTTGGAGCCTCCTCCAGGCTGAACAATCCCAATCCTCACAGGTGCTCCAAGGCTCAGCCTGGCTGATCTCTTTCCCATCTGTATTTTAGGATGTGTTGCGTCACCTGTGATTATTTATCTTGAGGAAGCACCAGATGATGGGTTTGGATTTTGGTGGGAGAGAAAGCCACCCTCAGAATCCATGGATTGGACAAACAAGGATCTGTGCCAGCAGGGACCCCAAACTCTCCCAGCTGTTGGGGAGAAATGTGCTTTGTGGGGAAATTCTCTGTTCTCAGGCTTGCCTGAGGGCATGGATGGGTATGGAGACGCTCTCCTCTGTTCCTGCTGTTGGCTGGGAATTCGGGTTTGAACCTCTCTGTTGGTGGGCCAGCAGTGCAGCCATGTCCCCACTCTTCCATGCAGCCCCTGGAGTTTGTGTTTCCAGCACTGGAAGCTCTGGGTTCCTCCGTCAACCAGACAATTATATTTGGAAGACAAATGTCAGGAACGGATCTTCCTCACATTTTCTGCTGCCTTCCCCTATGGCCCATTAATATCTGTGCTGTCCTATCCATCTTCCACAAACTTCCTGGGGCTGGGACCTTGCTGGGCTGTGTTGGTGGCTCTGGATAAATCAGCCAGAGGTGTCCAACATCTCCAGCCCCAGGGCCGAGCACACTCTGTCACAAAGGCCACAGGGTCACCAGTGATGCTGTAACTAAGCCAAGGCTCCACCAGCTGAGCTCCAGCCCTTCTCTCCCTGAGGCCTGTGAGCCCTGCTGGGAGAGGTGACAGGTGAAGCTGCCCCTCTCCTTGTCACGTCACAGGGCTGAGGTTTGTCCCCTCACAGGACGTGTGGGGACAGTCCCTGCCCCTCTGTGGGCTGCCGAGGGTCAGACTCCGACACCTGCAGTGCCCGTAGGTCAGATCATTGCCATTAACAGGATGCCCTGCACAGCTCACTCTGTCCCAGCTCCTTCCAAACCCCCTCTCCTTGCTGGGTTTTCAGAGCAGCTGAGCTGAGGGAGATGAGTTTGGAGTCGGATATGAGAAGGAAAACTGCCAGCACCATCAGCACAGGTCACTGAGCATGTCTGAGCAGCACATCTGGCACTGCCTGTCCCTCACAGGGACACCCTGCGCTGGGTGCTCATGAGGTCCACCCCAGGCCTCTGTAGGGAGATATTTTTAGATGCCACAAAAGTTTTTTTCCTGTATTTTTTGAGCTTCTCTGGGCTTGGCCATTGAGCCTCCACAAGTGGCTGCTCTCACTGCTGTTTACAACCCCTCCAAGGGAGCTCACCCCACTTCCCTGCAGGAATTTGTTACCTTGGTAGTGAGTAAAGGAAACCCAAACTCCTTTAAGGGGAGATGAATGTGAATGCAGTCCCCACAAACCAACCTCTAACAAACTCCTTCAGCTGCTCTCAGCTCCTTTTCTTGCACCTTCCCCCCCTGCTCCCAATTCCCCACTTTTCCCTAATTCCCAGGGCCGCAGTTTTCCAGGCAGCCAGAGGACAGATGTGCTTATTTGCGCGGTTCCAGGCTGTGATTCCTGACTCTCCCCCTGGTTTTTTTTGAAGCAGTTATTTGCCTGACACCCTGTGTGTCAAGCCCTGCTCCTGTAAAACAAGCAGGGGATGATGCTGGGAAAATAAATACAGAGCTGGCTGGCTGTACATAAAAATAGCTGAGATCGTGGGGGAATTTAAGCACCAAGCTGTGTGCTTGTTTTGCTAAGGACTTGCAATGAATTGTGCTTATTTCATCCAGAATTTGTGGATCTTGGTGGGAAATCCTTGGGCTGCCATCATCCATCCTGGCCTTTGGAAATGCGTTGCTACAATTTTTACACCAGCTGAGGAAATATTCCCCTGGTGAAACAGATTTTTCCTCTCTTTTACAGCCTAGCCATGGAATGATTAAGTCTGCAAAAGACCTCGAAGATCATTAAGTCTAGTCGTTAACCCAGCGCTGCCAAGCCCAACCACAAAACCACATCCTCAAGTGCCACATTTACACATTTTTTAAACATTTCCAGGGGTGGTGATTCCACCACTTCCCTGGGCAGCCTGTGCCAGGGCTTGAGAAGCCTTTCAGGGAAGAAATTTTCTCAAATATCCAACCTGAGCCTGGGACTGCAGGGGCTGGTCTGTGGTAAAAAATAAGGGAGAGCAGCTGCCTCCACCTTAGGAGGGAAGGACAGATTTTTCTCCACCACAAGCTTGATATTTTGAGTAGGGATGATTTTGAAAATCCATTAAATAAACTTGGTTGAAAATAGCCCCTAAATGCACAACCCCTCATTCAAAAGAGCACCAAGACAACACCCAGCAGGTAATTTTTTTGCCCAGATATTTCAGGGATGTGAGTTTTGGTGTGGTCCCACAAGCAGCTGTCCTGGGCCACTTTTTGGATGTGGGAAAAAGGAGCTGGACAGGGAGGCCGAGGTTTCCTGAGCTGCTTTTGCATCAGGAAAAGAGATTTTGTGACATTTTCCTGTGAGCAAGATGCACAAACCTAGAGCTGCCACAGGGGAGGAGATCCATGGATTTAGGTGCTGATCTTGAGTACAGGAAACCCATAATCTTAAAAACTTCCCTTGGAAGGAAACTCTTTGCACGAACATGGCTTTGCCTTGCGCTTCAAAATCCTTCCCAAGTTTTGTGCACAGCCAGTATTTCTTCAAGACAGTAAAAAACTGAGCCTGGCCCCAAAGCAAGGTGCTCCTGCAGGGTGTCCTGGACAATAAAAGAGAGAGGAGGAGGCGGCTGGTGCTGCCCAGCTCCTGGGACAGTCCCCTTTGGGGAGCCAGGCCCATCTGTGGAGCTGCCACCATTTGGGATGAGGCCATTAGAGATCATAAATAACATGGGACGTGTGGAGCTCCAGGGAAATAAGCCCTGAATGCCAGCCCCATGCAAAGGGATACACTTTCCTTTTATTTATAACAACACTGTGCCTGCCTGACCCCTGCTCCCTCACACGCTGATGCATGCTCACAGTTCCAGGGCAAATTTTCTCCTCAAGCAATGGGAAATATGCACCAAGCAGCAAGAACCAATTGCTTCATTTGTTTTCTTCAGAAACCACTGACCTCAAGCCATTTCAGACCTCATAAAATACATGGAGAGGTGTGGATCCATCCAGAACTGGAGGAGTAGGTGCTATACCCAGGTATCTTCTTAAGGAAAAAAAAAGAATAGCCCTCCTGACTTGGATATTTGCTCAAAGCAATTCCTTCAGAGAAACCAGGCAAGCTGTTTTACAGTCTACCAAAAGCTGCAGGCAGCACAGGAGCAAATTCATCTCCTTTTATGTTTTTGCACAATGAAATGTAGACTTTCATTCCCAGCACTGCCAAGAGTTGTTGCAGCACCATCACTTTCTGTCTGTCTTAATCAGTGCACTCCTGTTATTGCACAGCCTCGCTCTGCTCTGCTCTTTTTTTCCTTTTTTCTTTTTCTCTTTTTGTGCCTTTACCATTTCATTATTGATATTTCCTTTCAGCTTTTAGGTGGGATGATGCTGTAACTGGGAACTGCCACCTTAACCAAGCTTGCAGTCAATAGTCATAGATCCAGCAGGCTCTGGCTGTCAGTCTTTCTGCTGCCTGCTCTGTTTCATTTTCCACAGTTTTCATCCCCCCAGAGGAAGATTTCATTCTTCCCCTCCCTTCCTCCCAAGCAGAATGGGCTTTTTTGTAGGATTTGGACAGGTAGAAATGCTTCCATAGCTGATTCTTGAGCACAGGTGAGATCAGAGAAATGTTTAGGTTGGGAAAAAACCCCTCAGATCATGGAATCCAACCTTTAAACCAGCACTTCCAAGCCCACAACTCAGCTGTGGCACCAAAAAATTACAATTGTATGGATAAACACAGTTCTTCCCTGCCGTTGCCAAGCCAGTTCCCTCTTGGAAGAACAGAGTGGAAAGGGAAGAGCTGGGAAATGGAGCTGCAAAAGCCTTGCTGAGGGGTGTTCATCTCATCACACCAGGACAGGCTGGTCCTGGCTGACCCTCTTGGAAATATTGATTTGGTTGGTGCACCCAACAGCCAAAGAAATGCTTTTAGACAGAAAAACACTGAATCCCCAGGAATCTGGAGCATGAACATGGCCTGTATCACAAAATAAACAACCAAATAAATAAAATAAATTAAATAGATCTGTGTTTCCTTCTGTTTGGACCGGGGATGTTTGTGAGAAAGCAAAATAAATTCTTTTCAATATAAAAAGGGTGGCAACCCAAGGAATAAGGAAAAGAAGGAAAGAAGGAAAGAAGGAAGGAAAGAAGGAAAGAAGGAAAGAAGGAAAGAAGGAAAGAAGGAAAGAAGGGAAGAAAGAAAGAAAGAAAGAAAGAAAGAAAGAAAGAAAGAAAGAAAGAAAGAAAGAAAGAAAGAAAGAAAGAAAGAAAGAAAGAAAGAAAGAAAGAAAGAAAGAAAGAAAGAAAGAAAGAAAGAAAGAAAGAAAGAAAGAAAGAAAGAAAGAAAGAAAGAAAGAAAGAAAGAAAGAAAGAAAGAAAGAAAGAAAGAAAGAAAGAAAGAAAGAAAGAAAGAAAGAAAGAAAGAAAGAAAGAAAGAAAGAAAGAAAGAAAGAAAGAAAGAAAAAGGAAAAAAAAAAGAAAGAGAGAAAAACCTTTCCTTCTTTTTGGACTGGAGTGTTTGTGAGACAGGAAAATTAAAATCAGAGCCACACAAACCCATCTCATCAAGTGTAATTCATCTAAAGGTGGGACATCCAGGCTGAAAGCAGTTTAGGTCTCTCACCTGCAGAGTTTTATTCCAGCCTAAGTTCAGCATCTGGGACAAAACACCTCCTGGAGATGTCGCTTTTGAGTTTTTATTAAAATCAACCTGGGGGTTCTGTGTTAAAAACCCTCTCAGTTTGGATATCAGCTTAAAACCCCAGCACCTCCCAAAAACCTTCCCAGATCCCACATTCCTGCTGAGACACCAGGAGCAGCTGGATTAAAATTCCATGCTCATCTCAATGCACTTTATGTTGGTGGGGAAAAAAGCAACCTGCAGAAATCTGCATGAAATCAAAGTCTCAGGGCTCCTCACGGAGAGGGGCTTTGTGCTCGGAGGGAACCCTCTCTGGGAGTTTGAGTACTTTTGGAATCAGCAGAAAAGGCTGAAGGAGCTGTATTTCTCCAGCCAAGGAAACAGAAGCCAAGTGGAGATGGAATAATGGTCTTCCAGGAGACTGGAGACACTTGAAAAAGTGATGAGAGCAATTCTAGTTTTTCTAGGAGAAATATGAGAAATGAGTTTAATTTTCAGCAAAAAAGGTTCAGTCTGGATACTAGGAGAGGCTGGAATTCATGTTCACAATAAAACGTTAAAATGGCTGAAGAGGGATGGCTGTGAAATTCCCTGAAAATGACTGAAGAGGGATGAAGAGGGCTATGAAATTCCCTGATTAGAGCTCTTCAGTTGGGATAAAGTTGTGTTGAGCTCGAGCCAGATGTCCCAGGTTCAGCTTTGATCCAAGGGGCTCACCTGTGATTCTGTGATACACTCCTTGCAAAGAGAATGGATCTCCTTAAACCAAAACTGATTCCACAGGTCATTTCCGTCCTTAGCACGAGCCTGGGGGTTTGGCCCAAGGGTAACAGGGCAGTGCTTCTCTCTGCCTTAATATAATTTATCATCTCTGCATATCCAGGCTGATGAGGAGTTTTTAGGTTTGATTTTAGGTTGGAACCCCTCAGTCAGGGGCTATAATCAAATTCTATCTGTATCTCTGTAGAGAAATAGATAATTCTAATTCTAATTCTAATTCTAATTCTAATTCTAATTCTAATTCTAATTCTAATTCTAATTCTAATTCTAATTCTAATTCTAATTCTAATTCATTCTACCTCTACCTCTACATGTCACTTCCTATGGGTTAATCTCTCATCAGATCTTCATCAGATCTCTCCAGGAGGCTCTCCAAAGGCCCTGCCAGTCTCTGCTGGGAAATGATGTTGGGTTTAGAGGGAATTCAGTCCACCTGAATGTGCCTTTAAGTGCAAAAAGTTCCCAGAGGGTACAGCTGGACTAATCCTGCATGGGCTGGCTTGATTGTGAAGGGTTCTGGAGTCTGCTCCCGTCCTTGCAGCTCTCACTTCCATAATCATGTATCTTTTTAATGACTTGGCTGGAGATGCTGCCTGCAAGGCAGCCTTGGGAATTCTTGCCTTTTCCAGCGGCCAGGTTGGGATGATAAAGATACTCAATGATCAGTGCATGCTAATGCTGAGCTATCACATTACTGACAATTGTCAGGTTGCTTCCCTTTGGACTGGATGGATCTGGTGTTTTTGTACAGTGTATTATGGGCTAATTAATGCTGTTAATGATAATGGTTCTCCTGCAAGAAGCCTGGAGTATTATCTCTATTTATCTCCTTGTCACCATCCTTTTATCAAGCCATTAAAGCAAGCAGGCTATCGAGTGGGGCTATCAGCCCCCAGCACGATAATTCACTTACACCCAGCACTCCACAGATGGAGGATGGAGGCTTCCACTCACCGTGGGGCCTGGGCTTTGCTCTCCTGGCTTCCCCTGCCCTCCTTTCCCTGCACTTGGAGCCACCACCCAACTCTGCTCGAAGTTGGAGGGTGATTTATCATCCACAGGGCACATCTTGGAAATCTGGAGAGACACGGGGGTTGGATGTTCTTCTAAACCACAAATCAGCAAAGCTTCTTCTCCTTCTTCTTTTTTTCTTTTTTTTTTCTTCTTTTTGCAATCCACCACGAAGAAGAAAACACAGTGTTTGGAGAGTTCTGGTGTTCAGGGGAGAGGAGGGTAAGTGGTGTTTCAGCTGGGGAAACTCAATGGAGATTTTCTTCCCCAGTCAGTGACTACCCCCAAGTGAGAGAGCAGGAAATTCTCGACATTGGCTCCCCGACAAAACAAAAAAGGGAAAGGGGTCTTTTGTGTTTCTGTGGTGGTGGAAAGAGCCACAGACACCTTTCCCAGGGGAGAAATGATCACAGCAACAGAAATCCATTGGACAGATAAAAGCAGACTCTCCTTATGCTCAAAAGCAGCATAAATAGGAGCTGCGGAGGTCTGAGGCACAGGCTGCAGAGAGAAACCCTTTCTGGTATGTGTCTCTTCTCTGTCAAAACAGCTTAATATTTTTTTTCTCAAATGCAGGCTTGAAAGCTGCCTTTGTAAAGGAAATGTTTAAATACAAAGAGCTTGAGGAAGATGTAGGGATAATCTTCAGGGATCAGTCGTTGTAGCAAGAAACTTTGGAGAACACAGGCACGATCCAGGCATTAATCTCACCATCGCCAGTCCGGAGTGGAAAAGGAAAACAGTTCAGGGTTTGAAAAGCACTGACACCTGGGGTCCTTCTGCAGCCCTCTGGCTTCACAGCCTGGAGCCCTCACGTGTTTTTGTTCCTCAGCCACATCCACCCAACGTTTGCTGTTCCGCACAAAATCCTTCCACGGGTCCAAGACACCCCGAGACGTGAGGCTGGCAGGGAAATCACAAACGCTGGCAGAACAACCTCAGTGCCTTCCAGCAGCTCCCTGCAAACTGCCAGCCTGTGATTTTACTTTTTTCCTTCATGCTTTTATACCTGGAGGGGGGCTTAAATTCCTGTAGATTTCCCTCTGGCTGCCGTGCAGGACAGAGCCAAGTCTCATCTGTGTGTGACAGAGGGGACCTGCTTGGTGTGGCAGCAGCCAGAGACAGATGCACAGCCCTGCTCTCGCCAGCTGAGGACAGGGAGCCAGGAGCAGCCAAGGACTGAGAGATGTGAGTCAACAGCATTAAATAAAACCATCCAAAAAATCATCCAGTTCAGGTTAAGACACGCAGTGCACCAATGCACCCTTTGAGGATGATGTGTCCCCAGTTAGAGAGTGACGAGAGTTCCAACACATCTTGTGGAGGAGCTGTAAAAGTCCCAAATCTTTCCCATGGCACCGTGCAGGGGCTGCAAACTTTCAGCAAATCAAGAACATCCTTCTCCTTTGGCAGAATGAGTCCTTAACTTGCCTGTTCCCTGTGCCACCAGACTCAGCAGTGGGAAAAATTACTTTTTTTTGCCCTAGGACACCAAATCCATAGGAAATTCATGGATTTCTTCACTCCTCATCCAGCTGTCATCTCGTGCACCATACAAAGAAAAAGGAATTTTCCAAAGAATCACTTCCACCTGATCAGACAAATGATATCCAGCCTTGTCCAAGGATGCATGGATCAAGGAGAAGGTGCAAATGGTGTATTCCTGCTGTCTCCAAAGTACCCAGCTCATGTGGTGGCCCAGTATGAACAAAATTCCTTGACAACAGATTATTTTGGAAAAATTCTGAGCGGGGCATAACTGTGGGGATGCCCATCAGATCCCAAATTTTCCCTCTTCTCAAGTAAACAAAGCCCCACTGAAATGTTGTACCTCACCTGGAGTCCTGCTGCAAACTCAGGGACTGAAGGAAAATATGTTAAAAAATTACATCTATCATGAAAAACTTGATTTGAGAGGCCAAGTCCTCCTAAGCTGGGCTTTGTCTGGATATGGCTCAAGCTTAGCACAAATCTCCTGGTGACAAGGAGGAGGACAGAGCTGGCAGGTGACTCTGCAGAGGGGCTGATCCAGACTCTGGATGTTCCCAGATGGAAAAATGCTCACATTCAGCTCCCTGGTTTCAGGGCTGCAGTGCTGCAGCCCGAGGATTTGAGAAATTGTTCTTACTAGGGAGAGCTGGTGAGAACAGAGGACAAAAAAACCCCCAATCTGCACAAAACTTCCACCCCCTGAGGCTCTGAAAATGCCCAGCAAATGGCTCAGCTCCTCCTAGATCAAGTTTTGGACAGATGGAAATCGTCTGGAGCAACGTTCCATCTTCATTTCAGCCCCAACCCCCCTGATCTGGCCACGAGTTTTGATGGAATCTGATTGAAGTGTGCCCAGGAAAAAATATGAAACATAAACACCGGGGACGGCAAAAATCAGCTGGACATGCCTCCTCATCTATTTACCTCCGAAAGCCTCCCTGGAGATAATGCCTGATTTTGTTCCACAAATGAGGAATAATGAGAAAGGGAGTGTGGACCAATGGCTGCCATTTTTGCAAACACCATCCCTGGGCTCAACATTTGTCCCCATTTATCTCGCAGAAATATTTTCTTTTTTTTTTCAGGCTCTACTAATTTTCTGTCTCTGCCTTTTTTTTGTTGTTTTTTTTCCCCCTCTTGCTGGTGTCTTTCTTACAGCTCTGAAATGCAACAGGTGAAATGTCCTGGCCCAAAAGCTGCTGGAAACAAGAGGAACACCTCTGGTGTCCAGCTGGCTGTGAGGTAGGAAAGGAATGAATGTCATTATCTAATTAACAATTAGAACCATAATAACAAAAAAGTGTCAGGTGTTGATCACAGCTCCTTGCTGGATTATTCTGTATATTCAGATGTGCTCCTCAATAATCCATGAAATCTCTCAATTCCTGCTGCTTGCTTTCCATGCTGTTCTTTCCTTCCATTATTTTTTATTTTTGTTTTCCCTGCTGAATAAATTGTAGTTTTTGGGATGCACTTCCACTGGAAGCAGGAGATATTATTGCAAAGTGTGTGGGAGTACAAGAGCTGGTCTTCCACAAGTTTTGTGGATGTGGAATCACTGTCTTAATCCTGGATACAAGGCCTGGAAAGGGTCCTGTGATCCAGCTTGTCACTCCTGCTTTTTTAATCTTTATAACCATTTTATCCATTAAATCCTCTGCAATCTTCTATCTCTGCTATTAATTGTTGTGATGCTGTAAACTGAGAGCAGTTTACTCCTGGGCAAGTCAGGAGGAGCCTTGATGTCCAAACAAGTGAAAAATAAATTTTATATGTGATCTTTGGCACATTCCTTGCTCACAGCCCCATCCAAGGGCAGGGCATTGACTCCTTGGCTCTCCCTGATAAGGTGACTGTGGATAAAAAAAACATCTAAAACAGTGTTTCTGTAAAATTATTCTATAGCTGTAAACCCCCAGCCCTGCTCACAAGGCAGGGGAATGAAAAATAACAGTTTCATATTTGTCCAGTGCTCTTCATATCCATAAAACCTCATTTTCTCTCTCGAAGATTATTAAATAAAAACCCAGAGTCTTCAGGGGCTGGAGAAATGGGGCAAACACTCGATGTAGGAGCAGAGGGGAGAAGAGGGAGTCACAGGGATTGCTCAGAAAAAGAACAAAGAAGGAAGGATTTGAGGAGAGGTGAAGCTCAGAGGAAGGACAGAAAGGTGGAAGAATCCTCTTTACTAAGAACACAGAGCCATGATTTTTACGTATTTTAAAAAAAAAAAATATACTTCCACATGAAACAAAACTAAGAAAGCTCCTTTGATGGGTTTATTGCTCTGTTTTTATGGATCTGATGCTTGTTCTTACGAAGGTCTCATTCCATTATTCACCCTCAACAAAGTGGTTTCATGGTGTCCTCACCCTCCCTTAAAGTGACTCCAAAATGTGTTTTTTTGTATAGGAATTGAGTCAATCTCTCCAGTTCCCCCACATTTTAAATGTCACTCTCAAACCCCTCTCCAAGTTAATTCATTGGGATAAAAGATAATAAAAATTGCTGTTTAAATGGGAAAAAATAAGAAAAACCCCTTTTTAAATGCAACATTGAATTATGATTTAAAGCCACAAGAGCCAGAAAATGCAGAATTAAAGTTCCCAGAGCCCACTGAACAGCCCCATGTCCCAGGAAAATTATTTGGAGAAGGGGTCACAGTCACAGTGGTCCAGAGAGCTTCAACCCTTCAGCCTGAAATTCTTCTGCTAATGTGCTTCTCTCTCCCTTCCCAACACATTTCAAGCATTGCAAAGAGCAAATTATACCAATCTCTAATATTCTAAATATATTTTATGTGCTAAATACTACTTTGTTCAATGCCACACACTTTGCTAATATAATACATTAGGTTTAATGGTGCAATTTGTGGAAAAATATCCCAGAAAGACACTTTGAGTGAGCTTTCTCTGTCCATCTGAAATGGATATAAACAGGTACATGAGGAGAGGGAGACAGGGTTTAATGGAGGGGGTTAAGAGTCATTCCCATCTGGCTGCTTCCTGAAAATCTGAGAAATGAGATTTAGGAAGAGAAAAGAGGTGAGGGGGGAGAAACTGGGCACCAGCTGGGAGCAGGAAGAACATGCCTGTGGGGTTTCAGTCGGTAGAATGTTTTTTGGGTGATATGAAGTCCTTTTTCCCATCTTCTGATGCACATTTTTATATTTCCTTATCCAAAACGAACCTCCCTCAGCTCAAACCCTCTTTAGGCTCCCACTTCTGCCATTCCCAGGGTCCCACGACGCCTCAGAGAGCTGCACTGAGTCCCACAGAGGCTGTGACAGCTGAAAGTCACCTTGCTGGGGACACTGGTGGCTCCTGCCACAGCAAAAACTGTGGAACTACCCTTGGGAGGATGGAAAACCTCGCGATGAAGGGATGCTGTGTGTGGGGAAACATTGCCTTGTCCAAAAATCACAGCGGTGCTGGGCCTCAGGTTTCTCCTCAGAGTAAAAGAGGGTGGAAATAACCCAAACCTTCCTTTCTCTGGGAATGGTGCTGTCATTAAACAGCCCTGCACGGAAAAGTGACATTTCCTGGCTTTCCCTTCAAAGGAAGGGGCTCCAGCAGTGTAGGAATTGTGACATTAGGGACAGGAATTGGTGCTGGACTTGGCAGCACTGGGTTGATGCTTGGACTTGATGGCCTTAAGAATCTTTTCCAGCCTAAATGATTCTGTGATTATGTTTTGGGCAGAAATGCCATGGGGCTGCACAGGTTTTACCTGTTCAGAGATAAAAAGCTTTGGAATGGTGCTGCTGGCCAGGGGACATCAGCAAGACACAACAAATTCCTGCAGCTTTTCTGGGGCACGGAGGGAAAAAGCACCCCACAAATGCAAAGGGCAGAAGGACACGGGGTGATGAAGAACATCACAGTGTCAGCACACTGTTCCTCCCAAACAAAAATTTCCCTCTCCATCTCCCCCCAAAAAGGAGGAGATTTATTGGTTTAGGCCTGTTCACATCTGTTCAGCACAAAAATCCAAGAATGGACGTGGCACACGTGAAGTTTCGGAGTGGCTGGAAGCCTTTTGACCCATCAGCATCCGTGAAATCGGAATTAACCTCTCTGGGCTGCTCAGCCCAACCCTTTGCCCAATGCCAGGCAGGGCTGTAATAGCCCTGGTGACCTGTGGCCAAGCACAATCCCCCACGCTGCTCCTGCATCCCACCGCGCTCCTCGGGAGCGGCCCCGTGATGGGAAAATACCCGTGCAAGAAAAGAGCTGGAATTACAGCACCGAGGGGGCAATGATCTTCAGGAATTAATCCAGCCACACATCACACTCACGTTTAGCTGTGCCCATGAAATTGGATTTGCTGGGAGCTGGGGGGATTTGCCCTGCTCAGGTATTACAGGCTCTGCAGGCAGCGCTGATGATGGCGTGAGGCTGCTGAAGAAAAGCTCAGAGGAGCCTGAAGTGCTGCAGGGATTCAGCACTGGGGAGTGACACTGGCCAGGCCTGCAGCAAGGGAAAGGGTACTGGGCTAACAGCACTGGAAAAAATATGTTGGAGAGAGGTTTGTACCTTCCCAACTTGTCTGGACTCAAAAACTGAATTTCTCATCCCTGAAAGTGTTCAGGGCTACCTGGATGGGGTTTGGAGAAGCCTGGGATATCAAAAATGTCCCTACCCATGGCAGGGAATGGAACTGGATGGGCTTTTAAATCCCTTCCAAGCCAAACCAGTCTATGACTCTACGATTCTATGAAAAATAACAAAAACAGCCTTAGCTCACCTCTCCACTTATTTATGACATTAAAAACTTCCCTGAAAAGGTCTTTTCAAGATGTGTTTTTTGTTTTTTTTTGTTTTTCCCTTTCCTGCCTTATTTTTACCTTAGAAATAGCAAAACCAGCAAAGACACAGGAGGGTCACTGTCGTGCTCTGGGGGTTTCTTTTCTCTTTGTCAGAGACATTCATAAGTCCACAACAATATTTCTTTCTCCTACCTTATTCTCAGGCCCTCGAGCTGAAGGGGAGCTAAAAATGAAACAAATGCCAGCTGGAAGATGAATGGGAGTCCCATCCCCTTCTCAGTTACTCACTGTCCCTCTCTTTTGACACATTGGGCCCTTCCAGCCACAGATTTGTCAGGTGGCTTTTTTAAAAAAAAAAATTTTATCAAAAAAGTCATGGAAGTACTTCTGTTCCTATGGTTGCATCCATCGTGCCAGTGTTTTGAGGCCATTAGTTAACTGAGCTTCTAAATAGTGCTGTGAGGGGGGGAAATTTGTAGATGTGTGGGAAGGAGGAGGCTGAATTTCCCTCCCCAGGCCCTACAGGTGGGATTCAGGCAGCTCAGATCCAAGTGCCCCTGCAGGAGCTGGTGGTTGAAGTCCTTTGACACTCTCCAGAAAGATTTATCTTCCCTTACAGCAAATATCAGCCTTTGACTGGTAAAAAGACAGAGTTTGGGGAGATGAATCCAACTTCAAGGGGTTTGTACAGAACTGAAAAATAAATTTGTGTTGGAGGCAAGAGTGATTTGCAGCAAGCCAGAAGCACAGGCACTGCAAAGTTTTGTGTTTCCTAGCAAATCTTGCTTGGTTTGTGGCTTAAAGCCAGAAATGACATCCTGGAGATGTCTGTAAAACCACAGATACCACTGAGAGATACAATAACCAGGGGGCATCCTCTCTGCCAGGCAGGCAGCACTTTGTAAAAACCAAGCTGAAAACAAACACCAGGACTTCCTCTGGGTGGGGAGTGCTTCTGCCGGCTGCATCCTCACAGCAGGGATTTGCACAGGGTCAAAAAGCTGCTGGAAAAATTCCAGAGAGAAAACCCCCAAATTCTGAATGCTTTCTAAATATAGAGGTCCCTTTCCCAGGCATCTGTAGTGGGGATCTTGCTGGGTGGAAGCTTGTTAGGATAATTCTGGGGTTTAGGTGATGGTGAGTGCTTGGCAATGTCAGTATCCATCCATCCATCCATCCATCCATCCATCCATCCATCCATCCATCCCTCCTCCATCCTCCATCATCCATCATCCATCCATCCATCCATCCCTCATCCATCATCCATCCATTCATCCATCCATCCTCCATCATCCATCATCCATCATCCATCCATCATCCATCATCCATCATCATCATCCATCATCATCATCCATCCATCCATCATCCATCATCCATCCATCCATCCATCCATCCATCCATCATCCACCATCCATCATCCATCATCCATCCATCCATCCATCCATCCATCCATCCATCCATCCATCCATCATCCATCCATCATCCATCCATCCATCCATCATCCATCCATCCATCCCTCCATCCTCCATCCATCCATCCATCCATCCATCATCCATTCATCCATTCATCCATCCATCATCCATCCATCCATCCATCCATCATCCATCCTTCCATCCATCATCCATCCATCCATCCATCCATCCATCCATCCATCATCCATCCATCCATCATCCATCCATCCATCCATCCATCCATCCATCCATCCATCATCCATCCATCCATCATCCATCCATCCATCCATCCATCATCCATCCATCCATCCATCCATCCATCCATCCCTCCATCATCCATCCATCCATCCATCATCCATCCATCCATCCATCCATCCATCCATCATCCATCCATCCATCCATCATCCATCATCCATCCATCCATCCCTCCATCATCCATCCATCCATCCATCATCCATCCATCCATCCATCCATCCATCATCCATCATCCATCATCCATCCATCCATCCATCCATCTTCCATCCCTCCATCATCCATCCCTCCATCATCCATCCATCCATCCATCATCCATCCATCCATCCATCCATCCATCCATCCATCCATCCATCATCCATCATCCATCCATCCATCCACCCATCCATCATCCATCATCCATCATCCATCCATCCATCCATCCATCCATCCATCATCCATCCATCCATCCATCCATCCATCCATCCATCCATCCATCCATCATCCATCCATCATCCATCCATCCATCCATCCATCCATCCATCCATCCATCCATCCATGACTCCTGGTGCTTTCAGATCCCACCTGAGACACTCCAGTGGCTCTGGGGACACCCCTGAGAGGCCACACCTCCATCAAAGACTCCCTGCAGCAGAACCCCTGCTGGCTGGCAGAGAGGGAAGGGATTTGTGTTCCCCACTCGTGGTCCTGCAGGGATGGGTTAACCTTTGCAGGCAGACTCTGAGCAGACATGGATGAGGGAAAACTGCAGAGCCACATCCCCCCAACAAGCACCTGCTCTGTGACTGAAAAAGCTGCAGTGCCCTGGCAGCGTTTGCAGCCTCTCAGCTTGCCTGTTACTGAGGTTTAACAGCAGAGGCAGGGCTGGGCACCAAAGCACAGAAGATGGATTTGGGCTCAGGCCCGTCCATGCACCACTGAGTGTGACCAACCACCAAATGTGTGACTGGAAAGAGCTGCTGTGACAGCAGAGCAGCGAGAGTCGGGGGGAGGCACCTCTGCCAGCCAGATCCAGCCTGGGCTGATGCCTGAAGATTTAGCTTTTCTATGTTTCAGAGCCTGTAGTGCATTAGTGCATAACTCTGAACTCTCACAGAGTGTTAGCAAGCTCTCCTCACAGCTTGGGCAGACAAAACAATCCTGCCGGGCCTGAGAACCAAGGACACCTCACAGCCTCAGGCCCGAAAAGTATAAACAAAAGTGAATTGGGGAGGAGCAAACTGGGGGAACGTGACTTCATTACCTGAAGCTGTAACTGGACAATTAACCCCTGATATGCAGATGGACCAAACTTAGATCTGCAGAAAAACTCGTGACCGTCATCCCTGTCGGGCGTAGCCTCTGCCAGGCTCCTGCACTGCCCAGGGTGGATCTGGATTTGTTAAAGGTCTTTAATCAATACCTGCTTTAACTCTGCCCAGCTCTGCTCCAGGCAGCCTGTCCAAGGCATCAGGGCACCCCTGGAAATTCCTCACTGGGGCACAGGCAGGAACACAGCAGGAATTCCCCCTGCTGAATACACCAGGGTTCCTCCCTTCTGCTGTCACAGACATTAACAAACACAAATCACACCCTGCCAAACTTCACCCAGACACTCTCTGGATTTCTCAGTGCACAGCTTTTTGCAGTGTCAGACACCACTTTGCCAAATGGATTAAGGCTGCTCCAGCATCTCCCCTGCATTAACAGCTCCTCCTGTGCCCCTCATTGTCACCCCATTATCATGACGCTGGCAGCTCTGGAGCTGCTTTTTGCTGCATTTTGCTGTCACTCTGCAGCTCCTGCAAAGCCCCAGAGCAGCAGCCATGCAGCGTGACCCTGAGGGATGGGTGTTTGCTCTGATACTTCTCCTCACCTCTTTGATGGGAGGAGAAGGATGCAGACCCCAAATGCCCCTGGTTTGTTATTTGGGGCTTGGTTTGGTTCGTTCATTTGTTTGGGTTTTTATTGGAATTGTCTCTAAAGGTCCTATTCCTTGGGGAATTACTCTGCGCCATATTAATTCCTACTGCAGATTCCCTGTGGTTCTTCCTGGGTACCTGAGCATTAGGGAGGACTAGAGGAGCCCAACAACCCTCTGAACTGTGCCTTTCAGGCCTCATTTCCATGGGAGCAAAGCCCCAGATGGTTTTTATGTTTGAGTTCACATCAGGTGGTGCCTTTTGCAGAAGGTCTGAGCTGCAGCTCTCGTGCCAGCCCTCTTCCCTCTGACATCACCAGACACATCCCAGGATAGCAGGAATGCCTTGCAGTGACTGCAGCTTGTGATGTCACTGGGAACGGGTTTCAGAGCAGAGCAGGATTCATTCCAGCTTCCCTTTGAGACCTGGCCTTGTGGAAGGTGTCCCTTCCCATGGCAGGGCACTTGGAACTGGGTGACCCTTAAGGTCCCTTCCAATCCATTCTATGACATGAGACAAGATTTGGGGGGAAACTGCAGGTTTTGCAAAGCTGAAACTGTCAGAGATAATTTTAACTTTTAACCTCACCTGTCGCCCTGAGAATCAGACCTTTCAATATTGTTTTCATAATTTCTAGCCACTTTCCCAGGAAAGTAACTATAAACACAGGTGTTTATACATTCCATTAAAGATTTGTCTTTTGATGGACGTCTCTCACGGCCAGTGTGGTTGGGAAGGTGGTGACCTGACTATCCAATCCCTGGTCATTGTCAAAACCTATAAATACTGAAAGAACAAATAAACTTCCTTCTTCTTTCATCACACTTCGAGCTGCGTCTGTGTGAATCATTTTGTGCCCAGCAGTGACACTCACCCACATTTCCCTTCAAGCCATCACACTGAGCATTGCCAGGACAAGGGATGCCGTTATTCCCACGGGAATGACCCTGGAGCTCTGGAGGGTAGGATGCTTCCCATGGAGCAGATCTCTCGGCTCCACACCATGTCCAGGGGCACAGTGACCTCCAGCCTGCCCCAGAAGCTGTCTGAGCCCAAAGTCCACCCCTGAGCAGGGTGGAAACGGGGCTGCAGAATTTCCTCTTTTCCACGCATGGCTCCTTGGGGCTTGGAAGGAACACACCAAGGCCGTGCCCTGCCTGAAGAGCTAAAGCATCACATGGAGTAAATAATAATAATAATAATAGCAGAGCTATTCTCGTGTGGCACGTGCCCTTTTGTGTCTGATGAATGCTTCTCCAGGGCGCAGAGCCCTCCCAGAGCCACAATTCCCTCCGGCACTGCTGTCCCCGTTACCATGATCCTGTTTTTGTTGCCTGCTTCTCCCCTCTCCCTGCATTGACTTTAGGCAGATGAGAGCAGAGAGATGATGGATGGCTGGATTAGATGCTGCACACCTACTTCAGGCTCACAAAGTGATATTTTTCTGTCCTGTTTGGATGCATCTCTCCCATTGTGAGCAGGGAACGGGGAATAACAGAGAACAATTGTTGCAGGGCAGCAACTCTGCTTTACACTGACGTGCTGTATCCTCCCATTCATGGCATTCAAAAAGAAAGAAGTAGGCTGACAAATATCATCAATTACAGCAGGAATGCTGCAAGATGAAATGGAATAACCATGTGCTTCACCATTCAAGGTTCAGTGAAGGTCCCAGGCAGGGAAAAAGGAGAGATTGCTGCTGGCCTTTAAGGACACCTACCTCTCTCTGCTCAGAGGCTGAGTCCCACGTAATCCAATTTCACATCCTGCCTTTAAAATGTTATTGCATCTTCCTGGAATTCACAAACGTTGGAACTCCCAGGAGGGGAACAGCAGGAACCAGGCAGAAGCCCAGGACTCCAAAGTGTATTTACAGGGCTGGAGCAACACAGGTGGGTCCTGGAGCAAAGCTGGCAATTAAAAGTGTCCTCTCTGGGGCTGGATGTGCTCTTGAGGGGCTACATTATGCGGCTGAGTTTCCAACAGAGCTCTTGGTTTCAGGTCTATCACTTCCCCAGCAGCAACCTGGTCTAGTGGGAGGTGTCCCTGCCCATGGCTGGGGTTGGAACTGGATGAGTTTTGAGGTCCCTTCCAACACAAGCCGTTCTGTGATTCAATGATTCAATGATTTAATGTTGGTAACAGTGACTAAATTTCAGTTGAGGCAATTGAGGGTCCTCTTCCCACATTCCCACTTCACTGAGACCTTCTGGTGGGTCTCACATTGCCCTTGGGGCAAACACTGCTTCCAGGGCACAGCCTGGCCTCCAGAATGCGGGAAGATCATGGACAGTGGGAATGAACAACCCCATCCCAGTGAATTCCACCCTGTGCCCAGGAGAATGTGGCCTCAGAGAGAGGAGGAAGGATGAGTGACACACCAAAGCCATCCTGGGATACCAGCCTCTCTCCTCCAACCAAAAATAAACCCAAAGTGACCTGTCTGAAGCACCACAGAGGTGCTGGGAAGCTGCTGGAGTGGCTGGGCCTTCCAGCACTGCTGTCACAGCCAAGAGAGGAGAGGGGATGGATATTTCTGAATTCCCAGCTGTCACAGCAGCGGGATTTCTGTGGGGAGCATATATTTGGAAATCTTGCAGTGACTTCTTTTACAAATATAGGCCCAGGATTTCCAGGGAATGAGCTGTATTAGGAAAGATCTGGCACACCCTAAATAATAATCATTATTATTAGTGTAATTATATTAATTACTGTAATTACAAGGAGGGCAAGACACTACAGGAATTATAAATGAGCAGGGTGTATGCAGATGCCAAATGTTAGTGGGTTTTCCCTTCCTCTCTGCAGTCTAAAAGCATCTGCACTGCTTAGAAAGAGGGGGAAAAGAGCTCCAGAAATGCACGCACAACACACACAACACACACACTCCTCCAGCCCGCGCGTGTCAAGATCAGAGTGTCAGGTAGAAAATGCTGCCAGAGCCTGGTAGGCAAAAATTGACAAGGGAATCCAGTGTTATCTGGAACTGCTCTCTCCAGAGAGCCTGAAAATCTTTGATAGGTTCACTCCAGGGGAAATAACTTCGGAGGATAAGAGGCATTGATGTGCGCTGAGCAAAGGCAGCCCGTGTGCGCCAGCACGGCGGCGGCTTGGAGCTGACACGCATTCTTCTTTTTTCCATCTCTTTTTTTTCCCTCTGCTCATTTTCCCTGTTTTATTTTCTTTTCTTTTTTTTTTTTTTTTTTTCTCTCCCCTTCCCTTTTCCTAATTTTGCTTTATTATAATTTTTCAAAGCAGCCCGGGGTCTCGCAGTGATAGTGAAGGGTAGGAAGGATCGGATTGCGCCAGTGGAGTGGGGGAAGTGAGGCTCAGGAGACGGAGGGAAGGAGGGAGGGGAAATGTCAACAGGCAAATCTGAAAAGCAAACCTGGGGAAGGGCTGTGTATCTAGGGTGGTGTGTGTGTGTGTTTGTGCTGATGGAGCCTCTGATGGAGCAGGGGAAATATTTCCAGGATTTTTTCCCCATCTTTGGAAAGGAGGGAAAGGTGGAGCCTCTTTTGTCAGGAAAATCTGCAGCAATATTCCCATCCTTCTGCAATCCACTGGTCTGTTCATGTATCTCAGGATGCTGTTCCTGCCATGGCACAGCCCACACCACTCTGTGAGGGTTTGCATCCTCTTTTGTCACAATATTGTCACAGAACAGCTGGGCTGGGCTGGACAAGGTAAATCTGACCATAACACAAATCCAATTTGGCTGGCCTGGTTCATGCCAGAACCAATCCCCAGATAAATGACAGGGGAGCCTCAGCCAGCCCCATTCAAGCTGAGAAGGAAGCAAACCCCTGGCCAGAGATCTGGGCAGAGAGAGATCCCAGCCAGTGGCTGAATAGTCTGGGAGTTTTGAATCGAGTCTGTAAATGAGCTCTGAACAACAAACGAGGCTGTTTTGTTTCATGAGCATCTGGATCTCGAGTCGTGGATTTCATCTCCCCTGGAGGCTGCCTGAAGTGTAAACTCTGCAGTTTGATCCCATGTATTTATATCAAGGGTGGCCTTTTTGGTTGTGTCCAATCCATGGTTATTTGCCCACGTTATTAAAGCTAATAATGCATTTTTATCATATTCTAAGTCCCATTCTTGTAAAAAAAACAACCAGACCTCCAAAACTGGATGTGGTTGCTTTGATATCCAATCTCCCATTGTTCTGATGATCGTTTTCTTCTATTTTCACAGGTAAGTCCAAAAATATTCTATATTTTGAGTGATTTTTCACTGCAAACAGCACTCCCTGCTGTATATTTTAGACAGCTTTTTCCACATGCCTCTTATTTCAGTTTTCCAGTGCAGTTTGGGCTCATCTTGCCTGTTTTTTCCAGCTTTGTCTGGTTTTGGACAGGTTCTCTGTGCTCTGCCTTTATCTTCCCCTGCTCTGCTGTGTCCTGTGTCCTCACTCGGGGTCACCACGTGCAGTGTGCCCACCCTGGGCGAGGAGAGAAATCCACGACTCGAGATCCAGATGCTCATGAGACAAAACAGCCTCGTTTGTTGTTCAGAGCTCATTTACAGACTCGATTCAAAACTCCCAGACTATTCAGCCACTGGCTGGGATCTCTCTCTGCCCAGATCTCTGGCCAGGGGTTTGCTTCCTTCTCAGCTTGAATGGGGCTGGCTGAGGCTCCCCTGTCATTTATCTGGGGATTGGTTCTGGCATGAACCAGGCCAGCCAAATTGGATTTGTGTTATGGTCAGATTTACCTTGTCCAGCCCAGGCCAGCTGTTCTGTGACAATATTGTGACCCTTTAATACTTTCCAACTTCTCCACTGCTGCAAAACCATGACCTGGGCCAGCACAACCCCTCTGGCACAACACAGACCCAAATTCTGATCCTAAATTCTCCTCCAGAACACCCAAGCTATTGGATAAGTTCACTGTGGTCACAGGCTTTGCTGGTTTGAGGTCTGTGGGAAGAATGTTGCTCCCACTCTGCTCCACCCTAATTTCTGTTTTGGGGAGCTGGTGGTTTTTTGGGGGTTATTTGGGAATTTTCACATCTGCCTGCAGCTTGCTGGGGGCTGGGGGGGTTATGTCTGAGCTGCTTTATGGTCGGGAAAGAGGGATGGTTCCTTCCAGAGCACAGTTCATCTCTCCCAGCTGGGCTGAACTGCACTGGGGAACTTCCTCTTTCTCTCCACCCACTATCAAAGGCATCCAGACGACTCGTGCACATTTACACATCCCAGCTGACGACACACAAAGCTGGATGGATGGAACCTGGCCAGGAATCATTCTTTCCCTTTCCAAGCTTGAAGATTTTTTTCATCCTGCTCCAGTTCTGGGTTGTTTTTTTTTGCTCCTGCAGGGCAGAAAGGGCAGGAAAACGGTGCTGTGGGGATTCAAGCACCTCAGGGACATTGCAAAACCTCTGGATGGAGAGAAGGGGTCTCTAAATGTTGCTAGAGGGCATCACAAGGGGTTCTGGGATGTGAAACTTTTCTTTTTGTACAAACTCACACAAGCCTGAACCCACAAATGGACAGAGGGGGATGCAATGAACTCAAAGCCTTGTGGGACCACCACAGCCCCTCCTCACCCTCCAACCTTCCCTCCCCTGGGGACACTGCACCCCACACTTTGTCTCCTCTCACTACACCTGCCCTGAAAGAGGATTGTTTCATCTACAGGCAGGAGCTCTGGTTCTCACCAGGCCAAAATAAAGAAAAATACCATTTCCAGGTCCAAAGGGCTCTCCTGCTTTTAAAAAAATCTCCTCTTTTCTTGCATTCACCAAATCCCAGACAAACTTGAGGGGCTGTAGCTTCACTTCCATCATGTGGCCCAAAATCTGTGCAGCATCCTGGCTAAATCAGTTCCCTGTGCTCTCTGTGTGTAAACCTCCAACTTCAGAGCTTTACTGGTTTTACCAACCCCAGAACAGCTGAACAAAGACAATAATTGTTACTATTCATCGCACTGCAGCAGATTTTACATATGCCAAGCAGAATTGCCTTCCCATCCTTTTGGGAAGTGCAGGTTGGCCTCCTGCTCTCCAGCAATTCCCAGGCCAAGTGCCCAAGCCCTGAGATCTGACCTGCAGCGAGGCAGCAGTGGAAGATGTGGCAGGAATTGCTCTTTCTGTGGATTTAAACCCGTGTTTTAACCACGAGACCATCTCTCTTTGCTGTGCCTCTTCCCATCTCTGAGGATCTGGAATGATTGCTCAGGCAGTGTGGCTGATTTATCTCCCTGGAATTCTCTGGAGGATAATGATTTATGGAATTTGGGGACAGCTGAATGACCACAGAGAACCTCTGTTAAGTGTCCCATCAACATTTCTGTGTCCTGGCTAAGCACAGTGCTCATCCTCACTGGGGTTATAAAGGGAATAATGGATTTTAGTGGGATGAGTATCCAGAATAGCTGCCTGTTGTTTGAAATCACCATGGATTTCAGTTCTAGGGAGGCTTTGGCTTTACTGGAGCAGGATTCCCTATTCCTCTAACTCTGTTCATGAGGTCTTCAGGGACAGAAGTTTTATCACAGCAATCTGTGAATTTGGCCAATCTGGCAGCAGCAGCTCTCCAGGCATGGGGGTCTCCTCAGGTCCAGCAAGAGTTCAGGGGTTTTGCTGCACAGGTGAGAGGTGGTTCCAGCCCTGCAGCCTGTGCAGACACTTCCCGATTCCATCAGCAGATTCATCCCGATTCCACCAGCAGATGTGTCCCAGTTTCCCCAGGATGGCTGAACTGGTGGGATGGGGTGCTCTGGGGCACCAGGAGCTCAGGCTGACCTGTGGGCTGCAGATAGCACAGCTCCTTTTGGCCAGGAGCCTGCAGCCTCAAAATTCACAAGGAAATCACCTGAAAGCTCACAAAATATAATCGGTTCAGGAGCCAGCTCGGAAGTCATTTTCATGTCTCTGGGGACATCTTCCAGATTAAAAAATACTTTAAAAATTAAAAAATCTTGCCTTGCCATTGGAAAACTCTCAAACCCTGAAATGTCTTCCTGGATTGACTTCTTGCAACAGTGTGGACTGAGTTATGTGAAACATTTCCTTCCAGCTATTGCAGAAGGAGGCAAGCTGGAGCTGGAAAAGTCTTTCCCAAAATCACCCAGCAGACTTGGAGCTTCCAGCACTGAGAATTTTGGAGCTCCTGGATTTTGGTTTCATGTTCAAGAGGCCACGTTTTGTCTCTGGATGAGGGAAAGCAGCCACATCCAGGGAAGCTTTTAGCCTAGGATCGGTTTCCACCTGGAAGATGCAGGATTTGCTTTGGAAAAATAGTCAGGCAATAGTTATTTAGAAGGAAATAATTCCCAGTGAGGGATTGTGCTGACCTTATAAACAGTGCAAGTGAACTTGTGGGCTCCTTCCCTCCCCTGATGGAATTAGCTCCATAAAATGCTTTGCAGTCCATTTCTTGTGGTCTGCATTTATACATATTTTACTCCATAAACATACATTTAATGTCCCCTTGGAAATTATTTCCTGCCCGTACTTAAAGCTCCGCATCATCCTAGGGCAGCAACTGGATGAAAAATAATTGAAACCATTAAGATCAGCTTTTATTTCAAAGGAGGGGAAAAAAAAACCAAACCAAGGTAAATTGCTAGAATGTGTCTTTTTCAAATTACACAGTCCCTGGGATGCCTCTGCCACCGATGTGTTTTAATGCTGTAACAAAAATGAGGTTTTCCAGTGAGTTGTGATATTACATTTCTGACCACGTGGGACCAAAGGGACCTGGTAACATCTGACTTGTGCCTCCACCTCCAGCCAGGGACTTTCCTCCATCCACAGGCTGCTTCCCAGCATCAGCAGCGCTCCCAGCTTTCCCTCAGATTTGCAATTCTTTGGGATTCTTTCTCTCTGGTTTTCATCTCGTCCAAGTGTCAAAAGGATAGCTCCTCACTTTTCCTGGTTTGGCACGAAAAGGGTAACTCTGAGTTGGTACTGGGTAGAGTGAGGTTGTTCTACTGATCCTAAAAGAAATTTTACCTGGTTAGGTTATTTTTTTTTCCCCCTCTTTTACCAATTCTCTGAATCACCTGCCTGATTTCAGGCAAGTCTGCATGAGATTTAAGACACGTTGATATTTCTGTGGTAGAATTAATGTGAGTGAAGATGTGTGAGGGACTGAAGTGTGACAAGGACGGGATCTTCAAAATTAGACTGATAGCCCAAGTTGACCTCAGATGTGCACACGCCCAAACAACATAATTGTTAATTTATTAACTATATTTTGCCAAATTCACCTCTAATGGCATAGGATACATCTATACTGGGGTAAATATCACATTTTTAGAGACAGTTAACATGACTCTTTGTCCACAGTGAATGTCCTGGTGGTCATTTCCCACTGAACCTCTGACCTCCAGCTGTGCCAAAAATTCCCACCTGAGTGAACTCCCCTCCCCCAGCTCCCAGGTTTGGTTTAATTACAACTGCTCCTGCTCGTTGTGGGCACGGATCCTAATTAGATGTAAGTGGCAAAGAAAGAGTTGATCTGAGCTGCTGCTTGAGAAATACAGCCTGAAATCAAAGAAATTGGGGTCAGCACCTGAGCACGCTTCTCTAATGCTGGCTGCTGATTAGCTCGTGTTTACATGCGTGGCTACAGCTCCTGTTTCTGTGGGAGGCTCCTCTGCAGTGCTGGGCAGTGGGCACTGATGGATTTGTCAGCTTTTAATTGTCTGGAGGGGCGTCAGGACTCTTGGGAGTGGGAGAAATGTTGATTGTAACGTGCTACTAGAACCCTACAGGGGGAAATGAGGCATGGGAGGGGTGAAATGGGAATAAGAGCAGAGCTTAAACGAAGCCAGTGGGGTGTTTGGGTGTTGTGTGTTGTTCCCCAAATGATGGAGGGGAGGTTTTGATGCCCAGCTCAGCCCAATTCCCTCATACAGCTCAGCACGACCTGGCCACAGCAGCACAGAGCCCCCAGAGCTGGGCTGATCCCCCAGCCTGGGCAGCAGGGGAGGGAGGGAGGGGGGGATTCTGCCCCTCTCAGGTGAGACCCCACCTGCAGAGCTGCCTCCAGTCCAACAGCAGCAGGACCTGGAGCTGCTGGGGAGATTCCAGAGGAATCCATGGAGCTGCTCCAGGCCTGGAGCCCCTCTGGAGCCAGGCTGGGAGAGCTGGGGGTGCTCACCTGGAGAGGAGAAGGCTCCGGGGAGAGCTTCCAGCACATTCCAGGGCCTAAAGGGACTCCAGGAGAGCTGGAGAGGGACTGGGGACAAGGCCTGGAGGGACAGGACACAGGGAATGGCTTCCACTGCCAGAGGGCAGGGATGGATGGGATCTGGGAAGGGCCTGGAGCTGCTCAGGGATGGAATCGACCCCTGGCAGGGCACCGAGGCTGTGGAAGAGCCAACACCGCTCTAACTCCACACAGGACTTCTTCAGTGCAGAAGTGACTCAAGAAATGCCCGTGGCAGAGCTGGGGACTGAACCCTTCTCCCCAGGCCTTGACTCAAGAGCCACCACAGGGCTGTGACCTTCAGTGGTCACACCTTTCATCCAAGCCAGAAACCTCCAAGGAGCTGAGAGCTGGCCTGAGGAGAGCAGCTTGCAGGAGGAATGCTCTGGTGAGAGCTGGAGGATGAGCCAAACTAACAAATTTTAAATAATTTTAAATTTTAAACAAATTTTAAATAATTGCTATGTGGACAGAAGAAAAAAAAAAAAAAAACCCAAACTAAAATAACCTTTCAATTCTTGCAGCTGAGGTTTGAACTAATTGCTACGAGAACAGGAAAAAAACAAACAAACTAAAAAAAAAAATTAATCTGTCAATTCCTGTAGCTGAGGTTTGTGTTCTCAGCTCAAGGCAAGAATCATTGTCACACCCAGCCATGGACGGTGTGTGGGTTTCTCTCTGTGCAAGAGCCATAAGTTTAAAAAATTTATTGATTTTATAATTAAGGAACTCTGCAATACATAAAGTTAAAAGCCGTGCAAGCGTATACACAGAGACCACATAAAGATAAACAAACATTTAGATTTAACACAGCATAAGTGCAATAATCACCCATAAATGTAGTCATCACCAACTGTTTAATATAGATCAGTAGCAAACAAAAGAATAGATGGGATGGAAATTATTATTTGTACTAGAGGAGCTGCAGAGGCCACAGGCAAGATCACATCTCTGCTGTGGCAGGCAGCACCCACATACATAATGAGAGGCAGCCCTGGATGAAAACAGCTCCAAAATTAAGCCCAAATTCAAGAAGAGGAGCAGTGCAAGGAGGGACATGCTCCCATCTGAAGGTCACCAGACTGCCAGGGTGAAGCTGAGTCCTCCTGATGCCCAGATCCACTTTCACCACAGAGCATACAAATGAGATTAAACTGGCAATTGCTTTTATTTCAGGCATAAAATAAAATCGTCAGGAAAAATAATGTGATTTCTTCCCAGGCTGTTTTGGCAGGGGTAGAAGCAGTTTTTCAGCTGGCAGGGGACCTGAGTTCATGGACCACCTGCCCAGTGTGTGGGGAGAGACTCTCCCTCTTTCCTTCTCTGCTTTTTTGCTCTTTAGACATCACAAAATATTCACAGAGCAGC
This sequence comes from Pseudopodoces humilis, assembly GCF_049639895.1. Taxonomy (NCBI): domain Eukaryota; kingdom Metazoa; phylum Chordata; class Aves; order Passeriformes; family Paridae; genus Pseudopodoces; species Pseudopodoces humilis. The sequence continues at coordinate 70,793,202 of NC_142204.1, read as the reverse complement.
AACTCTGGACATGCTGTCCCAGCAAGGAGCTCACTGGGTCATTTTCCTTCTGCTGCTGCAGTCACAGGGTGGGATTCATCTCATTTAACTGGAGACATTTATATTTCAGATACTACCAAACTTCCCTTGATGCTCAGCAGAAAAAAAAAAAAGATAAAAAATTTAAAAATAATTTTTAGCCATTTAGGGCATGTTCAGACATTTATCCAAGGCATGGCAGCCCCTGAGTGTGAGCTGAGGGGTGTCTGCAGTGGGGTGATGCCTCAGCTGGCTGCCAGGGGTGGCCATCGTGGTGGAGCTGTCCCAAATCCCCAAATCCAAACACTCTCCCTTTGCTGCTGCAGCAGGAATTTGGAGAATGCTCTCCCAGAGCATCCCATGGGGCCACAGGAGGGATGAGGAGAAGGATGGACTTAGATTTGGTCACCATCTCCTGCATTTGCCCCCTGTCTCTGCTGCCTGGGACATTTCCTCTGCCGTGTGCTGCCCGTGGCATCGTTAGCGTGATCCTCTGATGAGCCTTTCATGGTTTCTCAAGCTCCTTGAGAATAATGGAGGTTAATTTATCACCTTAAATTACTGCAGCATCTCAAAGCCATAAGGAAAAAGCTGTACATTATCACTCCTGTTGCCCACCCTCCCTCTGCTCCAGCGAGGGCTGCGGTCCCCGGACCTGCAGAATGTGTCGAGTTTCACATTGTCTGATTCCCTCAAAAACAGATTTTTCAGAAATAAAGACAACTCCTGTGGCTTTGCAATTAAATATTAAAAGGCCTTGATTAAAGAGCCATAAATCACTGAAAGGCCTTTAAATTTTTGTAATGTCTCCTGGCCTGGCATGTAGTGATTGCAATCTCATGCTCATTTTGCAGCGGTGAAAGACAGGTCCCTCCAAATATTGGCCATTAGCTGTTGATGTCTACAAGGTAAAAGATAAAGGGGAAGGAGTGAAAGAAACATTTAAATCAGGATAATAAAAATGTGCTGGTGGGACAAGATGTGAGCACGAGGGCTTGTGTCCTAGAAATGGCATGTCTGGTACAGCAAGTGTGGCAAGGGGGAAAGTTTAAGTTTAAAATCTCCTGGTGTGGTGCAGGGTGCCCATGGGGGGAGTGGAATGAGCTGTTGAGGTCCCTTCCAACCCAAACTGTTCTGTCATTCTCTGATTTTTGCCGGTGGCTTTGTCCTGCTCAGTTGGGTGACTCCTGTGCAGGATGGAAGCAGGGCTGTGGTGTGTGCAGGGCTGGGGATTCTCCCTGCAGCTCTCTGTGCTCCACATCTGCTGCCCTGGACAATGGAATTGCCTCTGCTGCGATGCTCCTGCAGCACGGGGCTCCAGTCTCAGAGCTGGCCCTGGGCTGAGGAATACTCTGGATAAATCCAGCACAAGGAACGCCCCTGACGCTTTGCCTCGTTCAGCTGAGGCCCATCCAGTGCTCCTTAAGCTCTCCTGATGATCCAGCCCACCATGAGTCCATTCCTGATGTTCTGGGATGCAGAGGGAGACGGACAAACACCACCCCCCACTCTGGACACGAGGACTGACCAGGATCTGCTCCTGCTATGAGCATAAAATCATGGAATCGTTGAGATTGGAAAAGAGCTGTGCAGGAACGCCGGCTCAGGGACACGCCAGGAAAATATTGGCAAATTCTACTTCTGTTTTGGAACCCCCAAAACCTTCATGCCTGGTCTATCACCAGCCAGGGGGGCGAAGAAGGGCTCCCCACTTCTGCCCCTCCTCTGCTGCAGAATTTAACGCAACGTCTCGAAACGTGGCAAGGAAATTAATTATTTGGAAATGATGTGCAGGAAGGGAGGGTCAAACCTGCTGGATAATTTATTCATTACTAATATCTCCAGCAGCTGTAATTGAGGTGCTCTTTTAATTGTCCAAGCCACTCCAAAAAAAACTCCAGCTTTTCTAATAATGGCTTGGAAAGGTAACTGTCATTCAGCTGTATAAACCTCTATCAAACTTGGCTTTTGGCTGGCTGATGGTATCACCCACTGCCTTGACTTTATTTTAGCTTATTAAAATTGATTCTAAATAAACCTGATCTGCCCCAAATTATTTTTTTCTTAAATTAATTTGAATGCAATTTGTTCTCAGCAAGATTTGCTGCCATGTTGCATCTCGCAATGCAAACACGAGTTTGTTGGGTCACTCTAATTAATTTGATTTTGTATCTCAGCCCTCCTACCCATCACCAGCACTAAATGGAATTATTTAGAAATAACAGAGATAATGCTGGCAAAATAACATGCTGTGACAGGACCAAGCTTTGCTTCTTTAGGAGAAAAAAATAATAATACACAACATATTGAGGTGGTTTATTTTTTGATTAAACGCTTCTGCTTTGCCTCGGCATTTATCTTTCTGAGACAGCTCCAGATCAGAGCAAATGCATCATTCCATTAACATTATCTCTCTGTACATTTGAGTGGGGGTCCCCAGATAATAAAGGGCTACAACGTGCGTGGCCGGCTCACACCTCCAGCAGCTCCCATTCCTTCGGAGAGGATTTGTGCGAGAGGTGTTGGGAGGGAAGGGGGAGGAGGTTTCTGCCTGGTTGCTTGGGTGGGAAGTCAGAAGGCTTCAAAAAGATGAGTGGAGCAACTTAATTCAAAGGTTTTAATAAGAATATTGGTGTCGGGAGCTGCACAAAGTGACCTGGGTTTGAGGAGGTGATGTTGGCTCGTTTCATTCAAAAGCTTTGACCCAAGAGCTGAGCAACTTTGGGAAGTGAGATATCCCCAGCTCCTGGCGAGAATGGAAAGAGGAAGGGGAGAGATGCAGGTGTTGCAGGTCATCCAAAACATGGGAGGGATTTGGGATGAACAGATTCCCAAAAGGAGCACGTGATGGTTGGGGTGAGTGGTGGAAAATAACCAGAATAATTCAGGGTGAGAGAAAAACCCATCGTGTCATTTTTGCTGCTCCTGAATTAAGGAGAGCTCTCCATGAGGTGGGGAAGTGGGGAAAGCAGAGAGGAGGAGATCCCAGCATGATCCAGAAACAGAATAAACACTGGTGCTGGGAACATCCATAGCAATAACCCATGTTAAGGGCTGTTCCCCCATAGAGGGGAAGGCTCTTATCCCGGATTTTGCTGATGTGGGTGTGGCCAAAGGCTGAATTCCAGACCATTACCCCAATCTGCTTGGAAATTCGTATACATAGAGGTGGAAGAAGGTAAAAAGAAAACGATTTTAGAAGGAAAAAAATTGGTATTTGTACACTTGAGGTGCTGCACCATCAGTTTGTAGCACTGCAAAGGGGTCACAGGTCTTCAGAGCTCTTTTTTTTCTTTAGCAGAGTCCATTTTCACCACAGGTGAATCCACCCAGGACAACAGGAGAGCAAATTCCATGTGTTTTGTGCAGGTCCTACCAGTGAACAAAGGGGAGAAGGCAGATGTCTTCTTGATTCACTTATATGTGAATGTTTTTATTTTTTTATTGAAATTTTTAGGACGGGCTGACTTCACCAGCCCCACTCCAGCATTCCAGAAAGGACCTGCTCTTGTGAATTTGGGAACATGTTAAGAGGTCCTTTCCAAAGGGCCCAGCAGCACCTCTCAGTCTGCAAGCCCAGGGTACTGCCCACCAACTATTTAACAAGTGACACTGCCCATCAGGGAAATATCTTTCTCTTCCCCTTCCTGTTTGTCTCCTCAGCCTCCCTGCCTTGCTCCCCCCCTTTTTCTGTCATTTCTCCCTCTGTTCTCCCTCTCTGATGCCATGGTGATGGAGCTGACACGTAAGAATAGCTATTCTTCGCCGGGGTTCCCGCAGCATCCCGAGATGAGCTTCTGCTTCTCCCCCTCTCTCGTCTCCCACGTTCCCTAAGTGGGTAAATCTGTGTGCTGCCAACCCCACGTGCTAAAAAAGATGGGCCAACCTTCCCCCTCCTCCCTGCCTCCAACTGGCTTAAAAAGCATGAATTGCAGCAAGAAAAAAAAAAAAAAATCACAAATGTTGGGCTTGGTTGGTGTGATTTTCTGGTTTTCTTTGCAGCTTGGGGTTCTAACAAAACAAACCTTTCACCTCCTGCTGTCTATAGGGCTGATTTGGGGCAGTTTAAGCCATAAGTGACAGGCAGTAGGGAGATCTTGTTCCTGAAAGTTTTTGGAAGTAGGTGGCTGGGTGGGTGCTTCCTGAGTGAGGGAAATGAAAAAGTAGGAAAGAGGCTTTATAAATTTTGTTCAGGATTAGCCTTCAGCGACATCCACAATTAGCTGCGAGATTTGGTAGGATGCAAAGTGCATTTTATGTATCCTTTTCCCACTTATCTGAGGGAGGCAAACTTCCCAAAATACCTTTCCAGAGTGTTACCAACTGCAAAGGCTGGGGAATTCTGTGAAAATTCCTGCAGCTCTATCCTGGCTCCTCATCTCTCTCCTGGTACCCACGGGAGCATCAGCCAGGAGCTGCATCAGCAGCAGGTCTGACCCAGGTTCTGAAACCCCAAATCAAAGCCCTAATCTGTGGATAAGGCCTTTCCCCTCTTCAGGCTGTCCTATTTCCCTTTGGATTCCTTCTGATTTAAAGACTGCTTCTCCTCAGCTGAATCCAGCAGCCCCAGTGCTGGCATCCAGCCTTCCCCTCTCTCCTTCCAGACAGTCTCCAGCTCCTCCTGCGTGTCCCTGTTTTCCTCTGACTCTTTACCCATTTCTTCATCTCTTCCCTCCATCCCCACTCCTTATCTTGCCCCAAAGCTCTCCAGCTCTCCTGAACAGGGATTGATTGCTCTTCCTCCTGGTATTGTCCTCCAAAATGAAACGACAATGAATTTGTCTGACTTTCTGTGGTCGTATCTTATCACTCCACCTGCCTGCTTCCAATATTATTCCCTCTCACTCATCTCCCGTGGTTCAAAGTGGCCCCTCTCAGGCGTCCCCTCATTTAATTGACCAGCCCCAGCCTGGGTTTTATAGTCTCCTTATCATTATGGGCTGACTGCTCCCCTGGCTCCCATCTCACCCTGCCTCTGTCCACCTGCCCCTCTCCCCTGTCCCTCCTCCTGCTGTTTTGTTTGGACAAATGACAGCCTGGGTGTGACCAGAGGCGATAATGGTCGACAAATATTTGAAGGGGGGAGGAGAAAAATTGTCCCTGGGGGAGTTTTCAGGGAGAGGACAAGGAGGGAGAGCTGGCAGGGGGAGAGGGCAGATGGGGTGGGGAGATGTGCAGATGATGCTGTCGGCCTGAGTTCATCATAAATCCCCTCTGGGTGGGTGGGGATGGGGAATGAGCGCCTGTCTCATCCCTGGGTCTGCTTGGAAGGGCAGATTCTCTGTGGAAGTGGCACTTTGCTGGGGAGATCTGAGATGGAGCAGGGGGACAGAGAAGAGGGAATGGGAAGGGAGAAAACCATAATGAAATTGCAGCAGAGAGGGGAAACTTGGGCTGGAAACTCCTGGAAATCCTCCTGTAACTTGAGGGGTTGTTGGGCTGGTGTCTGATTCCAGATGCTAACACGGACTGGAGCACCCACTGATGGGAAGGAGGTCTGGAGAGGGAGGGGACAGTCAGTGGCTCCTGTGAATTGCTGGATTTGACCCTGGATTTGACAACGAGAAACGAGATTTTCCTTCCCTCAAAAGCATCCAAACTAGCAGTCAAAAAACATGAAGGCAAACCTTGCCTCTGTTTGACAGTTCATCATGCCTGCTAAAGGGCTGGGAAGGGGGGGATGCTGGATAACTGATAAAAATATCATTTAATAAATGTCCTGCTAAAAAATCTGCCCCAAAAGTACCTCTGCAAAGACTGGCAGGGGAGTTAAGGGAGTTGCCAGAAGCTGTGCAGGAAATCAGTGACAGAGGAGAAAGGGCATGTGGCACCCCTCTGCTCCATGCCAAGACACCCCAGGCTTCTCAGAGAATCCAGAGTACAAACCCCCAAGACTCCAAGGAAATGGACAAAGCACAGAGGGTGGCTGAGATGGACCCTCCCAAGAGATTTTTCTCCACCCATCACCCAAAATTGGTTGCAAAGATGCTATGAAAGAAGGGGAGGGCAGTGGCCAGGTGGTCAAGTGGCACAATCCTGCTCTTCCCTGCAAACTTCTTCTCTTGCATTATTTTGGGTAACACTCATCCCATTTTCTATCAGCCCAGCCCTTCCTGAAGCTGGCAGCGCTGCCAAAATCTGAGAGAGTGACACCCCTGAACCAAAAACTGCCCTTAGGGGCAGAGCTCACCCTGTCCCTCCCTGGGGTGTCACAGCCACAACGCAGAGCCCTGGCCCAGCTTTAAACCAGCTTGCACAGAATTTTCCACCCTCCACAATCACGATAAAGACATCCTTTGTCAGCAGCAGGGATGGTGACAGCTACCCAGGAGAAGCCAATTTCCTTCCTTGTATCAACAGAGAGGGGCGAGCTGGAAGGACCTGACAGACCGGAGGGCAGAAGGGGACGAACGGGAGACTTGGAGGAACAAGATTTTGAGTTAGCAGCCCTCTCCCCGGGCTATTTTTTTTAAGGATTCTCCCGGTTTGAGGGGTTTTGCAGCTGCCACCAAGCGCGGTCGCTGCAGGTGGCGCTGCGATGTTGGGTTTGAGCGCTGCCTGCGCTCGCCTCAGCCCCGGAGATGGAACAGGCAGCCCCCGGCTTCCAGCAACTTAAACACCCAGCTGCTTTAACAAACTTGTAAAATGGCGGGGAAAATAATAACAGAAAAATCCCCGCACAGTCTAACTTGGATTTTCCGTCTCTCTCTCTTTATTTTGTTTTGTTTTTTTTTTTTTTTTCTTCTAATTGGTTTGTTCTCTTTGTTGTTGGAGTCTTGAAGTGTACAGGTGGATGCCCCGGCAAGAATAGGTGTTTTCTGTTCTTGGGGTGTTGATGGAAGTGACTCCTGCGTGCCACTGTGTGTGGCTCACGTAACAAGGCAAGAAATGATGCCTCAGGAAGCACAGAGGGATTCAAGGAGGCTGTTGGCACCCAGGACTTCAGGGGTAATGGGGCATCTCTTGGGGCAGCGGGAGGGAAATCAGGTGTGTGAGGTTGTTTGGATGGACACAACAGGGCTTTGCCTCATCCCAGATGATGCTGAGGCGACTTTGGTGTTGCTTGGTTTTCCCCCCTGAGCAGAACATGGGGTGCCCAGCACCTCTCTGTGATCTCTGCTGTGACTTGGGGGGGAAAAATATCCACTGGATGACACCAGGGTGAGCCTGAACCCTCCTTGTCCTTGGGTCCTTTTTCTGCAGAAATTCACAGGTCAGGGAAGGTCATTTGGGTTTTCCAGCCCCAACCCTTTCCCGCCCCCACTGCCCAGCTCATGAAAAGGCCTATAAATAAAGTCTCATTTGTCACTCACTCCATGAACCCAAACAGCACGGGGATGCATTGACTCATGCCATTGTCTTAAGAAGCAGAAAGAACTGGTATTAAATTTCTTCCTCCCCACTAGATAGTGGGAAATAATCTGGGCATATCCACATTATCCGTGTTTAGCGGAACAGGTTTTAAATACGAGACCGAATTTCCTCCAGATTTTCATATATTTTATTAAATGAAGCTGGGAGCCAGACTGGACACTCAATAATACTGTAGCACTCAGAGCAGCAGTGATCTTTAGAGGTTACTAACCTGCCATTGTATCTCTCAGATTCCCGTCTCGCTGCTCCGTTGTCATTTCGCTGTGTTATTACTCTTCAGGCTTCACATCGTATTCATTTCTCTGAATGAAAACAAATGACTCCTTGCGAGAGGTAGGAGATAAAGAATAATAAATACATTTTATGCACCACCTTAAAAAAAAAGGGCTCTGAATCCCCATCCATCCATCAGGAAATGTAAACCGGAGCTCAGGCAAAACACACACAGGCGCGCACACAGGCACGCGCCGGGGAGATAAAACTTGTTTTAAGGAAAACATGATATTGTTTCCAAATAAATATCTTGGAGGATGCAAATAGACAGCCCCCGGTCCCCGTGCTTTGTGGCATAAATTTAAGATAATTAAAAATACAAAGCTCGGATTAAGCCTGATTTTCTGTCAGTGGTGGAGGCTGTGGGGAGGAGGGGGAGTCCTGCCGTGTTTGGTGCTGCACAACCCCTGGAGAGGCAATTCCTGCCTCTGATCTCGGGTTTGGATTGCAGTGGGTGCAGGGACCCCCTTTCCCAGCCACCCCCTGCATCCCTTCTGGATGCCTCTGCCTTCTGCTGGGGAAGGGGAAGCTGCAGGGTCAGAGTTTTCTCCCTGGCGTGAGCATGGCCAACACCTCTGGAAGCACAGGAGGGCTCCCCCAGCTGCTTCTCCTCTTCTTCGGACCGTCCTCAGGGAATCGGGGCTCCCTGGGGAGCAGCCCTGTTGCTATCGACACCCTGAGAGCATCCCTGCCCTCCCCACCATCTGCTGCCTGCTCTGGGGCTGCCGCTGGCATCACCTGCGGGAGGAGCGCGGGTCTCACACAGGGAATGAACTTTTGGGGTGGGATCTGCTCCCTGGGACATCCCGGCCAGCCTGGGGGACACCAAACAGGCAGCAAGCACCAACAGCTTCTAAAAGAGACCCTTATTCCTGCGGCTGGCGGGAATTAAAGGGAGCCCGGGCCAGGGGAGCAGCTCGCAGCCGCTCTCCAGGATTACTGCTCACCCGAGCTGAGGGATCCATCTCCCCCTGAGCCTCCCCACGCCCGCTCTGATCCGCTCCCCTCCTCGCTGGGTCCGAGCCGGAGAACAGCAGCGGGGCACAGCCTGGAGAGGGAAGGGAAGGGAAGGCAGGGAAAAAGGAAGGGAGATGCCAGCCAAAGCCGGGAAGGGCTTTTCTGAGGAGAAGATGGGGGCAGGCAGCGAGATGCGCTTGATTCCGTGAGTGGGTTTTGGGTTTTATTCCTTTATTTTTTTTATATATTTTTTTTTGGGCAGAGACGTTTCCCAATTAGCCCAATCAGGCTGGAGATCCTAGGTGTCAGTAGTGAGTAGGAGCGAGGGAAGGCACCGGAGGAGCAGGAATCCAGGCAGCCGGAGTTGCAGCCGTGGGAGAGCGGCGGCGGAGGCGCTGGCAGCCCCGGGAGGCGGCCCCGCTCCCTTCCCCGTCCCCATCCCTTTCCCCATCCCCTGCAAACTTTAGGACGACGAAAAGCGCCTTGGGGGATCCCCTCCAGAGACAACCTGCGCTCCTCCGCCTCCTCCCCTCTCCCAGAGGTGGGTGGGCTGGAGAAAGGAGGAGCAACCGGCCACTCTCTGCAAAGCTAAAAAAAAAAAAATAGGAAAGAAAGAGAAAAAGGATAGAAAGGGATTTTTATTATCGCTTTAGTATTTTATTTATTATTTTTTATTACCCCTCCCCGGTGCATTGGGCTGCTGCTGCCACAGCACTTCTACACCTCTCCGGCTATATTTTTTTTTTTTATTTTTTTTTTTTTTTTTTTTCGGAAAGGGGTGTGTGCCTGTGCGTGTGCCTGTGTTTGCAAAAGAGCTTGGGTGTCCAAGCCGGCTCCGCAGCCACCATTGGAGAGGAGGGCTGGGGAGGAAGGGCTGGCTGGCGAGACAGCCGCAGTGCGAGCCCTCCCCGGCGGGCGGGAGGCCGCGGAGCCGGGCATGGCCCCGTAGCGCATCCCCTGCCTGCATCCCCCTGCCCGCACCCCGCCTGCAGCTCCGCTCCCCGGCTCCCCCCACTCCTGGCTGATTTAGAGGCGGGGGGGGGGGGGAAGGGCTGGGGGAGGGAGGGAGGGAGGGGAGGGTTGATTTGGGGGGGAGTGAAAACTGGAGCTGCGTTTTCCCCCCCCATTCTCAGCCCCCCCCCCCGGCTCTGGGCGAGCCAGACACGGTTTGCCCAGTGCAGAGAGAGGGGCTCCGTGTTCCGCCTCCGTGGAGTATTTGGGATTGGAGAGACACACGCGCGCACACACACACGCACACAGAGACCATCTGCAGTGTCAATGCGGCGCCTGCTCTGAAGACTGAAGTGGGGGGAAAGGAGAGGAGAGAAAAATTATATATATATATATATATATAAATATATATATATACACACACCAAAACCCACCCAAAGCAAGCGAGGAGCGTTCCCAGGTAAGGAGCCCCCCGCCCCGCCCGGGCAGCGGGGGCTGCGGGAGGATGCCCCGGAGGATGCCCCGGAGGATGCCCCGGGAGGGCCAGCGGGGATGCAGCGGTACCTGCCCTCCACACCTGGGGGGGCTCTGGGAGGCGCCCCCGCCGCTGCTCCCCACCCCTGGGTCCTGGGAAGGGGGTCTGGGATGGAGGGCAGGGACCCCCGCGGACAGCGGGCTGAGCCGGGGGCTTCGGGCACGGCCCCTCCGCCCCTCCCGGCCCGGCTTGGGAGGATGTTGGGCGGGAGGGCGCAGCGGGGAGCCCCCCTTCTCCACATCCCCAGCGCGGAGGGGACGCGGAGCCCGGTTTCCCCCTTTCCCGGTCCCCGATGGCTTTTTCCCCATGCACAAGGCTCAACTTTTCTCCCCGGAGGTAGCGGCTCCAGCGGCGCAGCCCGTCCCTCATCACCCTCGGCATCCCTCGGCTGCGGATTTTCCTCCCCTCGGGGGGTATTTTCCCCCTTCCATGCCCCAGAGCTCTCCTCGGGCGAGGGGCTGGAGGCATTTGCAAACTTTTCCTGCTGCCGGTGAGGTTGCAGCTGGACGGGGCTGGAGGCAGAGCCCTATTCCCGGGGAGGATAAAACCTCCCGGGTGACCGATGGATGGAGACAGGGGCCACCCCCGGTGGTGAACACCTAAGAGGGAAGGGTAGACCCCCGCCGCTTCCCTTCCTGCAAGGTGCCGGAGAGTTTTCCTGCCCAAATCCCGGCTGCGGAGTCAGCGCTGCTAAACCTCTCCCTCCTTTCCCTCGGTGCATGTGTGTGCTGCAACCGAAACCTGCGTATTGATGCTCTGCGTTTATCAGACATATGCCCTTAAATGATGTAGACCGGGAGAAGTGATCTAAACACCGAGTCGCACGTTGTTTTGGTGGAAATCTAATACTCCGGCAGCAGCTGAGTTCCTCCCCGATAAACAAACCCGCTTGCTCAGCCCCAGCAGGGCTGTTTGGGTTTGTAGCGGCTGCATGTGGCTGCTCCATCCCCAGCCCGGAGGAAATCCTTCTCCCGGGGCTCCATCTGCTCCGCGAGCCGTGCCGGGGAGGGATGCGCCCTTCGCGGTGCTGGATGTGGGGGTAGCACCCGCAGGGCTCGCCCTGGTGGGAAGGACCAGGTGGAACGCGTGTGGCTCCGCACCTCTCCCGTAAAACTTCCACACCCCGCGCTGCTTCCAGCCCTGCCGCCGGGCAGCCGTGCCCGAGAGCTCCTGGAAACGCACCTGATTGTCCAGGGCTTCCCTCCGCTGCCGGGAGGAGAGGTTTTGGGGGAAAGCGAGTGGGGTCTGACGCTCCCCAGGTCTTGGGGTGAGCGGTGCAGAGGGGAGGTTTGCACCGGGACCCCCAGACTGCTGGGGGATGCTCTCGTTCCGCAGGAACAATGACGGTGCCGGGGGATTTTTACAGCCGATGCAACTGCTCGCAGCCCTCCAGGGACTTATCTTGAGCTTGTACCAGTCCTACACAAATATTTTGGAAGGCGGAAAGCGTGCTAACTTATTTCCTTTACCTGCCCTGTGTTTCACCCGGGTCTTGTTTGTGGAAATCCGCGAGCGGGCAGGACCAGGGCGGCACGGGGGGCACGGGCTTTGCCGTCTCTGTGATTTTAATTACGGCGTGTGCCTCCCAGTGTGGGATTAGGTGCTTCCTCTCCCCGCCTAAGCCGCTGGCTGGAGGTGCAGGGGATGCGAGCAGCGTTTTGTTTGTGCTTTCTTTGCCGGGGGAGATGCGTGTTTGTTTGTTTGTTGGTTTGTTTGTTTGTTTGTGTGTGTGGGGGGGATCCTTCTCTAGAGCCGGGCTCCAAGCGGTGCAACAGATGTGTGTCAGGTTTGAACACGCAACCCCAGCCCCGGCACGAAAACCTGAGGTTTTCTTCCCTCCCCTGGCCAGACCCACCCTCCACGGGGGTGTCTCCTTCCCGAAAGGACCAGTCCAAGGCTTTTTTTAGTCTGTCCCATCCTAAGTGTGCGGCGCTCGGCGGTGTCGATAGCGTGCGAAATAAATAAATGACAGCCGCACGATTTAAGTGTTGTTTATGTCCAAGACGGGTGTTTTAGAGCCCGGGCTGATGATCAATCACGGTGCTGTAGGGAAGCATTCTCTTGACGATCGGAACTACCTCGCAGGCACCGAGGGCTGGTGTTAAATGTGCTGAGCCCGGCTGGGGAGGGACGCTGCAAACCCAGAGGGAGATGCTGAACTTCTCCGCAGGGAGAGGGAATATTTGAGCTTTTCCTCACGGATCCACCTGCCAGCATCCCTCCCCGCAGCGCAGAGAGCCCTGTCTGTGCTCGGCAGCCTGTGCATGAAGCAAAACCAAGGGCTGAGCAGAGGCTGGAGGGCGGCTGAGCTGCGCTGCCGGGAAGGCAGGAGCCGTCTCTGGCAGCCCCATCCCGGGGGGCTTTGGCTTGCTGGAACCGCTTTCATATCAATTCCTCTACTTTCGCAGGCTGAGGAGGGGGAGGAGAGATGCCGGCGCCCCTTTTGTGTTGCATCTTTTTCCTTTCGCTGAATCGCTTTGTCTCTGCCTCCCGATGTCCTCGATGCCGAGCGGTTGCGGTAAAACCAAGCTCCCTCTCGCCGTGCCGGGCTTGGATTGGCGTGAAGAGCCTGGCAAGGTCTTACGATGCTCGGGATGTGCTGCGGGTTAACGCCGTGTGGGAATCAGTTTCTTGCTTGGAAGGGAACCCTGAGAAGCTCCAGAAGGATGCTGGCGTTGTGGGCTCCTGCTCCACGCTGGGATCTGACCTGGGGAGGGTGCCAGAGGTGGGGCTGCTGAGTTTTGGAGTTAGCAGTGCCGGAGTTTGGGGCTTGGCATTGCCCATATGTGCTTTGGAGCAGGATGGCATGGTGACCTGCAAATCATTTGGCTCCTCTTGACATGATTATTATTTATAACCCCTCTAAAGTGGGGTCTCACATAGCTGAGACCCCAAAGTCTCATGTCCTGCACATGAATCCACCTCCCCACCCAGGGATGCGTTTTGGGCTGGGACTGTTCCCCCTAGTAAAGCTTGACTCTCTTACAAAAATCATCTGTGGAACCTTTCTGGCTCCCTGAAAGGCTTCAGAGGGCTCTTTCTTATTCCTTCCTTCTGGCTTGCAAGACTCAGGGAAGGGACAGCAGCGCTCCAGGCGCCCAAGGCAACGAGACTTCCCGTCTGTGCAGAGAGTCTGGGCAGCCACTGCCTTTCTGCAGGGCATCAGTGATGAGCGTGCTTCCCTGCGTGACTGCCTTCCTGTGAACAGTGCTTTATATCCCTCAGCTTTGAGCTCTCAAGGAGCCTGTGACAAAAAGAAAAAAGAAGAAGAAGAAATTACATAGTGCTGCCCACATGTTTTTCACTCAGGCTGTGAATGGCTTTAAAGCATAACCATCTACTCCATTCCCGTGGTGTGGGTCGGGAAACTGAGGCACGGGGCTTTGAAACATAATCATTTATTCAATTCCCATGGCATGGATGGGGAAACTGAGGCACAGGGAGGCGAAAAGCTCAGTCCACATTTGTTGATGAGGGATTCTCACTCACCGGCCTGAAATGCAAACTGAGCCCCAAGTGGTGATGAGAGCAGGGAGTGGTGCCCTGCCCTGCAGCCTGTGCTTCAACAGCCAAGAGCAGCCCTTGGGCAGAACAGGACATTTTCAGGACTGAACTTTTTTTCCAGTTAAAATGGCAAATGGGATCTTTGAAATGAGAAAGTATCATAGAATCATGGAATTACAGAACAGTTTGGGTTGGAAGGGACCTTAAAGATCATCCAGTTCCGATGCCTTGCCATGGGCAGAGACAATCAAACATTTTGGGTTAGAGAACTGGCCTGGGAGCAGCTGTGCTTTCACAGACCTCAGTCCCAGTGCCTTTAAAATTTGCTGCAAAATGTTTTTAATCACCTTTGGGAATGGAGACATCATGGCAAAAATGACGATCCCTACAGCCTGTGTGATGATTTCCTGTATCTGGCTTTCTCCCTTGGGGGATTTTGGACTCATCCCGAAGATTAGTCTGGGTTTTTTTGTTGGTTCATGAGCTCTGCAGGTTTGCCTCATCCTTAAGCAGTCGCACCTTGAAAGGGGCTGAGCAACCACCCAGGTAAGAGGTGCCAACTCTGTGTCCCCTGCCTCAGGGCCCAGGGTCATGTGGCACCTGTCCTGAACCCTTTCCTTGGTAAAAACCCCTCTGTGAGCCCTTAGAAATGCTCTGAAGGCCTTGAACAGGCACCTTTGGTTTGAAAACCCAGTGACCGCTTCATTTCAGACACCTGTAGCCCATCAGCTCCAGCTGCTGTGAACATTGCCAGGGACACGCTCCCTTCCAGGGTGATTCCTGGAGCCATGGAGCCTGGAGCCAATACAATATTCCCAGCTCTTCCCACCTCAAATACTAATGTTTGTAGAAGACACCAACTTCTCAGAGCCTGAAGACCTGAGAGAGAGCAGTGACTGGGTTCAAACCCCCACCTCACTATGCAGGTGGCTTTGACCTCACCTGGAGAGGAATCACTAGAGAGGGAGAAGTCATTAGCAGACTGTGACTTGCTTTTACCCCAGGCTTTGCTGCTGAGAGTTTCCCCCCTTTAAAAAAGTGTTTTTTAAATGCTTCATTTGATGAAACAGAAATCCAGACCCAAAAGTCTAGTGGCTGAGATTCCCAGGCTTCTTTTTCGTGGGGATAAATAAAACGTCCTGCTGAGAGTGGCTGAATTTGCACTTGTGAGCCAAAAGGGAGATGTTGCACCTCTGATTCTCCTGCTTTTCATGCCTGATCTCTGAATTTCCTTCCATCCCTGTTATCCACACCCTGATCTGCTGGGGCTTTCCCACCCAGCCATTGGCAATAAATTGATGGGATTTGACTGGCACTTGAATTTGCCAGGACGAATGTGTGGCTCTAATGCAGATAATACAGGTTAGCTTTCCATTACAGGCATTTGCATGATCTATACCCACACATTTCCCCTTTCTCTGCTCTCCTGCAAGGGCCAGAGGGATAAATCTTCATCCTGGGTGAACCCCTGCAGCCAAATGCACGTAAATGTTTGTGAAATGTTTGTGAAATAACGACCTCGGTGTTATTTCTCCTGGAGCTTAAAACATTCCACAAGGGAGGAAAGGTGAGGCTGGCGAAAGTGTTTTATTCCCAGTAGTGTTTTCCTGGGAAATAGTGAGGTGATGCTGGACTGGTGACCGCCTGTAGATGGTTATTTATTTATATTTATTTATATATTTGTTGATTTTTTCTGAATGAGGAACCCCTGACGCTCATTCATGCCGAGCCTCACTGGGGAGCGTCTGGGCGTTCCACCGTTTGGTGGCTCGAGTTGAGAGTTATAGGGATCAGGGGGATGAATTAGCAGTAAATCACAGCCTGGATGGCTTCGTCCTCAGCACTGACAAGGTTTAAATTAAAAATATCTTGCCGGGATGAGGCACTCGTAAGTCAAGCGCCGGTGTTGTGTCAGTCTGGGCTCGGCGGCGCGAGCTCAGCCCCTGTGGAGCAGGAAGCACAAGGACCCGCTATTGATTCCCAGCTGAACTGAGAGATTGCCACTTTGTTTCTCCTCTCAAATATTCTTTCCTTCCTTTCCTTTTCACCTCTTTCCCCGCCTGAAGGGAGGATGGTCACGCCGGGAAGTTGGGAGAAGCTTTGCGGATTCGCTGCACGTGCGGGTGGCCCTGTTTGACTTGGTTAGAGCATATTTGATTGTGAAAAGGGATTTATTTGTTTTTTGTGACAGGGGATTTGTCTATAATGTAGTGCTGGAAAGAAAACTCATTTAGAGACTAAGGAGGTGTATCCTGTTACAATTGCCTATTGATGGAATAGCAAGTGCTTGGTGTGCTACACAGCTTCATTTTACTTTAGGGAAACTTATCCTGGGCTGCCAAAGGGAGGCTTGGATTTGATGGAGAGCTGTCCCACGGCCCTCAGTGTGTTCCTTGGCTTCTTGTTTCCCCATCTATCAAGTGGGGGAGGTGTCTTAGAGTTGGCTGCCCCTTCAGCCACCACCTAATGCTGGTTTTGCTCTAATGACCATTAAATATTACTCACTTTTTTGTAAAGTCAGTAAAACCAGGGGGGCCTTGTTGGGAACTCACTCACCAGCCTTGGGAATGCTTCATGTCCATGGATAATAGTCACTAATGAGGATTGTCCCACCCCTGGGCAGTGTCACCTTCTGCTGCTGGCTGGGAAGAGGCTTTCAGAAGTGCTGAGGAACAGGAGGTTCCATATTCAAGGCAAAGGCTCTGCCCCCACAGCCCTACCAGGAAGAGGAGCTGGGAATACAACCACACCAATTATGGGGCTAATCAAAGGCTTGGCATTTTCTTTAATGGACAATCTAGGGAAGAAAAACCCCTGCCCAAACCCTGTGCCCAAATTAGGGTGGGCATGAGTTCCTTAGAAATTTTCGGGCTGTTTTGGGAAACTCCTTCTATTTGTCAGGGTTTTGGTGCAAATTTCTGGGTCTTGCTAAAGCAGAGCGACATGTGGAGTTTTGTAAGCTGTTCTCCTGACACGTGTAAGCGTTGGAGGGTGGGTATTTGCATGGATAATTTCAGGTATTTCCTCCTTCTGACTGTGCCTCATTTTTTGCACTCTGCCCTTCACGGTGTCCTCCTGGCTGGACAGAGAGGCTGTCCCCTGTCTCCTTTCCTTCCAGCCACCCTGGATCCCAGGACAGATTATGGGGGGGTTGCAATGACCTCGATACCTGGTGCTTTTGAGACTTCATACCCCCATCCCTCCTTGGATCCCAGGACTGACTTGGGGGATTGCAGTGACATCAGTACCTGGTGCTTTTGAGACTTCCTACCCCCATCGCCACTTGGATCCCTGACTGCTCCTCTCCACATCATCCAGACAGCTTCCCCAGTGAGGGCAGTGCTCAGGGACAACCTGGAGGGGGACTTCCTGCTCTCAGTCCCATCTGTGCCACCGCTGAAGCCACCTCTGCGAGGGCAGTTGCCTCCTCACCCTGAAGACGGCGGGATGAGCTCCGAGTTCTCCTGCGCTGAGCTGCTATGGTGATGAGTTGCTATAGAAACACATAGTTAGCATTATTATTTATTATTGAAAGGTGCCTCTTTTCATCCCTTAAAAGCAGGGTTGTGCCCAGAAGACCCCAATGCTGGGTGTGGGACACTGCCCACCCTGTCCATGTGGGATGGGGGGGTTAAGCTTCCCGGGAATGCAGGTTTATCCATGCTGGAGGCAGGGAACCGTGCTGTGCTGGCCCAGCAGGCTGATCTGGTTAAACAAATCCCCCCAATCCCCCCAGTATGTTCCCGTCACAGGTCCCTTCCTCCGTCAGATCCCTCCTTTGGAGGGGGATTTGAGCGGGGAGTTTCGTTATAATGAGCTTACTTATTTCCAAACTGGTAATCGCGTGTCACCATTTGGGGCGGAGGGCTGGCGCCGAGTTCTGTGGTGACATGTCTGTTCATCCAGCACAAATGCTGCATTCACAGAACCTTGGAGGCATCGCCTGGCAAATACCTGCTCTGATCTCTGCTGCTCCTCGTTGTTTGCTGGAGTCCCTCGCTGTCTGCAAGCCCAGCCCGCTGTGCTGGGAGGGAGGGAAGCTCCTCCGATGCTCCTGTCCGGGGGTCCTGCTCTGCTGAGCCCCCGTGGGCACCCAGCCCTGCTCAGGGCATCGCCCTGCCTGCTCTCACCATACCTTGCCTGCTGCTGTGGGTGGGAACCGTCCTGCTTTGGGGGGTTCTTGCTCCCCAGGAACGGGAGCAGGGGGTGGGAGCAGGTTTCCTCTGCAGGCTGGGTGCTGAGCAATGCGCTGGCTGGGGAGTCTGGCCAGCACATCCATTGGTTTTGGGAAAGCTCAGCAGGTGCAAGGGGGATGGATGTGAAGGGGTCTCCTGCCTGCAGCCACTGGGTTCACAGCTTCCCCTGGAAGCTGGCAGTGCTGCAGAGGTGGCTCTTCAAGGAAACCTCCCTCCTTCCCTCCTGCTATCCTTCACACCCTGGCAGCCCTGAGGATGCTGTAGTGGCTGCAGAGGGGTGGCTGGGTGGAGACAGGAGGATGGAGGGATGTCCAGGGGCACTGGGAGGACTGGGGCTGCTTTCCCTCTCTGGCTGGGGCAAGGGAGGGCTTGGCTTGGCTAGCAGCAGGGATTAGCTGTGCAGTTCTTTCTTCCCTGGAAATTGCCTAGTGGAAAGAAAAAATAGGGAAAAGGAAAGAAAAAAGGAAAACAACACAGCTTTTCTGGATGCTGAATGAACAACTGGGAGGTGAAAGTTTCAGGGCTGGTTGGAGCAGCTGCAGGGGTGGCTCAGCCCCTCCTCTCATGCCCTGCACAGGTGCTGCAGGTGCAGGGCTGGGCCCAGCTGCAGGTGCTCCCCTGGGAGATGGGGTGGGGAGGGATGCAGGTATGGCTGGACCAGTGCAAGATGCTGAGGGTATGCAGAGACTTGGGCTTGGGGAAATCTCTGCTGCTGCTTGCAGGGTGAGTTCCCTGAATTCCTCCGGGTCTCCACCTTCAGCAGCCTTTGAGGAAACAAAAGGAGGTTCTTTAAAGCACCTCCTCAGGCAGGAATGAAACACCTTCCTTTGCAGAGCCATCTCACTGCTTGAAGTCATTCCCTTTGGGCTTTGCATTTCCCTTCTCGGAAGCTCTGCTCCGTGCAGGGAGGAGAAAAAAAATTCCTGGGGTGCAGGAGCAGGGCTGAGGGGGATGGGGAACCTTCCTGGAAAGTGGGATGGAAATGGAGGAATGGATAAAGGGGTGCAGTGTAGGGGCCTAGGAGTGAATGCTGACCCCTCACTGTACCAGAGACCCCTGTAACCCCTCGTGTAGGGTCACATCCAGCCTGTCTGGCTTGTGGGGATGGTTGGGAGCATCCTGTGGGGTGGGAGGTGCTCCTGCAAGTCCTGCATGTGCCAACCCCTGCTCCTGGTGAGGGGAGGCCACCAGAGTGGGGCCTCTGTGAAAGGAGGGGAGCAGGCTGTGTCTTGGTTGGGTCACCCTTGTCCATGTGGGTCTGGAGGGTTTGGGTTTGGCTTCTACCACCCCTTTTTTTTCCACTCTGAGCTCCAAGTCATGGAATGGATTTGGGACCAATTTGGGAGTCTCTGTGGATCCCACCAGCCTTGGGACCATCCAGTCTCAGGTTTGTCTCCAAAAACCCACTGAGGGTAGAATCATTATGGCCACCTTTGCATCCTCTGGCTTTCCCTTCCTGGTCTCCAAGGTCACTCCCAGAGATCAGGAGCTGCTCACCTGGGCCAGGCAAGGGCAGGAGGCACCTTGGAGCTGCACCCTGTGCCTGGGTGAGGGATGCAGAAGGGTGAGCCACAGCAGGAGCTGGCTACTTCAACCAGCACCTCTTAGAGCCACTCAGGAGGGATTTTTTTCCTCCTTTATGATGGAGTTGCTGCCCTTGCCTGCCTGAAGCAAGGCAAACAGCTCAAGGGAATGCCTCTGAATGAAAGCAGCAACTTTTAGGACAAATTTCTCTGCATAATGTCTCAAAGAAAGCAAGGGGAGGAAACGGTAAGCGGGCCTAATTAGGTAAGTATTCCCCATTAGGAAGGGGAAGGAGCTATCAAGTCGATTTCCATTTCCTTCTTATTTTACATGCCTGATTTTTCCGCCTCTCCAGGAGGCGGTGTGTGAAGTAGGTCTCTCCTTAGCTTGGAGAAGTAAATAATCAGGACACGATGCGCTCCTGAAGCTCTTCCCGAAGCTTTCCAAATCTGGACTAAGCTGAGGATTTTTAGCATCTTCACCAGCCTTCCAGGAGCTTCCCAGATCCTTGAGACCTGGCAGGGACTTATTTCCCCTTCCCTGCTGGAGAACCAAGCTGGGCAGCAGGACTTGCATATTCCAGATGTCTTCTGCAGATGTTTCTCCCTGTTCCACCTATTCTGCATGGAATTTCTTGCCTCCTGGTTGCTTCCCAGTGTAGACCTGGCTGTGAGCGCATGGAGGTGTGTGGCTGCACGGAGAAATGTGATTGGGATGAACCCCTAAAGCACCACCTAAGCCCAGCGTGTCCCCATGTCCTCCTGGCCGTGTTTTACCCCCGAGTACCCAAAGCTGCTCTCCTGGCTGTGCTCCCTGCTGCCTCTTAGAACAACACATTGCAGCGTGGGCTGCAATTATGGAGCCATCAACGGGTTCTTGTGACACATTTTGGCGAGCACGGGGAGGCTTTGTGCACCAGCCTGCGAGGGAAGCTCTCTCCTCCCCCTGCTCCAGAGTCTGTAAGTGGTGTTATTAAAGGCTGTCGGGAGCTGCTGTCATTGGCACAGTCAATGGCTGACACAAGGCAGCCCTCAGACTTTGACTCATCACACACACACACTTTGCAATGCATGAGCCACGAAAAAAGCCCATTTCTCACCAGCATCACCCTTTCCCCAGCTGGCTGGGCCCTTTTCTGCATTCATTTCAGAGAAGAAGTCTTGATTGTCCTGCAGTGTAAGGAGGGGATTGGAGTTGCATCATGCTGCCTGCACGCTCCCAGCTCTCTCATTATCTTTTGCTGGAAGTTGTGATGCTTTTTTCCCTAAATACAACTCCATGCATCCATATATATATAGATCCTATGTGTGTGTGTGTGTGTATGTTTTATACATATACATAAAATACACATTTATATGCACATTGCTACACACAAATGCAAACTACACATGCTTTGGAAATGCCAATCTGTTCACCCTGCACTTTTCGCAGATCACTGCCAATTTTCCCTCACAGTTCAGGAAAGGTTTTGCAGGTCCAGATTTTTGGAGAAGGAAGAGCAGCCTTGCTGCAATAGCTGGAGTTAGGAGGGATTTAGGCAAACAAAAAACAGTTTTCCTTTTTCCTCCAGCATCCCTTGATCAGATGCTGCTGACAGAGAGATGTTTTCCAGCTTGTAGGAAGGAGAGAGAAGAAAGAAAAGAGTTTGAGGTTTTCCTCCACTGCAGAACTGGGAATAATTAGAGCAATTTTGGAAAAATCTTTGTGTCTGGGAATGTTCTCCAGTTGAGCTTGGCTGCCTTAGTGCTTTTCAGAAGGTGCTGGTCCAGGTCCTGCTGGTGCAAAGGAACCTCTGAGGGGCTCTCAGGGGTAGGGGATGATTGTGCAGCAATTCTCACCCTTCCCAGTGCCTCGGCTGGGCCCTGGCCACGAGCTCTCAAGTGGGGCAGCACGAGGTGCCACGAGCCTGGAGAAGGTCCCAAGCAGCTCAGAGCTCCGTGAAAATCTGCTTTTCTGCTCTCCAGTCCTTGGCTGTGGATGGGCACGTGCAGACGTATCCCTTATCCTGCTGCTTGATGCACAGGGGTCTTTGAGCCACATTTCCGCCACAAACTGCCTTGCTGGCTGCTTCCCTGCTCTGCCTCCCCTCCTTCTGGGTATTTATGTGTGGGAGGATAATCCCGAGGCTTCTCCAACACCTGCAGAAGGGAAAAGTGACAGCGAGATGCTTGAAGCCTTCTCACTCGGTGATTTGGTTTCACTCCGTCGTTGTCTTCTCTCCTGCCTTGCTTCTCCCTCCCCGGGAGGACAGGCAGCACAATCAGCTTTGTTTTATAATAAGCAGAAAGGTCTCCAGGTGCAGGGTTGTGCTCGCCTGTCTCTCCTCCGCTGCTCTCTGCCAGGGGGTGACTCTTTTTGCCACCCATAATTAGCCTCTCCCAAGGCCTGGCTGCTGCTGGGCTCAGGCAGAAGGTTTTACAGCCACTGCCTCTTCTCAAACACAGGGGAAAAATAATCCCTTCCTCAGCTCAAGGAGCAGGTTTTAAGCTGGTTCCTGCTGCTGCTGAGGCAGGGTGGCTGCAGGAGGGGCCCAAGGCAGGCCCTGGCCATGCTGGGATGGGGTGGGATGGAGGATGTGTGTGTCAGGCTCCCCACGCAGAGGAAGGAATCAAATATCTGCCCTGTCTCAAATGCCATGCTGGGCTCCTCTGGGACAGAGTTATTGGTGAGGAGGAAGCTGACCTTCTCCTGTGTTTATGAACTGAATCTCTGGTTCTCTTTGGGTTTGATTCCCCCCTGCCCCACTCCTGTTACAGAGTGCAATACTCCATTTCAAAGGAAATAACATTTTCTTCTTTCTCTTCTTTGCTAGGATTTTTTTTTTTTTTTAATGCTGCTCAAGATGAACAGGATTTCTTCCCCTCAGCCTTCCATGTTTTATCCTTGACTTGTCATGCTGGAAGTGGATGTT
Source organism: Pseudopodoces humilis (assembly GCF_049639895.1). Taxonomy (NCBI): domain Eukaryota; kingdom Metazoa; phylum Chordata; class Aves; order Passeriformes; family Paridae; genus Pseudopodoces; species Pseudopodoces humilis. The sequence continues at coordinate 70,770,959 of NC_142204.1, read as the reverse complement.
GCTTGCCCATGTTTTTAGGGGATGTTCCCCTGTTACAGCTGCTAAGGGTGAACAAATTCTCTTGGAACTGGGAAAAGACATAATTACTTTAGTAGTCAGACCCCAGCAAGTTTGAGAATTAAAAATTCTCCTTATTTCCCTCAATGCTATATGGATCTGTCCTTCTTCCTCCTGGCTGACTTATCTCCAGCCTGCCCTGGCACAGCTTTTGCTGCAAATCCTTTCCTGCAAGGGCTGGTCTTGAGCATCTTTAGAGCAAGTCCTTTGGAGCCCCATTTCCTTTTCCTTCCACTTCTACCTGAGGAGAGCAGAATTTTGGAAGCTCAAGAGCTCTGTCTCTCCTGTGCACAGGTCCCTTGGAGCTATCTGAAGGCACTTTGCTGAAGTTCAAAGGTGACTTTTGAAAACCTTGGCCATTGCATTAATGTGTGTATATATATATATATATTTATAAATATATATATATATATAATATCTGGTCTCTCTTCCCTCCTGTTTTCTTTCTCTGTCAGGAATCCAGCTGTGCAACATGTGGCACTTGTAGGGCTTGGAAGGCAGGAAGATCAAGCAAACAAAGCTTTCAGCAAGAAGAGATAAATTTCCAGAACAAATTCAAGCCACGTAGGCCCAGTCTGTTTTAGTTTTAAAGCTCTGCTGGTAGTGATGTGTGGGAGCTGTAGATATAAAGCCAGGGAGAGAAGAAGAGTTTATTTGTATTATTTCTGGCACCTTGGTAGAAAGAAAACCCCAGTTCTGAGTTCATGGGGCTTGGCACAATGTTTGTCTGCATGGTCTGGAGCAGGAAGCTGCCTGTTGAGCTCTGCCTCCGTGCATGGCTTGGAGGCAGAGGAGAAAAGGGAATTATCTGCCCTGACTGCTGTAACTGGAAGAGGAAAGTGCCGGATTTGTGGGGGTGTGTGGGATGCAGATGGCCCCAGAGGAGAAATATCTTGTTATTAATAAGCCACTGAATTGCGATAGCAATTTTACACCTGTGCACGCTGCCGCAGTTTTCATCTCGGCGCTCTGGCAGGAGCACAGCTGGGAGCTGTGGGGATTTCCTATTTCCTGCACAGACAGAGGACAGGTCACGGTTTGGGTACAGAGCTCTGACCATGGATTGGCTGCAGGGTTTGGTCCTGAGCTCCTGAGGGTGTTTGCTGACACTGACCTGGCAGGTGCTGCTGTCTCAGACCATCTCAGAATGGTTTGGGCCAGAAGGGATCTTAGAATTTTAGTTCCAGTCTCCCTCAGGGATCCCTTCTACCAGCCCAGGGTGCTCCATGCTCCATCCAACCTGGCTTTGGACACTCCCAGGGATCCAGGGGCAGCCACAGCTTCTCTGGACACCCTGTGCCAGGGCCTCACCACCCCCACAGGGAAGAATTTCTTCCAAATATCCAATCTAAACCTGCCCTCTATCAATTTAAAACTATTCTACCTTGTCCTAGTGCTTTTTTTCCCCCAAAAACCCTATTTTTTTTTTTTTTCCTATTTACTACTCTATATTTGCTTTACTAAGGTAAAAAAATATAAATAAGCCCAGAAGTGGCCCCTGGGTGCACTCCCCAGCTCTGCCCTAAAAAGCACAACAGCCCCCAGCACAAAACACTGCTCCTTTCAGTCTAATGCCACCACTAACAACCCAGATTTCATTTCCTTCTGCCTTTTTTCCTCTAGTCCAAGCTAAAGCATTACAGGCTCTAACTCTTGAGTCCAGGGCAAAATTCAGACCAGCCTCCTGCCTGAGTGCTGCCTCATGTCATTCAAATCCACCTGCAGCCAGTCCCAAGCTATGTCCCGGGCACACAGGAGCCAGGACAGGGCCCTGTGTGCTCCAGCCCTGCACCTGGGGCCCTGGGGAGGTGGAGCTCAGGTGATGCTCTCCAGGAGCAGGGAGGATGCTCCTGCCTCGTGTCCCAACAGCTGTGCCTGCATCCCCAAGGGTAAAGGTGCATGGGCTCAGGTTTACAGCTTTTCACACTGTTTGAGGCACTCCAAGTGTGGCTGTGGGGTCCTGTGAGGCGAGGGAAGAGAGCAGCAGGGCCTGTTTTGGGGAGAGTGGAGAGGTGGAGGCAGTGGCAGGTGAGGCTTAGGGGCTGGAGTGCACATTGGTACAGTACTTGTGGGCTTTGCTCTTTTAGCACCTGGGCATCTGCTTAACAGTGTTTCCCCAGGTCTTAAAACCTGTGTTATCGAGGCCTCCATTTCCTCTGAGCAGGATTTTATGAACAGAGGTGACCTTTGCACGCCCCCCGCATTAAAAACACCTCTTGTCTCAGCCACAGGTGTCCTTATCCTGTGTGAGCAGAGATGAACAAAGCAGATGGTGTTTGGATCTGGATTAAATTAGAGTTTTGCGTGCAGCTGGCTCAGCAAACAAATAACTTTCTTCTGGGTAGCACAACCCAGATCTCAGACCTCTCAGTGCAAACTGAAGTGTCCTTTGCAGCCTGCCCGGCTCACGCGCCCCTTCCTGCTGCTGGGTCTGTGTGTAACACCTGTCCTAACACAGCTAATGCTTTCTGATGATGGATCTGCAATTATGAGGCTGTGCAAACAGCTAAAACAATTGCATCACCCTCCCTGTGGCTGCTCCGGGGTGATTTGTGGAGCTGCTGATAGCGCTAGGCACGATTCGTGCGGATGAAGGGTCAGGTCCGCGAAGTGCAGGGCACCTGCAGCTTCCATCTGTGTCTGAGTGGACCAGGGGAGATATTTATGGGAGGAAAAGTGGAGATTTTGCCTTTTGCAGGTGTGTTCTGCAGCAGCAGCAAGCTGCCCACGTGGAGTAGTAGAACGTGCTGGCAGTGTCTCCTCTCGAGGCTGGTCAGTGTGGAGGAGCACAGGGATAAACTGCATAAAGATTTAGCAGCAGAGTAGCAGTAAAGTGCTCCTCCCTTCCTCTCCCCGGCCTCCCAGGCTGGGAGCCAGCAGCAGGACTCTGCTGTATCATTTCAGGACACGCTGGATGCATCCCTGCATCCCACAGCTGAGCAGGGTGACCACTGAACTATTTAAAGTCTCTCTCCAATGCCGACACTCGGGTGTGTAATGCAAATTCTGCTGATGCTGGTACAGTGCTGGCGCAGGGAATGGGTTTAGGACTGAGGGGAATTTGTCACTGTGAGCACTTTTGGGTGTGTGTCCCTCAAACATGCACCAAAGGAGAGAAGAACAGAGAAAACCAGAGGTGAAGGGAGTTCCCCCGGTGCTGCATGCGTGGCTCTGCAAAATAAAAGTTGTTGCTGTGGCACTGAGCTGGGAATTCAACACGAGGGGTGAAGATTTGTCTCTGCTTTGCTGACTCTGTGTGACCTTGGGCAAGTCATGGAATCACAGACTGGTTTGGGTTGAAGGGACCTTAAAGAGAATTTTGGGCAGGGACGCATTCCACTAGCCCAGGGTCAAGTTCTTCTCTGCTGATAAAGCCCAAGTGTTGTCTGATCCATCCTAGGAGCAGTGGAAAAGGCAAAACTTTTCCTTGCGATGTTTGTGCTATTAGATGTTCCACTTGGTCAAATTTAGACAGACTTTTAGCCACGGTCACAAGAGAAGGAGTATCCTGATTTTTTCTCCCTGCCCCAAAGCGTGCCACCTTTTCAGTGAGGCAGCAGGAAGAATCTAGCTGAGGTCAAATATAGGGGGGAAAAAAAAAAAAAAAGTTAAAATCTGTAACTTGCAAAAACTTTTTCCCTAATTTAGTTCTCAGCATTGCCCAAGTCATTCTGAATGCAACTTTCCACGGCGCTGGTAGCCTGAGGCAGACACTGAGCTCAGGAAATTGTCCCCTGAGTGGTTCAGGTCTGTCAAAGTAATGAGGACCTTAAAAGTGAGCCTGGGCACAGAACATGTCACACAACCTGAGCTGTAGGTGTTGCTGCTAAAGCTCACTGCAATTATGCATGCACACAGTGCTCTGCACGGGAACTGCATCATTTTGGTGCAAAAATGGATGTGTCTGTCCAGGGTGGAGTCGTGTATCTCCCTGCAAACGTGATCTGTGTGTGTACATCAGCTCCTTTCTAATCTGCTTGTTAACAGAGCATGTGATTATCTCCTCACCCATGTGAGCACTGTTCTGCCTCTGATCCTGGCCATAGGTGTCCTGGCCAGCCCAGCAGCAGCTCAAGACTCTCAGGAATGGTTTGGGATTAGTTATCCTGCAGCAACAGCCAGGCTGGGCTCTAAGAATAACTTTCCATTGGCCTTTGGATGTGTTGGCAGTAGCTGGGCTGCAAACTCACTGGAAGAGAAAATTAACAGCAAATTAATTATACTTTATCCACATTTTTCTTTCTGGAAGGGGGAGTTGAGTTTTGCTGCTGATTCTCTGCTTTTGTGGTCTTCCTGTGTCACCCGTAAATTGGGACATCACGGGGCTGTGGTGGGATAGATGTCAGACTGCTTTTTATTTTTTCTCTTCCCTTGAAATGCTCCCAAAGCTGCAGCTTATCAGGGCTTGTGTCCACAGTGCCTCATTACAGCTCTCAGCACAAAGAGTCCTTCCCCAGTGCTGCTGCTGGGCTGGAAATTGGGTCTCAGCTGGAAGTCTCTGCTTGGGCAAACGTGGGGCTCTCCCTCATCTCTCCTGCCTTTTGGCTCAGGAGCAGCTCAGCTGCCCTTCAGCCTGCTCAAAACATCCAAGTCAAGTGGGGACAGAAGCCTTTTTGACCAAAATGCTCTGAGGGGAAGTGTCTGAAGAGGACACATCTTGTTTGGTCTGATCTTGAGTGCTTCTTCTCGGGGAGCATCTTGCTCTGAATGCAGCAGCTGCACTGCCCTGGTTCATTTTGAACATCACAAAAAGTACTCTTATGCCAGAATGGTTAAAAATCATAAACAATTGCAATGCAGTTTTTATGGTATTTCTTGGGGAAAGCCAAGAAAAGCACACAGGAGATTAATATTAGTTTAAAAATGTCTATTTGATGCTATATTATTTGTAAAGAAGAGATCATGCTCTGTAACAATCTCACATCTGCAGAAGATACCTGGAATTTGGGACTGGTGAGCTTCAGAGCAGAAGTATGGACTTTTTATCCCTCTGGCATCCCTTCAAGTGCTCTTTCCAAGTCCTTGGAGGCAGCAGGAATAGACTACTTCAGCTGACACATGCAAGTTTTGAATGACCAGATTGGGACCTAATTGCCCTGGGTGCTACAGGAAGATGAAAAAAGATTCACCTGCTCAAGGACTGCAAGACAGGGAGCAGTTGGTGGAAGAGCTGTCACGAAGAAGGTAGAGTGATAAAATGAGCAACATGTGTCTGCCCAGGAGGTTCAGGGTGCCTAAAAACCCACCCAGAAGTGTTTAGGAATTTGGTCAGAGATAGGAAGTGTGCAGAGCAAGTGAAACAAGGGGGTGTCTAAAAGTTTCTTTTTCAGAATCTCCAGTCAATATCAAAATTCTGCTAATGGTTGCAGTAAAGTGCAGCTTTTTTTTTAGGGCTGGGAGAGCAAATGCCAGTCAGCACTGCTGCTTCCCAGGGGTGTGTTGGACTGGAGATCTGGCTGGGATTTGGGATGGCCCAGCCATCCCTGTTTTATGAGGATCATCTGCTCCCTTTAGCCACTCACAGGAGAAGCAGAGGGTGAAGAATTTGCTGTGTCAGATCTTTTCCCTGGCCCCATCCAGAGCTGGTGGCTGCTGCTCCAAAAGGGGCTGGATACCTGCCATAAATGAAAGGAAGAAATTTTATGCTGAGTAAAGCACAAAGAGAGACTCTGTTCTCGCCTCTGCTGCAAAGCCTGCATCACTGAAGAGAAATTATCACACCTCTGACTCTTCCCTCCCAGCAATACAGCACTGCTAACAGCATTTTCTTTATGTTCCCACTCCTGCTGTGTGTCCAGCCTATTTCCTGTGAGGTTTGGTGCAGTTGCAGGATTGATGGCCCTTCCCTCGGGGATCCTGGCTCTCCAGGAGCACACAGCTGTGCCCTGCATTAATCCCACTCGCCTGGCCACTTGTAAACTCTTCATTTGGGAGAAGTTCCCATTTAAAGTGCTGGTTGCTGGTCAGTGATGCCCATCTGGTTTGCAGAGTGCCTGATCCTGTGCAGCAAATCCACTGCTCTGCATCCCTCTGAAGCTTTATTTCCAAACCTTATTCCCCATCCCTACCCAGGCATTGAGCAACCAGGTCTATGGAAGGTGTCCCTGCCCATGGCAGAGGGCTGGAACTGGATGGTCTTTTAGGTTCCTTCCAACCCAAACCATTCTGGGATTCCTGATCCTGGTATCATCTCTGATTTTCCCAGCCCTGTTGCTTTTACTTTTTCCCTCAGACCACTCCGCTTCAGCTGTATTTTGAATATATAACAAAATCTCAGACTTTGAAGGCTGGGGATTCTCTGCTGGCTTCTTTGCCAGTGCTTTCCCCACCTCCAAACACAGATCTCAGTGCTCCCACAACCAGCTGATCAAGGTTTTGTTTCTTTCCTTGAAGCCCTGTGTTTTATCTCACGGAGATCTGCAGAGTGCAGCAGCCAGTGGCCACAAAGCCCCTGTGAATGTGGAGTGACGCTCCCTGCCAGCCTTTCAGGAGGCAGCTGAAGAACAGTGAGATTTGGCTCCTGGTGGATACACACAGTGTGAATTGCGAGGCTTCAGCCTGAGAGAGAGGACTTGAGTCTCACACATCTTCCCAAAATTGCCAGGCAGAGGGAAACATCCACCCATTGCCATCCAGAGCAAAATGAACTCTGCTGAAAGCACCTTCAGCCAGCAAGGAAACCAAACAGCTGCTTGGGGGCAGCTCATGGGGAAAGTCACAGACCCTTCCTTGCTGTGTTAGGGCTCCCACCTGAACCAGACACAGCAGATTTAGATTTCTTTTGGGTTTTTTCAAGAGCCCCCAAAGCCTCGAAGGGAATGTGTGAGCATAAGCTGAGCTTCTGAGGAAGGAAATGCCATTTTCCTCAAGGCTGTCCTAAAATGCTGGGATGGATAGAGGAGCTGGGGAGACCTGCTGGGATGAAACCCAGTTCATTTTCTTTTCAATATTCATCACTCCTTTAGGGGCAGAGGCTGTGTTTATTCCTCTTCGTGTCTAGAGCTCACCAGGGTCTCCTTCCCAGTGAATTGCTGTCCTGGTTTCCACTGACATAAAGTTAATTTTCTTCCTGGGATGGCGTGTTTTGGATTTGGCATGAGAATCGTGGTGATAACACACTGATGGTTTTAGTTGCTGCTAAGTTTAAACCAACTCCAGGACTTTTCAGCTTCTCATGTCCTGACAGGGAGAAGGCTGGAGGTGCACCAGGAATTGGGATACTGCTGACACAAACTGACCAAAGGAATATTCCATAAAATTTTAATTTTTTTGGCCAATCTGGCACTGCCAACCCTGTGAGAGCTGCACCTCAGTGAAACACAGCAGAGAAACTCTTTGTGCTGGGGAGAGTAGAGTGCCAGCACTGTGTGATGGCTTTCCTGGGAACAGGAATAAGACTTTGAGACAGAAATCAACCTGACACTCTGGCTTTTGGCAATATTTCCCTCTTCTCAGTGCCCTGGACCTCTGTGATCTCACACACACAAAGTGGGACCAGCCAAGTTAGGCACTGCTGTGACATGGGTTGCTTGAAATCAGTGACCTTGTGTGCTCTTGCTACAACAGTTTGTTTGTTGGGGGGGTTTTATGTCCCCAGTTACTGTGATAAGGAATCATTTTCATAGATTTGTCCTCAGGATACTTTCAGGAGGCTGGGAAATATTGTTACCTGTGCCACATCATTGAAAGGTTGGGTCCCTTCCAGTTCAGGATGTTCCATGATTCCACAACACCCAGCCTTGTCTGCTCCAGAAAAGAGAGTTTAACTCGGGTCTTTGGATTTGTAGCGTATTCCCATGACCTCAAAACTCCATTCTTGTTTCTGTGATGCTGAATATTTGTATTTCTTCACTCGAGTCTCTGTAGCAAATTCCTGGAGGAGCTGAGAAATTATTACAAACCTCTCTGCTCTCCCTTCCAAGCACAGAGGAGCACAGCTCTGACCTGCTTTTGCTGGTAGAAAACCAAGTTGGAAATGCACGCAGAAACAACATCCACATGCAGTTTTATCACATGGGAAGAGCTGGGAAAAAAAAGAAACAAGTCCCACTCATGGCATGTGCTAATCCCATAATTTAATACTCTTCTGGCACAGACACAGGCAACAAGGTGATGGGCAGCATCTGAGGGCCTGAGAGGAATAATCTGTGTGATGAGGGAAGGCTGTGTTGTCCCTCTCTATCCTAATTCCCTTGCAAACAAACCATCCTGAAATTAATCTCTTTATTTGGGACAAGCGGCAGCTTGTGCAGGGATCTGTTCTTTTTGGTGAGCTCCAAAGTAAAGCTGCTCTGGTGTGGGGTGTCCCCAAAGTGAGACTTGCCTTCAGCTTGGACAGGTTGTAAGTTCAGGGAGAAAGGATTTAGCCAAAGTTAGAATCCGCTCTTTGTTGGGGAAGCTGTTGACAATGTCACTCTATGGGTTTTCTTACCATGTTGGCTCCCAAAGAAAAGCTTTTATCCATGGTAATCAGGGTTTATTAAAGGAAACCATGAAAAAAAGTCTTTAGATGAGATTAAAGGGATTGTGTAGCTGCACTTGGTGCTGAATCGCTCTGTGCTGGCTCCGGCGCTGGGCATCTGCCTCGTCAGCATCTCTGCCCGGCCTCCTGCATCCCGGGAATGAATAGCCTGAGTGCAGGAAAAGCAAACACAGGAGCATGCTGCCTGATTAGCTGGGCTTCATTAACCACCCTGGCACTGCCCAGGAGCCCTGGGTGCTCCTGGCTTCCTCCCAGCCAGGTGGGGAACTCACCGTGTCCATCCTCCAGGGCTCTGGGGTGCTGCCAGACCCACTGTCCACGAGGATGTGCTGAGTTTTCCCTCCCTCCCAGAGCTGTTTTTCAGCTCATTTTGGTTGTATTCAAGGCCTTAAATGTATTTTTGCTCTGAGTTGGACTCAGAGTGGGATTGCTTCTATGACTTTCTGTATCCAGGCTCTTCCTGCTGACTTTGTGCTGGCCCTGCTGCCACGTGGCTGTGGCAGGGGACCTGCTGATGAGGCTGTGTCTAACACCTTTAGTGGCAGGAGGGCTGTGTGTGTGTGAGGGAAATGCTGCTGTCTCACGTTCAGCCAGTGACGTGTTCCTTTCAGGAGCCGTCTCTGGAGTGGGGTGGGTTTGTCCCAGACTCCGGTACAGGGACGTGACCATGGATTTTGTGAGGCTGTCAATCAAAACTCAGCTCTCCCAGCTCTCTCTTTCCCCTCTCCCTGTACACTTCCTCCCGAGTCCTCCCCTCTCTCTCAACTGACAGATCAGTCCTTTGTGTTCTCTTTATTCCTGATTTATTCCTACTTCCTCAGGCATAACTCATCCTTGACTTTGTCCCCTTGAATGCTGCTGCACTGTGAGGATGTATTCATCATTCCCTAACTTTCCCATCTAATAATCAGAGTTTTGGAATTTTGGAATGTTTCTTCCTCTGAGACTCTTTGACATCCAAACTTTTCTTGTCCAGGATCCCATGCATTTACCACAGAGTTTCATGTTCTGGAGTCTTGGGATTGTGTCCTGGAGATCCCTGAGCAGAACCAAACTGCAGCCCTCAACTCTGTGGTCCCAAACCTTTGCTGGAAATGCTGAGTGACAGCAAAAATGTAACCAGACTGTGGGGTAGCCCCCTAAGGTGCTGTTCTCCAGGAGGAAACCAGTACTTTAACCAAGCTCTGGGAATTCAAGGCATCTTCTGGGGAATGTGTTATGTGCAAGCCAAAAAGCTGCGATTCCACTGGCAAGACAGTGGTGTGACACCTCCTGTGGGTGCTGACCCTGAGACCTTCCTCTGCCATGGATGGGATCCTGTCTGAGACAGCTGGATTTGCTCTGTGACCTTCCCAGGGACCTTGGATGTGCTGATGGAGAGGCTGCTGTGGCAGGAGCCACGTCGAGGGATGATCTGGCCTTGCACAGGAGCCCTGTGTGGTGGCTCACAGCATCACTGCTGGCCACGTCCCCAGTGGAAAAGGCAGTTTGGGTTTATTTTGGAAACAGCCAGCTCAGAGCCTAAGTCCAGCCCTTGCTGGCTGTGGCCTTTTGTTTATTTGCTTTGTTTCTAGAATATAATTACTCTCTGCATGCCCATGGCACTGTATTATTGCCTTCCCAGCTGCTGTGATTCCTGCCATCCAGACATAGGCAAAAAAAAAACCTTCCACAACCCCCTTCTCCTTGGTGCATCCTCTGAGGGGTTGTACAAACCCTGCTCTATTCTGCAGGCTAAACATCCAGGCCTCCTTGCCCCTGACCTCTGCTGATATTTATTAATTAAGCCAAATTATAAATTATAGCCCTCAGAGGTTCCAGGAGTGATTGGGGCTCCAGGACAGAGGGTACAGGGTGAGCAGCATGAGCAGATGGGAGAGGAGAGAGTGCCAGCAGCAAGCAGAGAGAAAATCCTGCTCCTAGGATCACTCAGATGGCTGCTGGAAGATGGCAAAATAGCCCCAGGCTCCTGCTCTCCCAGCTTTGTCCCAAAGGGCTGCTCCTGTGCTTTCAGACTGCTGATGCTCTTTCCTCTGCAGGTGAGCTTCCTCCCCCGTGAGGTTCAGTGTTTTGGAAAACACCCCTGCCTGCTGTAAAGCCTTCCTGGAGTTTCTCACTGGAGTCTCTCTGGTTTCCAGATCAAATTTACTGTCTTTACCTGGAGGGATCACAGAATGGTTTTTGGGTTGGAAGGGATCTAGCAAGGTTCTCCTCACCATTCCCTTCCTCTCTGAGTGATAGCCTGACCTCAAATCAATTCCCACCTTCATGGGCCTCAAATAATTTATGCCTGGAGTCTGTCTCTTCTCATTTTGTCTTGACTGTTTGGTTTTTAATCCCATTTTTGCAGGTGCAGTGTCCTGGTGCTGTGGTGAATTTTGGGCAGAGGGCTGCTCTTGGAGAGAGGGGTGCTCAGCACCTCTTCAGTCTCGGGGTTGCAGCAGTTCTCATTTCCCTGCCCTGCAGCTCTGCTGACTCTGCAGAGCAAAATTCAGTACAATATGGGGGTAAAACAGATACCTTTTTAGTAATACTTGAAAAGAACAATTTCTTCCTAGATCTGCCTAGTTCCTGATCAAGCCAGTGCCTGTTAGAAATGTGGATCATAACTCATCATGGTGTTCAGGGTCACCACGTGATGTTTCTGAACTCAGGACTCAAACAGGGACAGCTTCCCTCTGCTGCTGCTCTCTCAAGGATGGGCTCCTTTGAAAGAGGAATGGTTGTGTGGGGAGAGCTCATCCCATCACTGCTCCATCCATCATAATAAAGGTTATTAAAAGCCTACGTGACCAGCCTGCCTATCCCTGCAGAGCTCGAGAGGCAGTCCTGCAAACTCTGCACTATAAGCTAGGTTTTATTAAATATTTGCTTGACCAGAGAGGCAAAGCAGAACAGGGTAAACATGACTAAAGTAAATGTGGGCTGACCTTTGTCCGTCATCCATCCAGCGCCTGCGGCTGCTGCGGCAGGGAGGGCAGCGGGAGGTGAAGGTGATCCTCCAACAGCTTGGAAATTCTGGCTGCTGTGCGACAATTTTGAAATATTTGGGGTGGCATAAAAATGGTGGCTGCTCTACAAGCCCAGACCTACTCTCTCCACTGCCAGATCTAATCAGCCTACAGGTCAAAAGAATGTGGGATTTATTCTCTCTATTATTTTTTTAAGTAAATTTTTCCGTTCCACCGGCGTTAGCAGAGCTGCACAGATCTGAAAAGGCTGCACATCCAGACCTGTGTCACTGTCACATCTTCCTCCCTGCTGGGATCTGCAAACAGGGATTTTTTCCTTGCCTCCTACTTGTGCGAGCCTGGCTGTCATCACTGGTTACACCCCTGACTTCAGCAAAGTCACTCTGTGACAAAGGGGTTGGGATGGAGCTCTGTTTGGCTCATGTTCTTTTTAAAATCAAGAGCAGCTTTGTAAAGTTCTGCTCTGGGTGACAGAGGGATGAAGGGCCTGGCCACCAGGTTTGTGTGGTCAGCACTCATTGAGGGGCTTGGCTTGTGAAGTCTGAGCTGGTAGAACTCCATCCCCACATGCTCTGTGAGGCAATGAAGGGGTAAAGCTGTTCTTGGTACAGAAGCAACCAAAAAAAGTGACGGAAAAGGGAGCAGATGGATGTGTTGAGTAGGAAGAGGTGTTTCCGTGGGGCTTGGTGATGTGCCCACCAAATGTTTGAACCTCATACTGCTCCCATCACCATGGTTAAAACCTGGGAGATTTTAAGGGACTGAGTGGTGCAAGGAAAGCCTCTCGCCTCTCTTTGGAAAGGTATCAGGCTGGTCCTTGGGTCATTGTTTTTTCCTACTTCAGGGTGCTTTAGGCTTTATCACTGCGGGTAGATAAGCAGCCCCTTTCTCCTCAGACACCTGAGATTCCCAGGAGAGCTGGATCTCTTTTAGATGACGTTTCCTTGGCTGTGAAGTGGGTGGAGAGTGTGAAGCAGGTGGAAAGTGGTCTGTGGTGAGAGCCCAGGGGAGGGAGGACACCCAGTGCTCCCTTCACTCCCAGCCCACTGCAGATGTGGCAGTGACAGCTGGCACACCACAAGCCCTGGGCCTGCACTCCAGGCTGGGCTGGCGTGAGGCAGCTTTGAGCTGGCAGCCACAGAGCTCCTGCCCAAACAGGCCCGTTCTGAACCGGGGTCTCCATGAAAGGATGTTAATGTCACACCAGAGCTGGCTCCTTCCCGGCAATCTTCAAGGGCTGTGGGAGAGCTCAGCATCCATCTGGCCCCATCCCTGTTGGCAGATTCCTGACCTTCTCTAGGCTTCAGTGCCTCGTCCAGAAGAGCAGGATAATAATCCTTCTCCAGTTCTGGCATCTCAGATAGCAAATACACACTTGGGTTGAGGCTGGCAGTGCAAACAGCAATGCTGGGTGATGTTTTTGCCATTACCCTTCTGCACTTCCAGTCAATATTTATGCTGCACAGTGGGGCACGTGTGTGTGTAATGGAGAGGGAAAGGGTGCTGATTTATTACTGTGCTGTGTGATTTCTGCTTTTTCTCCCAGCATCTTTTCTGTCAGGAGGGCTCCCTTTGTGCTGGTTTTAAGTAGAGAGCTCAGAGTGGAGAAAGGGAGGATTAGCAATTAAATACGCTCTGATGATGGCATGGTTGTGAAGGAGGGAGGAGGAAGGAATACTCCATAGTAATGTACTTTTGTTTCCTTTTTTCTTTGCTTGTAGGACAGAATCTGCCAAGGAATTGGTGTTTTGAAGAGTTTCACAGCGTTTAATCCTCGTTGCCTTGGGAATACAAACCTCTCTAATCATGTCGCCGGCCATGTGGAAATGGACTTGCCTGGTTTCTCACCTCCTGCTGTCCACCACAGTGTCACCTCTTGGCAGACAGCAGCCACCCCATCCAAAGAGGCCCTTCATCACCTTCACCGGGGAACAAGCAGAGGGAAACTTCAACCACTTGGTGGTGGACGAAAGAACTGGGCACATTTACTTGGGGGCTGTCAACAGGATCTACAAACTCTCCAGTGACCTGAAGGTCCTGGTGACCCACGAGACTGGTCCTGATGATGACAATCCCAAGTGCTATCCTCCCAGGATAGTCCAAACCTGCAATGAACCCTTGACGCCCACCAACAACATAAACAAAATGCTCCTCATAGACTACAAGGAGAATCGGTTGATAGCCTGTGGGAGTCTGTACCAGGGCATCTGCAAGCTCCTGAGGCTGGATGACCTCTTCAAGCTCGGAGAGCCCTTCCACAAGAAGGAGCACTACCTCTCTGGGGTGAACGAGAGTGGCTCTGTTTTTGGAGTCATTGTTTCTTACAGCAACATGGATGACAAGCTGTTCATCGCCACGGCCGTGGATGGCAAACCGGAGTATTTCCCCACCATCTCCAGCAGAAAGCTCACCAAGAACTCCGAGGCTGATGGGATGTTTGCCTATGTCTTTCATGATGAGTTTGTGGCCTCTATGATCAAGATCCCCTCAGATACCTTTACCATCATCCCCGACTTCGACATCTACTACATCTATGGCTTCAGCAGCGGGAACTTTGTCTACTTCCTGACTCTGCAGCCTGAGATGATCTCCCCACCTGGCTCCACCACAAAGGAGCAGGTTTATACCTCCAAGCTGGTGCGGCTTTGTAAGGAGGACACGGCCTTTAACTCCTATGTGGAGGTGCCCATTGGCTGTGAGAAGAACGGGGTGGAATACCGATTGCTCCAGGCTGCCTACTTGTCCAAGGCTGGAGCCATCCTGGCCAGGTCTCTGGGCATTGGCCCTGAGGATGATATCCTCTTCACAGTCTTCTCCAAGGGGCAGAAAAGGAAGATGAAGTCCTTGGATGAGTCTGCTCTTTGCATCTTTGTCCTGAAAAACATCAACGACCGCATCAAGGACAGGCTTCAGTCCTGCTACAGGGGAGAGGGGACATTAGATCTGGCCTGGCTCAAGGTCAAGGACATTCCCTGTAGCAGCGCGGTAAGTGAGGCCCCTGAGCACCCCACCTTGCCCTCCTCATATATTAACAGGTTTTGTCTTCAGAAAACCAGCCTTCTCAACCCTCAAAGCAGAGACCAAGGAACTGAGACTGCCTTGTCCCAGTCCTGGCTCTGCCTCCAGCTCACCACACCACCCAGTTTAACCAGTTCACGCCCCAGTTAGCTCATGTACAAGCTGATGGAGGTATTGGCAGACATGCTGTGTTTGCTGATGAGCTAAACCAAGGGCCTTGGGATATTTAGGAGGAATCTGCCTGTTGTAGTTACTTTGTGGTGCAAATCACAGAGGTGAAATCGCTGAGACCCAAGTGCACTCTTGGCTCAAACCTAAACCAAAACAGGGCCTAGAGATGTCAGTGGCTTGTGCCAGTTTGTGTGCTGGTGTAATTTTGTTTCCCTGGGCCAGAGCTGGGGCAGGATTTATTCAGGGAACTTTATGAAGCCAGGGCTTCATTTCTTCCAGGGCTGAGAAGCACTGGTCATTAACCATCAAAGCCCCTCGCCTTCCAGTCTCCAGCCAGCTCTACACTGAGAAATTAAGGCCTGGCTGCAGATCAAGGATTAAACACTGCAAGATTTAAGGGCAGGACTGGGGAAGAGGCTGGTCTGTCTGACCTACAAATGGTCTGAAGAAATTGCCTCGGTTTATTCCGAGTGCCATTGCAGGAATGTGCACGGGGCTGGCTTTGATAGCAGGCACAGACATGGGCATTACAGCCGGCACCGCACCCGGGGCTGCAGGAGCCGCTTCCCCAGGCTTTGATTCCCATCCTTAATTAGCTCTTTCAAGTGAGAGGCGAGTTTGAGTCTGAGCAAAGGGAATAGGGAGAAACGCCAGAGTGCTTTCCTGCCCCTAATCTCCAGGCAGGCAGTGCTCAGGATATGGGATTGCTCCTTTGTGCTCAAGCCTTGTTTGCTGGGGGATTCTTCTGATGCTCCTTGTCGGGACAAGGACGAACCACGAGGAATGTGGAGGGGAGTCTCATTGCAAGGACACTGATCCTGCCTTACCCTGCCCTAATTCCCCTTTACACCCCTCAGTGTCCTTGCTTGACCTTGCCCTGCTCTCATTCTCCCACACTGAAGGGACAAGTCCTTGATTTTAGTTGGGATCTCTTCTGCCTAGACCCACAAAGCTCCCCGTGGAGCTTTGCACAGGAAAAAGGCTGTGCCCAAATCTGGCTTTGATTTTTTTGTTTAGCCGCAAGGCCTGTGCACATTCAAAGAGCTGCCTTTAGATTTAAGCTGGGAGCTTCCCACTGGAGTTTCTTTCCTGGGCTCTTAAGCCTCTCCATGCATTTGCATATTTGCTCTGCTTGTGCTCCACACTAACATTTGCAGTGCTGGACCTCTCCAATTAGGAAGTTTGAAACCTCTCAGTCCTGCCTTCTGTAGCTTTAGACAGGAGCAAAAAAGGCCAGCAGCTTTCTTGTATCCCATGGGGTGAGTCCCAAGCCAAGAAAACTGATGTCAGACTGAGTAAGGACAGGACTGCAGAGGCAGTGTGCACGGTGCGGAAAAGTGTTAGAGCATATTTATGAGTGTATGTCTTCACTGTGAATCAGAGACACGGCAAAAGAACCTGGAGAAGCTTGAATTCAAAGCAGGAAGTCTGAAGAGTGTAACTAAGTAGGCTGTCCTCTCCTTAAATGAGCCTACTTAGAGCTGCTGGCAAGCCCTGCCTGAGATCAGCTGTGCTGCCTGAGGGAAGAGGTATTAGTGACTTGGCTGCTGAAAGGGGTTGCAGAGTCCAGCCACTAAGCTTGGAAAATATTTGATGGTTGGTGAAGTATTTTGGAGGCTGGATGTGTGTCTGTGAGAGCCTGGTCTCCTCTGCTGAGGTCCTGCTTGCCAGCTAAGCCCCAGCACTGCTGCTCTGCCACTTAGCACATGTGTTAGAGGCAGCTCTAAAAACAATTACAATGCCATCAGTGAGCCTTTCCCCGGGTTTGTGTGGATGGCAAATGTTTCTCTGCTGGTGCAAACAGAGGTTTAACCTGCCTAAGGTCCAGGCTGGAACTGAACTTCAGCTGTGCTGCCCTGCCTTCAGCAGCTGAAATCCTATATGAGAACAGGTCCAGCTGATGTGCTGGGCACTGAGCATTTCAAAGTGACAGAGGAGAGACTTGGATTAGGTGTTAGGGAGAAAATCTTTATACAGAGGGTAGTGAGGCATTGGAACAGCTTGTCCAGAGAAGCTGTGGCTGCCCCAGGATCCCTGGAAGTGCCCAAGGCCAGGTTGGACATCAGAGCTTGGAGCAGCCTGGGATAGTGGAAGGTGTCGCTGCCCATGGCAGGGGTTGTCACAGGATAATCTTTAAGATCCTTTTCAACCCATCATTCTGTGATTCTTTGTGGTATTAGCTTTAGGACTGAGGATCTGGGTTCACTGCACTGTCCTTGCCTATCAGGTCTGGCTTTTAGTAACAAATATCCTTCTAATATTTCCAGTATTTCTAACAGGGCAATTACTGACTCAAAGGGGATCCACATGATGGGATGTGTCTACATGACAGGACACTTCTGCTCCTGCCTTGGTGCAAGCCTTGCTCAAGGCCATTTCAGGGCAAGAGAAATCTGATGGAGATCATTCCCAGCACTCTCCTAACCTGCAAATGTGCACACAAATAATTCCAGGGATGCAGGGGAGCAGTGTTCTGGCCCACTGCAGCAAAGTCTGTAGCTCCTCTGGTCAGACAGCTTGGTTACAGCTGGAGCTGAGAGACTTGAGGTCAGGAAAGAGCTTGGCTGGACAAACTTTGTCTCATGGTCAGTACTCAGCAGGAGGCATTGGGTCCCCTGCAGGGTTGGATGTCCTGGAGACTTGTCCCAGTCTGGTTTGCAAAGGTCAAGAAAAAGTCAAAACCAAAAAAGCTCAGTGTGACAAGCCTGTGACTGCCCCATGCCAAGTGCCTGCTGTAGATGTCAGCAGTGTGGTAGCAGAATTTCTAGAGTGGGAGAGGTGAAGGTCCAGAGATGAATGGAGAATCCTCAATGTTCATTCCTCTCCCATCCCTGTGTTACAGCTGTCCTCCCATTCATCTTCAGCATAAATCAGAAAAAAATGATAGATTTTTATGTCTGGGCCGTTGATTTGCAAATTGGTGATGTTCACTCAGGTGATGAATGGTCTCAGGTAATACCTCTCTGCAAAAGCAGGATAATAGCTTATATTTAAGCAGCACACTTGACCCCAAATGCTTAGAAATTCACATAATCAGAGAAAAATGAGGCTGGGAAAAAAGGATTCTTATGAGGTCATCTGATTTACCCTGCTGCCCTACTTATAACGCTTCTGACAGATGTTTGTCTCACCTGTTCTTAACCTCTGGCTATGGAGAGGGAGAGGCTATCTCTCTCCCTAAAATCTGCCTGTGCTGCGAGGAAGCTTTCCCTCATGTCGAATCTAAATCTCCTCTCTGGATTCTGAAGCCATTCCTGCTTATACAGTCAGAGGGCACCTTCAAACCCTTTGGCTCTGTGGACATGTGGGGTGTTGGCAAAGGCAGGGCTGTGCTGGAGGGGAAAAAATAGGCTTCTTAGAACAGAAAACCAGCTTCATGTTGGGTAAAGAAGGCTGTGGTTTCAGTGTCCTTCATAAACTTTGTAACTGACCAGCCTGATCTAGTTGAAGTTATCCCTGCTCATGGCAGGAGGCTGGGCTAGATGAACTTTTAAGGCTCCTTCCAACCATTCTGTGGTTCTATGACACTGTTGGAAAATGCTGGATTTCTTTAAAAAAGAAAAAAAAAAGGCAATTTGAGAGGAGGATGGAGATACAAGTGTGTCATTTCTGTACAGGAAGTGATCATTGGGGGATTTGTTGCTTGTCATTACAATGAAATAAGATGAACGGGTGCATTTTGAAGCCTGGTGAGAGTTCTACTCCCGGCATGCTCAGCAGAGGAGGCAGGGGAGCCTTCCCTTCTACCCTGGGGACCAGGCAGGTGAGCTGCTGTGAGACAAAAAGTGTGGATGAAGAAGAGGAGGGTACTGGAGGCTGACCCCAAAGCATCCAGAGGGTGTCAGGGCTGTGGGGAGACGGAGAGGAGCAAGGGATCCTGATGGAACTTTGGCCGGCAACGAAGTGCCAAACCCGGGGTGCTGCTGCATGTGGCCCTGGCTGTCAGCTCAGGAGCTGCTCACATCCCAGGGCTGCTCTCCTGGGAGAGCCTGGGTTCCTCCTCAGCCTGATCTGCCTCCCAGCCTAGGAGACTCCAGTCCCTGCCATGAAAAGGTGTCACCTCCATCACTGCAGCTTCTACCAGATATGCAACACCAATATCTATCCAAGATAATCAAAGTGTCAGTCCCCAGCTCCCGCCTGGCTTCTGCCTTTTGCTGGTATTTTCTTTTCCTTTTGGCAGGAAATGGGGTTTGACTGTTTAAATTGCTGTATTCAGTCTCTTCCTGTTTTTCATGGCAGCGCTGTCACTTGTGGGAGAACAGAAATGTTTTCAAAGCTGACCAGCCAACAAAAGGCCCTGTGTGAAGAGCTGGGCAATATTTTCCCAACACTTTGTTACCAGAAGTGGATGTTTGGGTCCCAAGCCATTGTCTGACGAGTGACTTGGCTGTAAAGGCTTCCTGTGCTTCTGGTTGGTAACTCCCCAAAACCTCTTTGCAGATGCTGCTGGTGAAATCTCTGAGAGTCCTGCACCATCTCCATGCATTTGTTCCTCAAGTGGGCTCTGCTCTCCTGCTCTCTCCTGCTCTCTCCTGCTCTCTCCTGCTCTCCCCTGCTCTCTCCTGCTCTCTCCTGCTCTCCCCTCATCCCCTGCCCATCCCTGATGCCCACCAAGCAAGCACTGCTGTTGTCATGGGGTTTGGCTGGATTCAGGAGGAGTCTGTGGATTAGTCCTTCCATGCTGGGTGTGTTTGGAGGCCAGCTGGGTGCACAGACATTTTCCTTTGGCAGAGTAGGGATGAACCCTGCCTGGTCCTTGGGGATGACCCTTGGGCTCCCTCCTGCTCAGTCCCACCAGGTTAGAAAGGACTATTTTCAGCTCAGGTGGTGGAAGGATTTGTGTGTATGGTATGGGACAGTCAGCTTGACTCCTGGGAAGCGCAGAGATGTCCAACATTTTCCAGCCTATTTCATATTCCTCTTCCTTCCAGGGCCTCTGTTGGTAATCAGTGGTGTTAACAGGTAGGGCCAAGATTTTCCAGCCTATTTCCTTCGAGGCTTCATCATCCCGGGTGTTAACAGGAGACAGAGCACCCCTGAGACACGAGGATGGGGAGCAGCAGGAGGTTGTTTTACAGGGGGGTTGGCTAAGGCACAAAACCACAGTTTGTAGCCCAGGGACTCCTGGATCTTAGTGTGGTACCCATCTGTTGCAGGGGCAGGAGGGAATATCTTCCTTGCTCTTACATTCCTCTCTGGCATGGTGGGTAGAAGAACAGGGTCATTTAGAAAGAAGGACCAGCTGGAGCTGCTGGAAAGAAGGGGTGTTTTGAGGGAAAAAAAATCACTTTACAAGCAAAAAAGCAGGAATTGTCAGCCCTATCTATAATTTCTTCCATTTTCCCTTAAAAGTGAAAGGCTGGGGAAAAAGGAGTTTTATCTTTTGCTTAGTCCTTGGGAAGAGGAATGTGTGGAAGGAGGTCCATGAAGGTGCTTTGGCATTTTGCACACCCACCCCTGCCCATTTCTCCTGCCTGGATGGGTGAGTACGTGAGCCTGACTCGTTCCCAGGGGAATGGATCAATCACAGGGATGAGTTATCAGTTTCATTTTACCTCATATTCTCCCTGTTTGCCAGCTGGGCTATCCTAAGTAAATCCCTGTGTGTGTCAGTGCCACTGGTGCTTGCACAACAGCACTTTTTACTCATCCCAGCTGGACAGACCATGCACAAGTTTTGTGTACATGTCTTTAGTCCAGATTTTACAGGCTGGTGTTTCTGATTCAAAGGCTTTATGGACAGCCGAGGTCAGTTCTTGGTCAATTTTTAACAGCGCTTTCTTCTTCTTCTTCCTCTGAAAATGCAAATGAGGGCAGGAAGCCCCCGCAAAAAACTCCAATGTTCAGACTTTGGAAGGGCAGTACCCTCAGAAATGCTGTAATGCCTCTCTGGGAATGCTGACTGGAGACTGGGAGCCGGAGCAAACAGGCTGGTGGCTGCCAGATCTGTGTTTGTGCACTTGGTCACATCGGTTTGTGTTGGATGGCGTGCGCGGCGTCTGTGTTGGCCCAGGGACCCGCCGGGCCCAGCCGCTGTGATAAGAGGTGACAAGTGTCCTCCTGCTGACACTGGGGGCTGGAGAGGGCGGAATCTGAGCTGGGGAGGAAGAGGGACAGTGGGTAAGGCTCTGGCTCAGGGTTTCTGCAGCTGGGCCCTGTGGTTTGAAAATCTCCCCCTGCACCTTCCGCCTCCAGCAGGCCTGAGCGGCACCTCCCCTGCAAAGCTGGCTCTGCTCCGGGGCGGAAAACACTTCCACAGAGAGAAATTCCATGTTATCTCCCCACGTGAGGCAGCTAAGGGAGCTCTCTCCAGGGACACAGCTGGTATTTCTCATGGTTGTGGTCAGTGGTGGACGTGGCCAGAGATGTCTGGGGCCGTGCTCCCCGGGCTAATGGAAAGCAATTGAGTTTGTGTTTCCAGTAAGGTCCTGGTCCCTCTGAACTGGGATTGAGAAATTCTCCCCACTGCTTTCTCTGCGAGGTGAGCCCAGGCAGCACGTGGATTTATCATCTCTTTTCCCTGGGTGATGGTTCTCCCTCCCAGGTGCCACCTCTCTTCTTTCAGCCAGCAGGGATAAGGACAGGTCCCTGCCTCTGCAAAGTGCTCTGCACTCCAGGCAGAGAAAAAAAGTGGCTTTTGATGCTCTGAGGGAGAGCAAAACAAAAACTCTTAATCCCCTATATCAACAGAAGCTTTCATTTAAGGGCTGTAAACCAGGGCCTAATTGCGTGGAGAGGATGATTGCATTTGAGATATTAAGTAGGTTTCTCAGTATTAAACACCTGTACTTGAAAGGATACTGTGTGACCAACGAATGCAGAAATAATTCTGGCAGTATTAATTCTTCACCCTGAAACCTCTCCTTCCCAAATCCTCATTGTCCTGGGGGAGAAAAAACCCCAAACATGCATTGGAAACAACCTTCTCAAAAATATTTATTTCCTTCCAAAGCATAAAACAGGAGGAAACCCTCTGCCTTTAAGTGGCTGGGTGCCAAACCCTCTCACAGAGCTGTTCTCTCACGTCTGAGTGACCCTGCTCACACAAAATGTTCATTGAGGGCAGAGCAGGACCCAAGGCTGCGGAGTGTTGTGTCTGAGATATTCCAGGCACAGTTCCCTCCCCCACCATCCATCTCATCCCTGCTCCAGTTGGCTCTGCCCGAGCAGCTCAGCATCACCCCAGGTCCTGCTGGTCCCCTCGTGTGCAGGTGAGCAAAGTGCCAGACTCTCCGTCCCTGCCCGCGCCATCTCCCCGCGCTCCTTGCCACACGGACAATTAGATTTATTTCTGGGAACTGCTCTTTGCTGCTTCCCCTGCCAGCAACCCAGGCTGTTTTCTTCTGTGGTCGAGCCCTGCGGTCGCCTGTGGCTCAGCTTTGCATTTTTGGAGGCCTCCACATGATCTCCTCACATTCTCTTCCGCGCCAGGAGATCGGCGACTTCGCAAACCTGACCTCGCGTTGCCTCGCCAGGAGGTCGCCTGGCAGGCCAAGGAGAATGCTTGTGCAAGAGGGTTTTTTTTTAAATTAAAAAGGAAAAAAGAAAAAAAAAAAAAAAAAAGGCAGAAAGCAAACCTCAGATGTCCTGGAAGAGCCAGAAGCAAAATGACTCCAGCTCCCTTGGCGAGGCTGATGCTATTTAAAGCAGCCGGAGCAGGGGAGGTTGTACAATGCCCATTCTGTTGAGGAGGGGGTCAAGGGGGTGCTGGATACAGCTTTGCTCTCTGGGATAAATCCTGCACAGACCCTTCCTCCCTCGCCTGATGGCAGTGGAGCTGTTGGGGTGAAACACAGTGCAGGGTCTGTCTCAGAACTTGGAGGCTCAGTGAAGATATTCAGCCTCTGGGAGCGATCTAATGCACGTGTCTATTTATTTATTATATCTATTTATGCCAGGAATATAAGAGAAGACTTATTTATTTTTCCCTCCCTGAAATTTCTCTGTTTATCCAAATTGCTTGGATGGGTCTCTATTGTACCTGGGAGGATAGCACAGATATTGGAAGACTGGGTAGAGTGGAGATGGAGATGAAAAAATCTGTTTTACTCACAGAGAGATATCTGAATCACATCTGACTGTTTTTCTGCCCCAGACACTCCCAGCCTGGCACCTGCATGGCTTTGCTGTCTCAGCATATAGTTTTTGCTCTAAGTTTGTTTGAGAAGCATTTTATTAGGAATGGGACAATCTTTGCCTAACCTGGCAACAACTTTAGGACAAAATTTGTTTGCAGAGCCAGCACAGACCTGGTTGTGTAGCTGTATCCAGGTTCAGGATGGAGCTGGAGTTCTATCCCTGGAAGTGTTCAAGCTTGGATAAGGCTTTGAACAACCTGATCCAGTGAAAAGTGTCCCTGCCAATGGCACAGGGTGGGTCTGACTGGTCTTTAAGTCCCTTTTCAAGCCAAACCATCCTGTGATTCTATATTTAAAGAAATACTCAACACTAGGAAAGGCAAGACACCCAGATAGGACTGGAACTAAATGGTAAAGACAGAGTTTCCTCTCTTTCCTCCATGCAGCACTGGGAGCTCATGTAGCTGATGGAACATGTGGGTGACATTAGATCAGTAGGAACAACATTGCATTTCCCCATTTCAATGTCATTACCCCGTCGTTGTCAGTGATCCAAAATATAATAGGATTTGTACAGCTGATTTATCCTGTAAACAAGCAATATTAGCCAGGCACGTATTTAGACAAGGAGAGAGAGAGTGGGAGAGGCAGAGTGAGGGAACGTGCAGCAGGGAATAATAAAAATTCACTCCTCCTAATGAGGGAATGACCCAGCACTCTTGGGTTGGGGCTGTTGGTTGGGATCCCACACCAGGAAACACAGGCCATGACTGTGATGGGTCCCTGCTCCCAGCGCTGGCTGCAGCCTCCCAGTTGCTCAGTCCTGCTTTCAGGAGCAGTTGGAGCTTCAGTGAATTTACACTGCCTGGTACCAACGCTCTGAATTCCTCAAGCACCGCGATCTGCACAGATAAGCGGCTGCAAGCGGGAGATTTCCCCTTTCAGGGCTCGAGTGCTTTAGTTTGTTGTTTAAACTGATAACCAGGCTTCTTTAAATTCATCTTCTGTGAGATGATGGGACCGGACACATCTTGATTCTCCCTGATACAGATGCCAGCCCTGGATCTAGACTCTGCATTATTTGTTGGGCAAGCCAAGCTCTCGCCACTTCCCGGTGCTGAAGAGCAGCAGCACATACATCTCACTCATTACAGCACTTAAATCACCTTTGCAGAACCGTGGTGAGGCTTAATTAATGCTTTTAAGAGGCTCAGGGCTCTCGGGGTGAAGGTGTTGCCTGCATGCAAAGCAGCCTTGTTGTTTCATTTCTGCAGCGCTGTTGGCGCGGGTGGCACTTTGCAGCCCAAATGATGATTTTTTTTTTTCCTGTGTAACAAAATAATAATTATAGCAATTGTGATGCAGTGAATTGCTGGTGGTGCCATCAAAGGGAGGCAGCCAGACTTTATCTGACCAGGTGCTGGTGTGTACTCAATAGGAATGAGAGGGCTGATCAGGGAAATGTGGCATCTTTCAGGATAAAATGCAGCACCTTCTCTCAAAGGTGTCTTTCTGCTTACACAAAAACCCCTTTTCACCTATTTCCTCTCTCTGGGACTTGTTCTCACTGTCTCAGCTACAGCAGCACCAGACAATATCAGTGCTGCTGTGTTTCAGGTGTGTAACAGAGCTTTGCTGCTGCAATAAGTTCTTACAGAAGAGCTCTAGCAGCTTATTTGATCAATACTTCCCTTTTGAAAAATCCCTAAATGCTTATTTACCCAACAGTCCATGGCAGTTTCAAAGGCAGAGTCTCCACACTCAGTAATCTCTCTTTTTTTATTTTTTTTTGGGGTGTGAAAAATTTTAAGTGAATTTTTCAAAGCCCTGATCTGAGAGCCACAGAGATTATATTCCTCTGTTTATCCTTCAGCGCCTCATCCTTATGATCCTCTGAGCCAGCAAGGGCAAGTTTATGGGACCACAGGAAAGCTCAGCTTCCTTTTACACCTTTTACAGTCACACTTGCTGCTCTCCAGGTCACATCCCCCATTCTGTGGGAATGAACCTCAGTGACCACACAGCTTTGGGGTGTGATTTTCACCCCACCTGCACGGCTCGGAACCGTGATGCTGGAAATTTTCCCAAGAGGTGGAAATGCAATATGCAAAAGGGAGATTTGGCAGACACACTGATGTTTGGGATTTGGAATGGGAAGATCTCCGTGAATGGAATGTTTTATTATCTCTGTCTGCATTGCTGCTGGAGGTACTGCCCCTTCTCTGGGCCTGCATCGGATTTTTGGAGTCTAACCAGGGCACTGGAAATACCACTTAAATCACAGTTAGATTTTTCTTCATGGGGACATGAACAATTTCCCTCGAATCACAACATCATAGAATTGTTAGGTTGGAAAGGACCTTAAAACTCATCCAGTTTCATCCCCCTGCCATGGACAGGGGACACCTCCCATTAGATCAGGTTGTTCAGAGCCCACAACAGCCCAGGGCTGCTTCCCAGCAAAAGTGGGAACTAGAGATGGAGAATAAACAGAAAAATCTTTGTAATTGCATCACCATGGCTGTGACAGGGCCAGCAGATGCTGAAAATAGGACTCTGCATCTCCAAGGTGTGACACAAAAAGTAAGGAAAGCAAACTTAGTGCCAGAATTGCTTAAATTTTGTAGTATTGGACTCTAGAAAATTTGTAGGGGCTCACTAATGGATTTAGCTTGTGCACATCTTTGGGCACTGTAATCACGCAGAAAGGCAGGACTTGGAGGATGCTAAATTTATAGCACAAATTTACAGCACAATTCCTTTTATCCAGAATTACTGATAATCACCCAGCTCTGCTGGGTAAAAGGTCTGAAGACTGAAGGAACCTGTTGCTTTCTGCAAGAAAGGCAGCCTCCTCTTCAGGAAATTGCAAATTTTACGACGTGGAGGAACATGGTGTAGACTGTTGCAAGCCTTACACTCACAGCAGAGCAGGAACATAAATGCAGGCATAAAAAGTCTGTACTCCATTAAGATTCTGCAGCACTCTGGAAACTTGACACCAGTCCTTGAACTGATGCTTAAACTACAGACCTAAAAACCAAACGCCTGTACCAGTTCTAGTCAATTTGAGTAACTTTCCCTCTTGTTCTTGCGTTCCTGAATTGTGTCTGAATGAAAACCTCTCAGCATAGTGGGTGCAATTTCCCTGTAATTGGTAAAGTTACTGTAACTGCACTGTCATTTGTATATGGTGACATGTAATTGCACAGTAACCACTGCTGTGGGTGCACAAGTGAAAAGCAGCGTGCAATTAAAATGTATTTCCAAATGCTGGCTCTTTATCCAGCTTCTATTATATCACAGAGCACCCTGGGGAAATGGGGCTGGGTATTTTTGGATGTCGTTAGACTCCAGACTGACTGCTGAAGAGGGGTTGGTTGGTGATCTCTGCTATCTTTGGTCGCTCCCCATCTCTTTGTCCACAAAAAATGACAAAAATCATTTGCAGATGACAAAGATCTACAACTGGAGAAACCTGCATCCTTTTCCTGACCCCCTGTCAGGAATGCCTGGGATGGGGAGGGCAGTGACTGGCATCAAATTCCAGGAATGATGTGGCAGGAGGGGAAAACCGGAGGGGCCGTGTCCATCGTGCGCTGGGATTTCAGAGCTCGGCACAGCAGCAGGATGAAACGTGATGGTTCTGCTGGAGTTCTGTGGGGAGAAAGGGCAGGTGAACCAAAATCCATTGATTTCACAGGAGGCAGCACGGCCAGGTGCAGAGATACTGCAGGAGGTCAGAGGGAGAGTCAGTCCAGCTTCAGGAATGCCAAGAACTAATGCTGTGGGCAGGGCAGAGCAGCGTCCAACCAGGAGCTCACCTTGCACTCAAACCATGCTCTAACCATCAGGAGAATGTGCACAGGCAAACAGGAGAAGCACAAGCCGTGGGTACCATCCTGCTGCTGTTGGAAGCCTTGTGTTTTTCAGGGAGATGCTTTCCACTATTTCCAGCTCCACTCTGTGGGGATTTATGGTTCACCCCTGCTGCAGGTGACCCAGACCCTAAATTTCTTAGCCTGTGCCTCTTCATATACTGTGAAGTTCCTGCTGAGAGGTTTTTCTGTGTCTTCCATCTCTCTAGATTCTTAGATATCCTACTGAGTGGACGTGTGCCCACCTTCACCCTCACTCAGCCCTTGCAGCCAGGCAGGGAAGGAGATCTTGCAGTCAAGTGGTGGAAAAGACCTTGGATATCTCCTTGCAAAGACTCAAATGCCTGTAACTGTTGATTTCTTACTGCTGTTGGCTCCCTGGCCCTGCTGGCAGCACAGACATCCATTAATGTGTGTTCCCTCCATCCTCTGCATCAGCCAAGCCTGAGATAACAGGAGAGAGGAGCCAAGTACCTGCCACCACATGAAGACAGGGCTGTTAGGTATTAGCTGCAAATCAAAGGCAAGACTTGGCCACTGGGACAGCCTTTATCCCTGGTGAGTCTGTGGAATTGTGTTGGAGCCTGCTGAGATATCTGGGAAAAAAGGCTCCGGTGCTTTGATTGAGGAGGAAGATTCTGCTGGAGTGAAAGCAAGGAGGAGTGAGGGGTGGCTAATCCTTTATCGAGGCTCTTCCCCAAATGTGGATTAGGCTGTGTTTGATTAACAGGGGCTGTCTCAGAGGCAAATACTGAAAGCAGATGTTTAAGGGACAATTGGAGCACTGTTTGCCCATGTCCCCTGACATTTGGTGCTTCTGCCACTCCTGCGATGCCAGCGTGCTTGCTCCTGCTGGGAACGAGATGAGGACAGGGAAGGAGGTGATGTAATCAGATCTCTAACCCTTCTGCTGAATTTGGGGGTTTTGGGGACTCAGCAAATCCCTCCAGGACTGAGCCAGTACCAGCCTTGGAAACCCATCCTCTCCAGGAGGGCTTGGATGTGTTAATTATTTATTTGATAGGTTTAATCCTGGAGGAGGCAAATGCCTGCCAGAATCCAGTAATTCAGGGCCATTCTTTTGCACAACCTTCCTGTTTCAGTGGTGACTGTGACATTTGGCTGCAGATGAAACCCTGGTTGGTGGCACAGGGAGAGGTGGCAGGAGGAGAGCACTACCAGGTAGAGAGGCAGCTGGTAGGACTGGGGAGGGTATTTGTGCCCTGGGAGCTGCCAGTCTGTCTCAGATGAAGATATTTTGGATGTGCAGAGCACCTTATAAACCTGTGCTCCTCAGTTTCCCTGGGGCAGGGTGGTGGTGAGGAATACTCCCGCATTTGCAAGCGGGAATTTGGTGTGGGGTGATGAAATGATTGATTCCAGCCCAACATTCCAACTGCAGGCCCCGTTTCCTTCCAAGTTACCTGCTGGCTGTGACTTTCTGGGTTGGATTTTAACTGCTCAGGATGTGAGAATTGCTGATATTATTCCCACCTCTTTAGACCTTCGCTTTGCCTCTCCCTGCCAACCCAGCCACTGTGGCAGCAGCCTTAGAAGTGAATTCATGCCCTCACCTCCTCCTTCATTCTGGAAAGTCGTTAACATGAAATTGCCAGGCAGAGAAGTTCCAGAGAGTTTAACGTGGCTACTTTATATTGCTGCTAGGAGTGTCTGGAATTGAAAATAAACCTGTGCTTGCAACTCCTGACCCTTTCATCATAAATCCAAACTTCCTTACGTGTCTCTCTTTGCTGCAGAAGATGACTGTATTTCTGTCTCTACAAAGGCCTGTGTGCAGCTGAGAGCCACAGCTGTGCAGGAGCCGGGTGGTGTTTATTTGTAGGGTTTTGCTTGCTGGCGTTTTTTTGGCAGATGATCCCCAGAGGAAATAACCCAAATACATTAAATGGAAATAGTTTTTGTGTGGCGTGTGGCTTGCTGGCCTTGCTCCTGCTCCTGGGGGAGGGTTGTCCACATGGCAAACCACAACGCTGTGATTGCTCCTCTGGCACCCAACCAGCAGCACGTGAGTGGACACACAGTTCTAGAATAGTTTGGGTTGAAAGTCGCCTAAAGGCCATCAAATTCCACCCCCTGCTATGGGCAGGGACACCTGCCACTATCTCAAGTTGGTCCTGTCCAACCTGACCTTGGACACTTCTGGGGATCCATGGGTAGCCACAGCTTCTCTGGCCACCCTGTGTCAGGGCCTCCCCACCCTCATCATAAACAATTTAAAATCTTTAAATCTAGTGTGACTCTACCTTCTTTAAAAAATCTGCCCCCCCCCCCATTTCTGTTTAAGTCCTTATAAGGACATGTTCTTCTGTAAATATTATCAGGGGGAAAAAAAGTGAAATAGTCTTGAATTTAATTTTGTGTCTGTGTGGGATTATCAGCCCCATTAAGGGTAAGTCTGAGCTCAGCTGGAGCCCTATCAGGTGGAGGAGGCAATTAGATTAATAAAATCTCAACAGGTTGGAGGCAGGCTGCAAATCAGCCACAGGTGTTTGTGCTAAATGCTGTGATTTCGGGGGCTGTGTCCTCCCAGGCTCCTACCTGGGATGGGAGCGGCTGGATAGTGTAGGAAGGCAGCCAGAGGAGTGTATGGATCCTTTCCACACAAAAGTGGAAATGTTGGATGTGGAAAAGTGGAATGGTTGGATTTGGCCGTGCTCCTCCAAGGAGGATGCCTCTGACTGTGCCAGCTCTGCTGCATTCATCTCCTTTCACCTCATGTCAGAATAATTTTCTCTGGTTTGGGATGGAGCTTTGTACCCTGCACCTTAGGTAAGATGTCTGCTGACACTATGAAGCTTTTCATCGTCTAGGTGGTGAGGAAAGTTGTCCTGTTCTTGAAAACTTTCCTCCCTTTCCCTTCTTTCTGCCCCTCGGAGTTTCTTGCTCTCAGGCTGAAGTGTTTCTTTTCAGCTCGTCAGGTCATTAGAGTGAGCACTTAGGCAGTTTGAAACACAAATTACGCTCGTCTCAGAGCTTAAGTGTTTCTGGCCAAATTTGACCTGACTTGAAGACCTGGATTCTTGGATCTTACATCCACAGGACAGCTCAGGTTGGAAGGACATCAAGGGCCATACATTGGGCTGAAAGGATTGTATTTAGGCTGAGGGGATCATTTGGAGTAGTTTCGTGGTCACCTGCCTCTGTTGGAAAGTGCATTTCCAGTTTGGTTGGGTGGTTCCTTCTCTGACACTCCTCCTTTACTCTGCTGATTATGGATTTCCATGTACCCGATCTGGGTTGCAGATTTATCTTGGACTTTTTGCTGATGTTTTGGACTAGCAGCATCCTGCCTGCTGCTGCTGGAGGCTCTTGATCTGCTCCCTAATTGCTCTTTGAACCGCTGTTTCAGCTCTGCTAAAAAGGGCAGTCCACAAACACTAATGACTCCTGCAGGCCAAAGCTCAGGCTAGCTGATCCCTCCTAATGGCTCTTTGAATTCCTCCTAGGTTTTATGTATTTATAAACACATTTAGGACACATTATTCTTCTATTCAGCAAAACCATCTGTAATTATTGCCCGTAATTGCTGGGTGAGGATAAAATGAATCAGCTATCAGGCTTTTACTGCTCGTGAACTCAAGCAGGGAGCATCACTTTTTTTTTAGTAGTGTTTCCAGGAAGATGTGAGTTTAGTGAAAGAAAATTGTCATGGTCCTTTAGTACTGATATATCAAAACTAGGCAGCCTTTCTGTACAGTTAATTATTGCTTTTCCGGGCCTTAGTGCAGCAAAACATTTTAAGTGGATGCTTAACTTGAAATCTGTAAGTGGCCCCAGAGAAATTAATAAAGTCCAACTGTTCTGGCAGTTGTGTGCTGGGATATTTAGAGTTTCATTTGATTTTTTTCTGTGGAGATCTGTGACCTGTATTAGCTTCACCTACCTTGATGATGCCTGACGGTGGAAAAGCTGCTTGTGCCGTGTTCCTGCTGTGTTTCTGGGACTCCCCGAAGCCCAAAGAAACACCCTTAGGGGATAATTGGACATTGCATTCATTTAAATGAAAGGAGCCCGGTGGAGCGTCTGTCTGGTGAAAACGCTGTTGAGTTCGAATGCAATGGGTGCTGGAGCTCAGGCAGCAGTATCGATGAATAGGGGTTTTTCTCTGGTTGTTTGGAGTTCATGGATAACTCCAACAAAAGCTGGAAAGTCCCCGTGTTAGCCGTGGAAGCTTCCTGCCTCTTCAAAGAACTCCAGGGAATTGCAGCATCACACTAAGAGGGAAAATTACAGAATGGTTTGGATTGGAAGGCGCCTTAAAGAGAGGAAAGATGGGCGCTAATGTCCTTAGAAACAACTCGATGGGTGAGGAGTCTTTAGGAGGAATGGGTGTTAATGTCTTTGAAATGGGGCTAAATGTCTCTACCAGCCACAATCCGAACAATTTCCTTACAAAACCCGGGAGCTTGAACTACGGTTTGAGCTCCTGAGCTTTAGGGTTGGACAAAAGTGTCCGGACAAAGGCAGAGGCCACGTGGATCGGCAGAACTCAGGCAGAACTGCTGAGATTTGGGGTGAAATGATACGTTTAAGGGGCGATATGTGGTAGGTGGGTGAGTTTAGGATCAAAGAGGCTGCGTCCTCTAATACCTGGAGAGAGAAATCCCATGGGGGCATGCCCCAGTGGACTCTCCCTTTATTCAAATGAAGTTGCAGGACTCCTGTCTCCTTTCTGGACACTGGCTTTTCACAGTGTGTTTTTTCACCACACCATCCAGTCCCACCCCCTGCCATGGGATCAGGCACCTCCCACTATCCCAGGCTGCTCCAAGCCCTGTCCAGCCTGGCCTTGGACATTTTCCAGGGATCCAGGGGCAGCCACAGCTTCTCTGGACCGTGTGTGCCAGGGCCTCACCACCCTCACAGCCAAAAATTTCTCCCCAGCTAACACTGCCCTCTGAAGCAATTGCCTCTTCCTGTGTCCATCCCTTGTCCCAAGTTCAGCTCTCTTGGATCCTCCTGAGGTACTGGAAAGGGCTTTAAGTTTGTGGTATTTACTTCCTACCATGATCCCTTCTGCAGATTTGGCCTGGGCTGACCATCTCTTGCTCAGACAATGCCCAGACGCTCCTTGGAGGATGATAATTTCCAAAATGTAACATAAACAGCCTTACTTAGTTTAGGATTAGGAGAGAAGTGGTTATTTATGGTTCATAATTGTGATCCTCACTGTTAGATCTCAGGTCCAGACTGTTTTATTATCCAGTGCAGATTTAGCTCAGTGGTTCTTACTCTGGATTTTTTTTTTTTTTTTTCCGGACAGAACTTGGGTATGTTTATGACATTTTCAGCAGATTTTCACTTGATTGGTGAGTCTTGACTGGTAGAACTGACTGGTAAAGCAGTAGGAAAAAGGCTTAATATAATGTATCCTGCTGGGCTGTCATTCAAGAGAACCAACTTTCCAGTTCTCCTTCTGGCTGTAACTCATTGAACAACTTGGGAGAGCTTTTTCTTTTTTCCACCTCTTTCTCCAGTTCTCCCTGATTTTTGTCAGCCTGCATAAATTACAGGCACGTTATGCAATGGATGGATACATCCCAAATGGCTAAAAAACTGGTGACTTCAGCTCTTTACCCCCTTCTTCTTTCTTTCTTTGCAGCTGTTAACAATTGATGACAATTTCTGTGGCCTGGATATGAATGCCCCCTTGGGAGTATCATCCATGGTGAGAGGGCTCCCCATTTTCACCGAGGATGGGGACAGGATGACCTCGGTGATCGCCTACGTCTACAAGAACCACTCCCTGGCTTTTGTGGGCACCAAGAGTGGGAAGCTCAAAAAGGTAAGACCCACGTGGTTCTCTAACTCAGATTTTCATATTTTTATGGTGATTTAAGTGTTGTGTCGAGCATGAGTTCAGTCCTTATCCTAAGGTGCTGCTGTTTTGAGGATAAAAAATGGTTTGGTTGGCAAAAAAAAACCTGTGTTTCAGCCTCAAGGGATAGAGATGATCTGAGAAAGGATAAAATCCTTCTTCCAAATGGTTATTCATCAGGAAATTAATGCCTCAGAAGTCAAACCACAGCCCCAGTCGCAGATGGACGTGATGTAATTTGCATCCAACAGAATTTTCTGTGTTCAGACCATCTCTAATTGAGTCGTTGATCACAGGGTGTCTGTGCATGCTGGAGAAAAACTGATTGGGGTTGAAGTTTGGGAAACAGGATTGATGCTGTGGAGATCTTTCTTCAGAGCAGTGTGACCGGGCTGTGATTTCACCACGAGCCCAGCACGGGATTAGCGGCTGCCACGTTGACGTCAGGCTGGGGGTTTGTGCTGAAGGAAATGGGTTTGCATCAAAGGAAAGCTGTGTCCTGAGCCATAAAGAGCTTTATGTTTATGGCTGATGCCACACAAACAGAATCAAGAGTGTGTTTGTGTTCCTCTCTGGGCATTCTCACTGGAAATGTGCCCATCACGTGGCCAGGGTTTGCCTTGTCAAGCACTTGGAGAGGCTGGGGAGGTGGAATCCTCTACCTGTGGCTTTCCCAAGGAAAGAAGAGTTGTGGGAAGTGGGGAATGGATGCTGCCTCCATTTCAGCCCCTCTGTGCTTGTCAGACAGTGCTGGTCTGAATGTTCAGCCCAGGAATGCCGTGAAACATTGGCTGAGCAAGGAGATGGTGGCTTTGCCACGGTAATGGAGATGGGGGGGAAGCTGGGAAGGGAGGTTGGGTAGATCCCTGCCATGTTTTAGGATGTTGTTTTCTCTTTAAATCCCTTTTGTGAGTAAACAGTTCCAAGTTGGGGCAAACGAAGTGCTCTGAAAAGGTGACCCACTGTGGCTTGTGGGGAGTGAAGGAGTTGTTTGTTCACAGATGCGTAGGGATAGTCTGGAATCTCTGGTTTTATTCCTCTACCTGTTTCTTCACTTGAAAACAAATCTGATCCGTAAATTCAGATGGCATTTCCCCCATACTGCGGGAGGAATAGGATCTTGCTCACTGGCTAATGTCTCTGGCTTTGTTTGAAAAGAGGAAAGGCTGCTCTTGCTTTTGAAAAAAAAATAATATGGTTGTTTTGTTGTGGTTTTATTATTATTTTTTTATTCAGGCATGTGAAAAAGGAGCCAAATTGTTTTTTAAATGGTCATAATAAAAATAATCTCCTCCCCTGGCTAAATAGGTTTGGCTTCCCTGTCATGTGTGATATCATAATAAACTGTTCAGTTCTCCAGTCAGTCTCTTGGAGGGAGGGAAATGGGGTAGTTGAGATCTGAATGGTAAATATCAAAAAGACTTAAACACTTAATGACTGCTCTCCCTGCACTCTTGTGAGTGGTTTTGGTTGGGGATTTTTTTTGGCTTCTGGAGAAGAAAACTCGGCCACAGCTCTGTCTTTGCCTTTGCAGGTCGTGTTGCAGAATCCAAGATCTGATTCCATTTTAACGGGGGAAAATAGGAGAGAAAGCTTTCTGTGCTTTATGGAGTGTGGTAGGGAGCAGGGACAGCCTTATAGGGTAAAGAATGACGAGAGGAGAGCTGAAGTGGCTGATGTAACTTGAGAAAGGGAATAAAATGAAGCTTTTTTCCTAATGTGCTGAATATTCCGCTTGTGGTAGTTCCCCCATTGGGTGAATTGGAGCAGGGCTGGAGCCTTGGGCTGAGATTTGCTCAGGTGAATGAATTTTCCCCAAAGAGGCAGAACACAAAGCAAAATGGGGCTCCACTAACCAAAAGTGTGATTGTTTTGGACCAGCTGATCCAGGCTCCTGGAAACTTTCAGGTCCTGTAGGTTCAGCCCAGTCCTTGCTGTAACCTTTGCAATCCATGACTTTCCTCCTCACATTGTCCTCCTCCAGTGCTCCCGAGGGTGTCTGACCCTGGAAGAGCAACCTGTCACCTTCTCTGTGAGGTTTGGTACTCAGGATTTTCCCTTGATGCTCCTTGACCCCTGCCATGGGCCTTTTGATGCTTTGTTTGCCACCTTGGCTCATCCATCAGGTGCTGCACTGGGATTGCAGCTCCAGCATAATCCATGATTTTAGCATGAAGTTTGTTTTCTGTTCAAAAAACAGTGGTAAACCGGAGAAAGCCTTCTAGGATTAGATGAAACTCCTGGAAAAATCCCAGGATTTTTTTTTTTTTTTGTGCTGTTGGGTCTTACCAGGCGTGTCACACTCTGCTGCTTCTCCTGGTGCAGTGCAGCTCCTCGGTCAAGCTGCAGTGGAATATTTCGGATGTCCTGAAAGAAGAGGTCTGAGATTATCCCCAAGATAGCAGGATTTATTCTGTGCTTGGAAGACTCGCTGCAAGTCATTACAAGATGATTTTAGAGAAAGTTTGCTGCTTTTTTTTCCTGCAGTTTCAGTATTTTCCTCTCTGTGTGGGTTTTTTTTTTTTTCCTTATGTATGAAAGTGGCAGACTGTGTATCAGATTTTGATTTATGTGATCCATGAATGCTCTGCAAAATACCCACAGTCATAAAGCAATATCTGCTAGTTGATATACAAATGTCACATGTGTCAAAGGAATTTATCCAGTGGCACACACAACTGAAGGAAAATATTGTGCTTTATGGGAACATATCATTAAAATGAATACTAGCAGAATATCAGGAGTCTGCCCATGTAACCAAGACAACAAAGAGAGACAGAAAAGGAAAAACCAAGATAGAGATAGGGTAGGGAAAGTGTGAGTGAAACCAAATGACACGGTTGGCCCCAGCTATTTCACTGCCCCAGGCAAAATACATTTTGCAACCCTTGCTCATTCACAAAGCTCCATGTGCAGTCCATCAGGAAAGCATGGAATAATGTGCTGGGGAAATATTCCCTCCAATTCTGCTGCCTTGTCCATGGCGCAGCCTGGCCCTGCGGAATGAAGAAATAAATAGGATAAAAATGAGGAGCTTCAGAAAAGGAAAAATTCTCCCAGTCCAAATCTAATACATAGAAACCACTGTCCTTGGATTAAAGGTTTAATGGGGATTTCTGGCTTCTTGAGGATGGAGAAGGATGGCCCAGGGAGAAGTTCAGTCTTTCACTCTGCCAGAAACTCCTGGTGTATCTCCATGTCTCATTTTCTCTCCTGCAAATGGCAGGGAATATTTTCCTTGCTCAAAGAGTGCTGGAGAAAATGAAAACATGAAGTGCTGTGAGGTGTGTGACCACCTCAGACAATTTAACTCAACAGATCAGGTCCAATGGAAAACCAGCTCCTGACCACTTGTGGCATTTTTTAAAGAGAAATATTTAATCTTGCTGTGCTTTGGTGAGAACCCAGTGTCTGATTTCCTCCTGTGCTGGCTGTCCCATGGTGTTCCCATGTGTCTGTACTTTGGTGATGAGTGTTCCCACAGTTTTAGTGTAATCCAGGGATCCTGATGGGCTTCCTTGGCACTGAACCTCTCTGTACCCTGGGGAATGCTTCAGGCAAACCCATG